>NC_092639.1:40654226-40975476 GCF_039555335.1 Amphiura filiformis | reverse complement strand
AAGCTTAAAACTCTGATTATTATTTGTGCACAATTGATAGATTTTCACATCTAATCTTTTCAGTCACCGTCGCCCTCTGTTTGTTAGCTTCCCAAGTGGACTACTGACTTTGGATTGCGGATAACTTTTTAACACGGGATTCTATGGAGAGTTAGGCCAATTTCTCGCCTAACTAAAATTGGTCATGATGTAATGCATCTTTAAATGAATCTGGCTTGTGATTGGTCCCCCAGATATCGTTATTGATTGAACAAATTCATCAGGATCGGTAGAGTAAACTAGTAAACCAGAGTTAGTAGTATCTGATCCAAGAAAATGCACTTACTGTGTACGTTTCAACAACCACTGTTGTCTTTGTCAACACTTGATGAGGAGTGACTGCAATCTACTGACAACCAACGCTAGAGGGATATGTAAAATCAGGCGGTTTTTGGCGATTTTAGCCATTAAGCCCCCCCACCGCATAAATCTGAAAGCCCTCTGAGCCCCCCTCCTGGCGACGCTATTGCAAAATCAATGGAGAGAAACTATACTACCTTGTTTCTTAATAAAATGTAACGGGGTATATCAGGCAACTATGAGAGCCAAAAAGGCCTCAAATTGAGCAAAGAAAGACATTAATTTTCACGTGCATTTCAACCAAGACGCTTCATTAGTGGTGTTCGCCCTTAATGTCATATTATCATGACCGTTTTATTTTGTTTTATGTTAAGGGCTGGGGTATGAACGTTTGGACAGTATTTATTGTGGGACATTAGAGCACATCAGACATATCGAATTGCATTCTGAATACTAAGAATGTCCTGATATCAAATAATTTTGATTTTTTGAAATTCACAATGTAATACACATTTTATGACAAATCATTAAAAATTGATATTTTGATATATAACAGTCCTCGAAGTAAATTTTATAAATTTAATGATACATTCTTTAAGTATATGTAGCTGGGAGGAAAGGCCGACGATCAATTGAAAATTTTGACCTTTCGTATTGAAGATATGGATTCCCCCCCCCCCCCAAAAAAAGGTCTTTTTGGGAAATAAAATCCATATCTTCAATATGAAAGGTCAAAATTTCAATTGATCGTCGGCTTTTCCTCCCAGCTACATACACTTTAAGAATATGTCATTAGATTTATAAAATTTACTTCGAGGACTGTTATATATCAAAAATTTGAAAAATATCAAATTTTAATAATTTGTCATAAAATTTGCATTATATCGTGAATTTCAAAAAATGAAAATTATTTGATATGAGAAAGACATTCTTCGTCTTCAGAATGAAATTCGATATGTCTGATGTGCTCTCATTTCCCAAAAAAAATACTGTCGAAACGCTCAAAACGCTCATTCCAGATCCCTTAAGTATATGTCATATTACATGTTTCACATTTGTACGATTTTAAATAATTCTTTATCATGTTTATAGGACATGCTCTGTTATATTTTTATATCCTCTTTTCATTCTTGAAAAGATAGATCATGCTTTTATTTCACCCATTGGGTATTTCTTTATTAATTTGTGTTTATATGAGCGATTTCAAAGTGGGATAATAACTCCTGGATGACGTAAGCATAATGTTGATAGATTTAAATATCATTATAAATAGGCACTTAATAATAATGATATTGAAATAAATTGATAAATAGATAAATTAATAGATAAATAAATAAATAAAAGATATATAAGCATAGATAAATAATAAATAAATGATAAACTAGGAGTAAATTGCAAACATTAAATTTCTTAGAGCAAATGAGCATTTAATAAGTTTTTATGACAAATATTTTGCCCCTTCTTATGCGTTTTATCATTATTTTATCTTTTACTAATTTTTTTTGGGACATGCTCGCTTATTTATTTTTATGTGTTCCTCTTATCATTTGTGAAGTATTTCTTTATTTTTGTTGTAGTACAAGTGATCACTGAGTATGTTTAACTGTGGAAATATCGGTAGATAAGGTGTTTTTATTTCACCCTTGAGTATTATTTATAAGTGTATCAACATACATTTCACATGTCATGATTTTTCATTGTTTTATTTTAAAGCAATTCTTTATTGGGGTGCATGCTCTCATATATTAGGTGGTTTTTTTTTCATGTTCCTCTTGTCATTCTTGATAGATGGCTGTTTATTTATGTCGCGTGTTAAGTATTTTTTTAATTTTTGGTCTATGTGTATAATTATCATCACATCCTGTACGCTGTTTATTTATTTCCCCTCATTTTCTTTACTTTTGTTTTTAGATCTTTAGTTCTTTATTTTTTTTTTTTTTTTTATCATCCGAAAAGTAGGCCTTCTGCACATTATGATTTTTCCTTGCTTTATTTAACTCTTTACTGGGGTGCATGCTCTCTGCTGGTTTTTTTCATGTTCCTCTTATCATTATTGACAAGATAGCACCTGCTGTACGCTGTTTATTTATTTCGCCCTAAATTATTTCTTTACTTATGTGTTCCTCTTATCATTTGTGAAGTATTTCTTTATTTTTGTTGTAGTACAAGTGATCACTGAGTATGTTTAACTGTGGAAATATCGGTAGATAAGGTGTTTTTTATTTCACCCTTGAGTATTATTTATAAGTGTATCAACATACATTTCACATGTCATGATTTTTCATTGTTTTATTTTAAAGCAATTCTTTATTGGGGTGCATGCTCTCATATATTAGGTGGGTTTTTTCATGTTCCTCTTGTCATTCTTGATAGATGGCTGTTTATTTATGTCGCGTGTTAAGTATTTTTTTAATTTTTGGTCGAAGTGTATAATTATCATCACATCCTGTACGCTGTTTATTTATTTCCCCCTCATTTTCTTTACTTTTGTTTTTAGATCTTTAGTTCTTTATTTTTGTTTCTGTGAACTTATCATCCGAAAAGTAGGCCTTCTGCACATTATGATTTTTCCTTGCTTTATTTAACTCTTTACTGGGGTGCATGCTCTCTGCTGGTTTTTTTCATGTTCCTCTTATCATTATTGACAAGATAGCACCTGCTGTCGCTGTTTATTTATTTAGCCTAAATTATTTCTTTACTTTTGTTTTTAGATTTTGAAGTTGATATCATGATATCACACGCTATGTTTTAAAGACAGTTCTTGTTTTAAATCCTGAATACAATGTCAACATTCAGTTCGTTCACCTCACAATGCGGTGCGATGTTATATAACTGTATATATTGCAGGGTTGCCAAACCCGCGATGTAATAGGCCTAGGTCAATAGGATGAGTTTTGAAGATTTTCCTCGCGACAATTTCCTGTCCTATAGACACCAATTGATGGTTAAGAAAAATATTGCATGACTTCTCAACATTGGCTTACGCGACTTCTGGTAGTTTTTTATCTCATAGAAACCAACGGTTGATAAAAAAAATATTAGGCGACTTTTCAATGATTTGACCCAGCGGTTTGCCCTCATTTGTTTGGCAACCGTGGTCTGTGTTAAGTGAATATATTTCGGTAAGAAAATAATTATCATAGACCATGTAGACAGAACGGACAATAGTCATAGGCGCTCTCCTCCATTTTGAGAAATATACATTTACACACACACTACATTTATAATTATATTGATCAGCCTTAAAGTTTTACCTTTTAGTGGGTTAAGCCAAACCTAAGTGGATGAAATATAAATCAACACTTCTGGCACTGATTGGTTTCCGTAGTTGTTATATGGAATACGAGCTGTCTGTAGCCACAAAATTGTCTGCAAATCGGCTTTTGCCGGGCCTCTCTTTTTTTTTTTTTTTCTCATTAAATTAGGGTCCCGTTCAAATAAAAAATAAACTGGTGTCTAGATGTAATCACAGTTAACACACCAGGAAAATTATAGAATATACAACAACCTAGTTACACCTGTAGACTGCGAACAAACATGCACCTGGCCAGACCTGGCCGTAAAACAAAGTGTTCTCCCTACGGATACCCTTAAGGGTCACACAATTAAAGAAGTTCAGAGCTTTATCACTCACATCAACATCAGAATAAAGTATATAAAAGAACTATAACTTTCTTGAGAAAATAAATCATCCAACAAAAGAGAGGGAAAACCCCAGTAGAGAGGAACAATAAAAGAAATCCCCAAAAGCATGAAAGATGACACTGACAGAGCTAACCAAAGATAAACTACCTGGTGTATGTTATTGATTCAATTGTGTCATGCTTTGGGAACAGGAAGGTGTTTGCGATGTTGTAACATGTCTCCGTGAGCCACTATACATAACCTATGGTACTTTACAATGCAGCCTACCCCAGGAGTTGCATTGACAGCTATGTCATGTGGAGGCTGGGTTGGGGACAAGACGCAGTGATGTTACAGACTTTTACAGTTTGTGGTAGCTTGTAAACATCGTACTTCATTACATTTCTGTGTAAGTTAAATCCTGGCTTAATGCTCTGCATGCTAGCCGGCCATGAGCCATAGACTTCGACATAAAAAGTCCCAAGTTTTGGAATATTTTCCCAACATATCAACAGTTATCTGAAGAACCTCTGAACCAATACTAGGCTTGTTTGTACTAATATTTATGCATTTTTCCTGCTGATTCCAAATATGGTCAGGAAAATTTATCATTCTGAAGTTTTTGAATTTCTAAGTTGAATTTCTAGTTGACACCTGCATGGAGAGAGCTGGAAGTTATTTTGCCTAGCAAAAGGTATGAATTGAATTGGTTGTGTAATATGTTACCTTAAGCAAGTGACATGGGAAAGATTCATCAAAGTTTCCATTAATTATAAGATCAGTTAGAGATTAACCTACACTAATATTAAAATATTTAGTTATTACATTTGCTACATCTTGGATTGATAGCAGTATACACATTACTATCTTAAGTAGATAGTACATTCAGTACACAGCTTGCTATCTTCAGCTGATAGCATATTTAGTACACTAGTTGCTATCTTTAGTAGACAGCAAATTTGGCACACTACTCGCTATCGTCACTGGACAGCACATTCAGTACACATAACTTGCTATCTTCAGTAGATAGAACATTCAGTACACATTTGCTATCTTCAGTGGATAGCACATTCAGTGCACAACTTGCTATCTTTAGTACATATCACATTCAGTCCACTATTTGCTATCTTTGGTAGATAGCATATATGTTATCTTTAGTAGATAGCACATTCAGTGCACATTTGCTATCTTCAGAGAGAGCATATTCAGTGTACATCTTACTATCTTTACATACCATATTCAATTCACTATTTGCTATCTTCAGTAGATAGCATATTTGCTATCTTCAGTAATAGCATATTTGCTATCTTCAGTAGATAGCATATTTGCTATCTTCAGTAGATAGCATATTTGCTACCTTTAGTAGATAGCATATTTATTATCTTTAGTAGATAGCACATTTGTTATCTTTAGTAGATAGCATATTTGATACCTTCAGTAGATAGCATATTTGTTATCTTCAGTAGATAGCATATATGTGTTATCTTCAGTAGATAGCATATATTTATTATCTTCAGTAGATAGCATATTTGTTATATTCAGTAGATAGCATTATTTGTCATATTCAGTAGATAGCATATTTGTTATCTTCAGTAGATAGCACATGCAGTACAGTTTACTATCATCAGTAGACATCCACTTTAGCACAAACATAAAGTACGTCATATTTGTATTTTAACTTTGAATGTTAGATTTTGGCTTTATAAGATTGTAAATAAATTGCTTCTGTGTTTTAACTGATATATTTCATTAGTATCCATATTTCAAAAATGCAAAATATTTTATGAATTGTCCAATGTTTTGTTCATGAAATGACTGCGTGAATCATTAAAAAGCTTCATGAATCAGGAGCTTCACAATTCAAAAATAAGATAAAAGAAAGAAAACTTATTACATACAAACTTTTGGAAACCATTAAGGAAGAGCAATCTCAGCCCTTTTTCTCACAGCTTGAACTCACATGGCCTTGCACACTTGCTATTTGTGTTCTACCTATTGAAAAAACAAACCATATTTTTGCCTTTTGACCAAAACTCAATTTTATACAATGACTGTATAAAATAAAATTCATCTCTAAGGTAAATCAATAGTTTACCTGAAAATAAATCTATTGACAGTGGTTTGATTGATACTATTGGAAGCTTTTAAGTAACTGATGATAAAAATAGAATTGTTTGTTTCCGTTCCTTGACCACTCTTTAACAAAAGCCTCGATGCATCATCAGAAAAGAATTTTCTTTTGGAATAGTATTTGCCATTTGAAAAGATCCAATACATGTTGTTTCTTTTTAAAACCAGGTCTCCCAAACACGGTTGTTTGGTGTGATCATTTATTCATTTTTCTCACAAAACATTATTTAGTGTTCAATTCTAGACCTAGACAATACCAGTCAAAACTCTTTCCCGCCCTGTTGCCCCCAGTCAAAACCCAAAATTACGAAAAATAAAATTCCACTTTTTGCGGCAATTTTGTGGAAATTTTGTTGATTTTGCCCCCCCCCTGAAATTCACTTTGCCACCTCAATGCCCCCCCAAAAAAAAATTCCTGGCACCGCCACTGCACACAGCAAAAGCATGATAGTTGCAACATTTGAAACAAAAGCGCATGTCACACAGCATGTAATGGAAGCACACTTTGAGCATTCTAGGAAAACTCACCACGGAAAGCGTTGTTTGTGCCTACATGGTACGGTTGTTTGTACAGAGTGCAGCTCAAATCAGCATGTCAGAAGTACACATCGATGCATGGGTATCTAGTGTCTGTGTGGAGTCCCCCATCAAAAGCCCATTCAGTGAAAAGTGTAATAAGATTAATATTGTTTATAAATTGTCTAAGGTGAAGGATAATTCATTAATATTGTCATTTGGTATTTTTGAAATGAAAAATTTGGCATAAACGAGGAAAACAGCAGTATTAACAAAGTTGAAGTTCCATTCAAATATATGAAGCTAATATCTCTACTTAAGGGAAGGGGTATGAACGTTTGGACAGTATTTATTGTGGGACATTAGAGCACATCAGACATATCGAATTGCATTCTGAATACGAAGAATGTCTTTATGATATCAAATAATTTTGATTTTTTGAAATTCGCAATGTAATACACATTTTATGGCAACTCATTAAAAATTGATATTTTTGATATTTAACAGTACTCGAAGTAAACTTTATAAATCTGATGATTTCTACCTAAAGTGTATGTAGGTGGGATGAAAAGCCGATGATCAATTGAAAATTTTGACCTTTCGTATTGAAGATATGGATTTTTTCCCCAAAACACACAAAAAAAATTAAGTCTATTTGGGAAACAAATCCATATCTTCAATATGAAAGGTCAAAATTTTCAATGGATCGTCGGCTTTTCCTCCCAGCTACATACACTTTAAGACTATATCATTAAATTTATAAAATTTACTGTTATATCTCCAAAATGTAAAAAATATGAAATTTTAATAATTTGTCATAAAATTTGTATTATATCGTGAATTTCATAAAATGAAAATTATTTGATATCAGAAAGACATTCTTCGTATTCAGAATGCAATTCGATAGGTCTGATGTGCTCTCATGTCCCACAAAAAATGCTGTCGAAATGCTCAAAAAGCTCATTCCAGTTCCCTTAAGTAGAGAAATTACAGATTCATGTATATAGGCCTACTCAGCTTTTGGCTAATTAACCACTAGCAGGGTATGTTAGCACACCTATGATGCTAACAAAGGTGCCGAAATCGGAATTGTGATGGTTTTACTATCCTCCAGATGAGCAAATTACTGAATAGGCCTTTTTAACTTCCAGGATTCGACACTGAGCATTTTGAATAAAAAACTTTCCCAATTTTCAAGGAATTAAACTAACTAATTCAATAACTCTGATTATCTCCCGGCTAGATACCACCTGTTTCATTTGATTATTATTTTGTAAGAATTTATCAAAAATTTCAAATTGTTTTCTCTCTTTTATCCTGGATTGATAATACAATTGTTTGTTTTTCTGTTATTGTTCTACTTTTCTGATCATTTTTGTTTACATGCCTTTAGCTTTAGTATATAAATGCTTAGAGGTACAACAAATAATACATTCACATTTGATGTATTATACAGGAACCGCAAGACATGTCTGTGGCAGGCAGCTAATACTAATAGTACTACTTTTTTGCAATTAATTTTTTATTACAGACAAAATAATCAGAGAGACAACACTTTAAAGCTTTTCACAAAGTTATCCAATTTACATTTTTAACTAAACAAAGAGATATAACTCAGAAAATCACAAATATGTGATGTGATCAAGCAAAATCAGTCGGAAGTGGAAAATATCGATTTTGAGACATGGCCATTATTCTCCATAATGTGGGTTTTGCAATTCCCCTATAGCTTGCCATTTGAATGAACCATTGACAGCCAGGTGCAGTGTATTACTATCTATGCTAAATAGAGTCCTCAGGTTTAGATATTGTTTTGATTTAATAAAAATAATCAAATTTACCTTTAATGACTTTCTTTGAAATCCATACACCTGATATGAATTCAAAAGAGTACCAACATGCCTAGTAATACGTAATTTCAATTTTTTTTACAAGAAATCTAAGAATTAATGCTCTGCATGCTGACCGTATGCTTTGACATAAAAAGTCCAAATAATATTAAGAGCTATTTTAAGAACCAATGAACCAATACTTGGCTTGTTTGTACTCATTTTAATACATTTTTCATGCTGATTCCAAATATGGTCATGAAAATGTATAATTCTTAAATTTTGGAATTTTGAAAAAAAACTTGTCGTCTGCAGTCGACACCTGCATGATGAGAGTTAAGCAACTGCAAGTAATCTATAACAGTATGCAAATTAAATTGTTTGATGAAATCGGACAGTTTTGCACGTAGACCCCTATTATTGAAAACTTACAATATTTAGCACGTAGACTCTATTTATAAACCATACAATATTTAGCACGTAGGCCCGTTCTATTAACAATATGTAGTGCTATTTAGTGCACTGCTGACAGCGCAAAGTATAATGTCATACAAACAAAGCACAACTTTGTGTGTACTTTCCTTCTCGTGGAGATTTCTATATCTACACCTCAAGAGTATTGTATTGCTCTTCAACATCACTCATGAAGTTGAAAAACTGAGTCGAGAAGTTTGGAACAAAACATTTCGTAAAAAACAGGACTTTCAATAGGGCCGTTCAATTTGAAATCCACATTCCCACTGTGGACGATTTTGGAACTCAAACCATATTCAACAATTCAGGCTATTCAAAATCCTACCATTTTTATCCATTAAGAACTTGAAAAAGGAACGCAAGATTCTAGAATTCCAAACAAAATTATATTACGTAAGGTCAAATGTGTCAACTATTTCAAACTAAAACTGGAAAACTTGCAAAAATTTCAAATTGGATTGAACATACAGTGCAACTGCATGGAATTAAGATGACAGTGAAATAATTCAGAGGGGTGTGTGTTTTCAATCGAACGGCCCATTCAGTTGGGTTTTCAGTCAAATTGTGTATCTAAGTGCTAAGTGTTACTTTTTGATAAAGCTACGTGAAGAGGCACAGTGACCTCATTCTGTGACAAGTATAGATAATGGTTTTCCGTGGGAGGTAAAATTGAAATCTAAAATAACAAAATTCCAAATACTACGATATTTGTGCCAAAACTGTGCAAAACTCTTGCAAGTTTTTACATGCCTGAAACCTATATTCGTTGATACACAGACAATATGGAACCAGTTCTACTTTAAGCCCACGTTGATTGGTTTTTAATTATTATTGTTTAATTACAAAGCATGTGTTTACAGATTGAAAACCTTTTTGTAATAAATTTATAAACATGTTTAACATCTAAATACCATTGTCAATTCCAATACATCATGTGTTTAATCTCGTGAACATAAATTCCTTAACATGTGTTATCATTTCAACATGTTTACAAGTCAATTACAAAAAAGTGTTTAAAAAGTGTTTACATTCCAAACACTGCTTTTGCAGAGTACTACTGCACAAGCAAAGCAACATCCATATTTCGAGGGTTGACAAACAGAAAGCCTTAACTCACTTTTGGCCATTTTGAGATTTTGGTACCAAAATAATCTGTAATACCCACAGATTCTTAAAATCATAAAGCCTTAAGAAAATCAACTTCCTATTGCATCTATAGCACAATAATACTTGGGTCACATTTCAATGCAAAATATTATTTTACACATGTTTCTCAAAAAGGCACTTTTTAAGTTAACGCCTTCTGTTTGTCAACCCTCGATTTATGAGCCGTAGTTGAAATTAATAATTGTGCAGCATTGTAATATCTTGGTTCTGACATTATTTTAATAACTGAACAATGGTAACAGCACATGAGGTAAACATGACGTCATGTTGTGGCTATTTCTGTTCACATCATGAACACAGTCACACGGTAAACATGTTGTCATGATGTTGTGGACAGATGTCTTCATGTTGTGAACATTTCCGTTTGAAAACATGCTGCTGCAAATTTACAAGCACATCATTGTCAACATCACGGTTCTTTGAGCAAACATAATTACAACAACAAAATTTGATCACACTGTAATTTTATATGCTCAATATACAACAAGATCGTTCTACGAACTGGCTGCTATATATAATGGGCAATTCTATAGTTGAAATCCCTTCACCCCTATGGAAGACATGAAATTAATCTCCCACACAGAGGGTGTAGATATTAAATGGAGTCACCCATTCAGGTAAACCCATTTAAAGTTCACACCCCCTGTGTGGAAGATTCAGGATGTAGGGGGGAGCATGAATTTCAACAAGAATAGTGTAATACTAAGGACATTGTGGCCACTTATGTCGTAATACAATAACATGATTGTATGCATCCAGGGTGAGACCTCTTATGTGACACACGTCATATGGAACTTTATATAGTTCATTGTTCTACTGCTGTCGTTGACAAAGCCTTTGTCGACAAAACACATTTTCCTGACAGTTGACCAGTGGCGTAGCCAGTGGGGGTGGGGGCTGGTGGCTGGTGGCCCCCCACTCATGATGGCCATGATTCATGTGAGGCCATAGTTAGACAGAAGGTGTTGGTGAAAAAATGTGGGTGATCAATGGAATAATATTTTACTTTGCTTATGCACAGTGGTGAAAGAAAAAATGGAAAATTGTATAAAAAATGTGAAACCAATTGAATTTTACATAAAATAAGTTGTTTTTCGGTTGCTAGCGCCTGATATCCTTTTTTATTTATTTTTGTTGTTCTTGACTTTTTCAAACCATAGAAAAGAATTGGGGCAACCATTCACAACTTCTGTCGGCAAAAAATATTTACTTTTACCATGCGATGTTACGTGGGAACCCTAACTTTTATCATGTTTTTGAACAACCACTTTTCACAGAACCCTTTCCGTCTTTACTGAAGTGAACCATCACAGCCCTGAGCTGTACATGCAAATAAGAGACTTACCCTTTCTAGTTGCACCATGCATGCTGTATGGACTACAATCTTGCAGGCACCACATTTTCTTCTTGATCCTGTTTTCTGTATATTGTATAAGGGAAAAAATGGACGATAAATATGACACGTGAAAAATCAATATAAAAGTTGAAAGTAAATTATCACGTGTAAAATCACCCGGAAGAATAAATTGCATAATTAACCATTTAGAAATACTATGAAGCAATAGTTTTCAAGGGAAATATATGCTACAGGATTGTCAACCATGGGGACTAAATATATATTATATAAGTGGTATAAATATGGGTCTACTTTCAGATTCTTGGAGGCACATCCCTATCTACACCTAACGTGAGTACTCAGGAGTATTGGGCTGCACTACCGCTGTGTGAAGATTTTGAAAATATCTTCCACAGGGGGAGTATGAATTTTAAATGGAATTAATATATTATCAGCTCCATTTTGAATCTCACTCTCACTATGTGGAAGATTCCGGTTGAATCTTTCTCAGAGGGTGTATGGAATTAAAATAGAGCTGTCTAATGTGTTCATTCCATTTAGAACTCATACTCCCCCTGTGGCAGATATTTCCACAATCTTCCACAGAGGTAGTGTGGATTTTAAACGGAACAGCCCAATATAAATGCCAATCATACATACCGAGCAATCTTGTTCCCCTACATAACAGAAGTCTCCTGAAGCACTTGTTTCTGTCCATAAATGGTCTCCACTGATGGCATGCTCCTGCAACAAAAGAAACAACCAAGTTATTAGTTTCCTCACAAACTTTCTGATTATGTGTTGAATGGGGTCAATCCCGGGAGGGGTGTGTGTACTCAGTACCAGTACAAATTACCAGTGGCGTAACCAGGATTTCGGACTAACATTCTGAATATATGTTGGACGAGGTCAATCCCAGGAGGGTTGTACTCAGCACAAATTACCAGTGGTGTAGACAGGATTTCGGAACTGGGACGGGCACAACTTGCAAATGTACTGCCGGAAATATATTTTGCCGCAAAAGTTGTGAATTGTTGACCCAATTTTTTTTTCTTCGATGGTTTGAAAAAGTGAAGAGCAAGAGCAAAAAAAAAAAGATCAAGCAAGCTCCCTTTCTGCAGAGACACTGTATTTGTGTCTCTGTAGTTTTGATATTTTGCTTGCTAACTTGATCTTACTAAAATTATTTACTATGATTTGATTAATTTTTATGCTTGCTACCCACTTGTAACTAGATTTAATTCTTTGCTGTATATATTTTTGTTGTTTGCCCCTGAGGAAGAGCAATTTATCTGCATGAAACATTTTATTTTTGTTTATTTATTTTATCCTTTGATCCTTGGTGTGTTTTGTACCTCGTCCATTGGAGGCACCATTACCTACTTTATCAGGGACTACCTTTAATTGGCAATTCTGTGGTTCTATAACAGCAAGGTTTTACATCATGAAACATGTTAGTAACCCACAGAACATTCAATTATTTTAAAAGCAGGTCACATATCCACAATGGTGATCCATGGAAATCACTTCAAGTTACGGATCTCATTTGTCAAAATGCAAGCACAGAGAGTGAGCAAGAAAGCGTTTATAAAAATCACAATTTTTACCAGCAAATTTGAAATCTTTTGCAACATCTTAACTCCCCAAGTCCCACACCTCAACAGTATCCCACATCTATAAGATGCATGTTATTAGACCATTGACATCCACACAGACAAATGGATGAAGACACATAACAATAATCAAATCCTTGCCCCAGTGTCAAGCTAATTAGATTACATCAATCTCACCAATGGTTCAATCTAGGTTATGCCAGGAATCAAACACAAGCTGAGTCTGACTCCGGGTCAAATACGGTCTTCTCTTTTCTAACCAAAAGCTTTCTCTGTGCTTGCATTTGTTTGTTTTGACAAATGAGATCCGTAATTGGAAGTGACTTTACTTGTATACATGTTTAAAATGAGCAGACAATTCCATGGATCAACATTGTGGCTATGTCGTCTGCTTTCAAAGCTTCTATTTTTAGTGAATTTATTTTAAGCTGTTGAAGTAATTGACTGGATTTTGCCGAATACAATCTACAATTTTGTCCCAGTGACTCAAATAAATAAAATCATCCTTTGAACTTTGAGATCTGTTACTAGAAATTACTTTTATACATGTTTAAAATGTGCAGACAATTCTATGGATCCCTATAGTAGATATGTCACCTACTTTCAAATCCTCTATCATTATTGTATTTATTTTAAGCTTTTGAAGTAATTGGCTGGATATTTGTAGGAGACAATCTACAACTTTGCTCAGGTGACTCAAATAAATAAAATCATCCTTTGAACTTTGAGATCCTTAACT
The DNA here is from genome assembly GCF_039555335.1 of Amphiura filiformis. NCBI lineage: Eukaryota > Metazoa > Echinodermata > Ophiuroidea > Amphilepidida > Amphiuridae > Amphiura > Amphiura filiformis. The sequence goes on along the minus strand of NC_092639.1, from coordinate 40,961,709 downwards.
TGAAGTCTGTATGGCAATTTTCATAACAGTAGTGAAGTATTAGCGCTAGAGTATCAAACTTATTTATATGGAATCTTTCGCAACATCTGAGTCCCATGCCTCAGCAGTATCACACATCCCTAAAAGATGAACATACTGTGACAAGCTATTAGACCATTGACATCCACACATAGAAATCCACACAGACAAATGGATGAAGACACAAAACAATAATTAAGTTAAGTCTTTGCCCACAGTGTCAGCTAATTAGATTACATCAATCACACCAATGGTTCAATCATGGAAGTACTAGTTCTTCCATGGTTCAATCTAGGCTATGTCAGAAAATCAAACACAAGCGGAGTCCCGAGCTGAGTCTGACTCCGGGTCAAATACAGTCTTCCCTTTTCTTACCAAAAGCTTTCTTGCCCACTCTCTGTGCTTGCATTTGTTTGTTTTGACAAATGAGATCCGTAACTAGAAGTGACTTCGCTTATATACAGGGTAGAAGACAATTCTATGGATCAACATTGCTATGTTGTCTGCTTTCAAGGCCTCTATTTTTAGTGTATTTATTTTAAGCTGTTGAAGTAATTGACTGGATTTTGCAGGATACAATCTACAATTTTTTCCTGGTGACTCAAATCAATAAAATCATCCTTTGAACTTTGAGATCTGTTACTAGAAGTTACTTTTATACATGTTTAAAATGCGCAGACAATTCCATGGATCCCTATAGTAGATATGTCACCTACTTTCAAATCCTTGATCATTATTGTATTTATTTTAAGCTTTTGAAGTAATTGGCTGGATATTTGTAGGAGACAATCTACAACTTTGCCCAGGTGACTCAAATAAATAAAATCATCCTTTGAACTTTGAGATCCTTAACTTGAAGTCTGTATGGCAATTTTCATAACAGTAGTGTAGTATTAGCGCTAGAGTATCAAACTTATTTATATGGAATCTTTTGCAACATCTGAGTCCCATGCCTCAGCAGTATCACACATCTCTATAAAAAGATAACCATACTGTGACAAGCTATTAGACCATTGACATCCACACATAGAAATCCACACTGCAGACAGATGGATGAAAACACAAAACAATAATTAAGTTAGGTCTTTGCCCATAGTGTCAAGCTAATTAGATTACTTCAATCACACCAGTGGTTCAATCATGGAAGTACTAGTTCTTCCATGGTTCAATCTAGGCTATGCCAGAAAATCAAAGACAAACTGAGTCTGACTCAGGGTCAAATACAGTCTTCCCATTTCTTACAAAAAGCTTTCTTGCCCACTCGAAATGACTTTACTTATATACATGTTTAAAATGAGCAGACAATTCCATGGATCAACATAGTGGCTATGTCGTCTGCTTTCAAAGCCTCTATTTTTAGTGAATTTATTTTAAGCTGTTGAAGTAATTGACTGGATTTTGCCGAATACAATCTAAAATTTTCAGGTGAAAGAATCAAATCAATAAAATCATCCTTTGAACTTTGAGATCTGTTGCTAGAAGTTACTTTTATATATGTTTAAAATGCGCAGACAATTCCACGGATCCCTATAGTAGATATGTCACCTACTTTCAAATCCTCTATCATTATTGTGTTTATTTTAAGCTTTTGAAGTAATTGGCTGGATATTTGTAGCAGACAATCTACAACTTTGCTCAGGAGACTCAAATAAATAAAATCATCCTTTGAACTTTGAGATCCTTAACTTGAAGTCTGTATGGCAATTTTCAGAACAGTAGTGTAGTATTAGCGCTAGAGTATCAAACTTATTTATATGGAATCTTTCGCAACATCTGAGTCCCATGCCTCAGCAGTATCACACATCTCTATAAAAAGATAACCATACTGTGACAAGCTATTAGACCATTGACATCCACACATAGAAATCCACACTGCAGACAGATGGATGAAAACACAAAACAATAATTAAGTTAGGTCTTTGACCATTGTGTCAAGCTAATTAGATTACATCAATCACACCAGTGCTTCAATCATGGAAGTACTAGTTCTTTCATGGTTCAATCTAGGCTATGCTAGGATTCAAAGACAATCTGAGTCTGACTCAGGGTCAAATACGGTCTTCCTGTTCCTTACCAACACTTTCTTGCCCACTCTTTGTGCTTACATTTGTTTTGTTTTGACAAATGAGATCCGTAAGTGGAAGTGACTTTACTTATATAATGTTTAAAATGAGCAGACAATTTCATGGATCAACATAGTGGCTATGTCGTCTGCTTTCAAAGCCTCTATTTTTAGTGAATTTGTTTTAAGCTGTTGAAGTAATTGACTGGATTTTGTAGAAGAGAATCTTCAAATTTTGGTCCCTGTTGACCAGAAAAACAAAATCGTCTGTTGAAATTTGCGATAATAGTACCTAGATGTATAAACTGAGGATAATTTGATGGATCCAGATCATCATTGTGGCCATGTCGCCCTAGCTGCTTGTTGACTTCTCCATTTCTAGTTTATTTACTCTAAGCTTTTAAGCTTTTTTTTAAAGTAATTGGCTTGATATTTGTAGAAGACAATGTAAATCTTGCAAAGGTTACTTACCATTCAAACACAAATTCAGCGCTATCCGAATTTTGTATGTTTTTTGTTTTCTACTCCAATTCTGGGATTTTATTCTGTTTTCTTTAAAATGGAAAACTTGCCACTTTTGGTTCTACAGATCATGAAGCTAATTTCCACTAGCTTCATGTACAGATGAACTCATTTTCTGTGCTTTTTGATCAGTCGCCTAGCCAGGGGGCACAGAGTGCCCTCAGAAAGTTTTCAGGGACAAAATGTGGATGGGTAAAGAGCGAAATGTCCTTGAAATGACCAAAAATGAGACAAAAATTGACAAGTGGGGACAAAAATCTGGCTTTGCCTCCTAAATGGAGATGAAAATCTGGACTTGCACCTTACATGGGGACAAAAATCTAGCTTTGCCCCCTCACACAAAAATCCTGGTTACGCCACTGTTTTTTAACTTGTTCAATACAACCTCAGAGATCTGTCATTCCCAAACTACACTATTTCCTACACATGCCATTTTTGTGCCCCTTTAGAATATTCACTAATGTAAGCTAGACATTATGTTTTCTTTCTTCACATTTTGTTGATATTTCTGAAAAGAAAATATTTTAATGCTCTGCGTGCTAGCCACACGCTTCAACAGAACAAGTTGAAGTTTTGAAATATTTTCTCAAAATATCAAGAGCTATCTTAAGAAGTACTGAACCAATACTAGGCTTGTTTGTACTCATTTTAATGTATTTTTCATGCTGATTCCAAATATGGTCATGAAAATTTATATATCTGAAATTTTTGATTTTTAAATTTTTTTTTTAAACATGTCGTCTGCAGTCGACACCCGTGTGAAGAGAGTTGAGGATACTCTCCTGATTTATCAACAATTTCAGATCTTTTTTTGTCATTGATTGATCTGTGAAAGTCTTTGTAATTGATTTGCACAATATATACCAGAATTTAAGTGAATAAAGGGGAGATATAAAAAATTACAAATTGAGATTTTCACTTCCCCAAAGCATTTTCCCTGCCTCTATAAAACAGGCTTACTGCAGGGTGATGGTATTATACGCTTTATGTTGTGTTCATTGTTGGCTTATTCAACAGCAAATTTGCTATTTTAGGAATTTTAATTTTGTCAAATTAATTGATATAAATTAAGTCACAATGTGACAAGTAAGTTATCAAAAGACAGAAGAAATCCATTCCTCTATGATGCTTTCTTTCAGAAATTGCCTACCATTTAAGTACAACAATATTTTTTTATAGTTCAGATGGGTTAAATTGGGGGAATCAACTTTATAAGTGATGATTATGTCAAGAATTCTCGAGTACTAATATACTACAGGATAAGCCACTCGTTTGCGCAAATGAAGTCAGTCACTCAGCCTATGCGCCTTCATGCATGTGATGGCATAGCTGTGTAGGAGTGTATCACCTGTGAAAGAGATGATGCATGTTTACGTCATTGTTTAAAAAAAAAATTAAATTGCGAAAACCGACGAACATTTGGTTGTTTTTTTCCATTACTATATTTTGAAAAACCAAGTAGCTGAGAAGTTAGCTCAATATGCTAGGAAAATATTATCTGCGATGACCCCATGTTGACTTTGGCTAAATCAGCTGTATTTTTGCTGGAAAGAGTACGTAAATTAGCACTCGATGTCCGCCATCTTGGATAAATTTGGTGTACTGAAAATGCCCAGCAACTGTCAATCAAATACGAACTTGTCAATTTAATACGGGATAAGTCTGTTCCACTGTGGCATAAGTACGCACAATGTTGTTGTGCGAACGTGCGTAAATTTTAGGCTAAAGTGCCTGAGCGTTACCAGGAAGTTACTAGGTGTACTGAAAAAGCCTAGCAACTGTCACTCAAACTGCCGATGTGTCAATTAAACTGCCGTAAAGTGACTTCACTTTTTATACAGGGTTTGAATACAAGTGTCACAGCCCTGATTATGTGCCTACCAAATCAGGAAGTAGAGACCTTTCAGTATAAAATGTTGTTTTAAAAAGCGGGTCATTGGGTATAACAAAGTGAAAATAAAGGATATAGAATTTCCTGCACCATCTTGCAAAAAGTATGATTATATGCTATGTGCGAACGGACTGTGCTATATTGGAAGAAGAAGAATTTTCAAAGAAGGGGTCATCGAAAATTTTGAAAGAATTGAGCAAAATTCTATTTTTTGTTCCAAATGTGCCAAATTTTAATGTTTCCGCAATTTATGATGGCATTTTGATAATAAAATTCTGGAAAAAAGGGGATCATTAGGTAGCCAAAATAAAAAAAGGGGTCATCAGGTGTGACTTTCCAAAAAAATAGGTCATCTGGTATATTTGACTTCAAAAAGGGGGGGGGGCATAAATGACAGGTACATACAGTCACTTCAAAAGTTCAGTGCCCCCTATCATACTTACGCTCCAGTCTACAGCTGTTTTAATCTCCTTCTCGCTATAATCTCGTTGTGTAGGCAGGTGATGAGATGGAAAACCATGCATCTGATTGGCATAGGCATTAGATTTGGAGATTGCTTTCCTGTAAAAAACAAGCAAAGAAAAAGAAAGGGAATATGGTTAGTATTACAGTGTAATATCAGGATTGACCTGCCGACAGGTGGTTTGAAAGTGTATAGCCCCTACTTGCTTAATAAAACCCTTTAGGAAAGGTATGGAGTGGATGCATTGTGTACCTCTCAAACTGCCATTCAGTTCAAAATTACAATACTGTGTGGAGTGGATGCACCGGGGGCCAGGGGTTGCAAGGATTTTCTGGATATCCATGTTAGATCCAGGGTTCCTGGAGGTAAACTCTACCAGGTCAGTTTTTAAGTAAAAATATACCCCTAGCAGAACCAGATTTCTATAGAAACATAGGACTAGATTTCTAAAAACATAACTTTGGACCTTAATTCAGTTTGCCAGACATCGACAGAAATAGCCACACAAATGTGCACAAAAGAAAATAACTTAAACTTGTACCTCTGTCAAACCCTGCAAAACTTGCAAAATCATATATGTCTGTTGAGATTCAACATAAAAATGCTTTACTACATTATAAACCAATATATTATTATATCATTTATAGCATAGATCTTTAAGTTATCACACAGAAAACAACCTATATTGATAGCCAACATACTTAAAACTCTCTGGTCGCTTAATTGGCGAAGACTCGGTCATGAAAAGGCGAGATGGTCCTGCTCCATCAGTACTATCATCTGGATCATTCATCTCAGCCAATTTTACCGGCTCAACCGGTTCTTGATCATCATAATCCCCATTCACATCATGGTACACGCACACCTCCGGCACACCGGAACGGTACGTACCGGCCATGTCCTGGAGTGAGCTTGACCGCTCCTGTTTTTGAAGACTGTACTTTTTGCGTGACTGCATGATGATCGTGGGAAGCTTCATGTGAACCTCAGGTAAACAGGTGTTGGTCATAACAAAACGTGAAAAGTTGTAATCATTCTACGCATCCAGGTGGTTATGTGTCCTCACATCTCAGTGATACGTTGAAATCATTATACGGCTTAAACAATAGCGATCAGGCAGTTGATATGTGTCCTCACATATCCAGTGCTAGGTTGAAATTTTGTACGACTCTAAAACAATAGCGATCCAGGTGGTTACATGTCCTCACATATTCAGTCAGTAATAAGTTGGAATCTTTGTACGACTCTAAAACAATAGCGATCCATGTAGTTATGTTATGTGTCCTCACACATCTCAGTGAAAAGTTGCAATCATTGTACGGCTTAAACAATAGCGATCGGGCATATGTGTCCTCACATACCCAGTGCTAAGTTATAATCATTGTACGGCTAAAACAACAGTGATCCAAGCATCTGATGTGTCTTCACATATCCATGCAGTAATAAGTTGGAATTTTTGTACGACTCTAAAACAATAGCGATCCAGGTAGTGTCTTCACATAATTCAGTGTCGCTGTCAAACATCCTTTGAGTAATTTGTTGTTATTTATCCATTTTGTGATTAAGAAACACATAATAACAACGGCTTGTTGTATTCACTTTAATGCTTTGATCCATAATGGTGCACCAATATAAGAAGAAGACAATATATAAAGGTAATGTTATAGCTGAAATTTTTTTCACACTATATCCAGTGCCGTTGATTCCCGCAGCAGACTTAACTTGCATAAATATTCATAACATTCTGCCCGCCAATGCAGAAAACTTTTAAAAAATCAATTCAGCACCCATCAAAATGTTCATTTGCATAGCTTCATGTTCACCAATTCCCGATTATCTAACATTGTCATCCTTGCATATTACCGTTGCACTCTTGCTATTTTCGAATCATTGACCCAGCGATATTTTTCCAGCAGCAATCAGTATAACGAGTGACAGGCGGATTTAAGTGAGAAATACTAATGCTTATCCATTCACACATGAGCCTAAATATTTGGAGGAAAAAATAAAGGATATATCCGTCAGCTCTCTGCCTTCAACCTCCTCACACATGCCATTTTCAAACCAGCATTTTATCAACAAATCTCATCACAATATTTCTCAAAATAACCTTTTGCACCATGCATCGAGATGTAATCTATGGTCTCAAGTGAGATCAATATCAAACAAGAACAAAATATGATAGCCTTATATAATATATGGTATATGTTGAAAGCATGTGTGATATAAGGTCAAGAAATAGAGTGTTGAAGATGACTGAAAACTGACGGACATGATTTTGTAAAAGGAGAAGTTTTTTATTCTGTGCTCAGCAACTAAATCCACATCCATCACAAAAACACAACAAATATAGCAGCTACTTGTAAATTTGTCTTTTTTTCATATCACATCACCACAGCAGAAATTATGCCTTCCCAAGATTCACTGCTGAAATTATACTAAATCTCACATGGCGCATTACTCATGTTGTTATAGCAAAGTTCCATATGTGATTTCACATAATGTCACCAATGCATCATGGGTAAGCATATTTTTCTGTATTTCTGCAAACTCAAAGACATGTCCTTTTAAACACCATTAATTGATCATATTAATACAAGGAACTACTCAAGTATTAAAGATAATGCTAGTCTTGCTGTAAATCAAGGACTTACTTTTGTGATTATAATATTTTCTTTTCATATAACCTGAAGACTAAAAAGGTCAAAAAATTAAGAACTCATTATAAGAATGGAAATAATTTGTTTGAAATGACAAATTTGTACACATGCAAGCATGATTATTATTTTTTATATAAATAGCATTTATTTCCTGAATGTATAACTATTTTATTTCATTAAAAGTAACATTTTAATTTTTCCACAAATGGCAAACCTAACCACAAAGGCAATTAGACAGATGTTCCTTTTTACTGTTAAAACATCAAATGAAAGCAAAATCAAATTAAAGACTGCACAAAAAGTAACACAGCCCATATAAATCGCCTATAGTTTCACAATGTTTTGACATAAAGCGAAGGATGGTGCATTTTGATACCCCAATTGTCCAATTTCGTTCAATACATGTGATCATATATACCTTGACACGTTCCATATGGTAATTACAGTTGAAATCCATATGCCCCCTATGGAAGACACAACCTTAATCTCCCACACAAGGAGTGTGATTTTCAAATGGAGTCACCCATTCAGGTATCCCAATTTGAAATTCACACTCCTGTGTAGGAGATTAAGGTCATGTCTTCCATAGAGTGTATGGATTTAAACTGAATAACCCAATTATTTCCACAAGCGTTACCATAACAACAATTTCCATTGTATCATTATTGAGAAATCTTTCATTTTGGTTATTTCGCAGAGAATTGCATCAAATAATATAAAAGCCGGTAAACCCATCATAATTGCCTTCAAGCACGAACTTGAATTCCAATCGACGGATAACAGACAAATTGTGCTTTTTATTTTCATTATTATCATCCTCCTCATTCATCATCATTTGTCATCACTTTCCTCATCCTCCTCTTCATCATCATCTTTATCATCAATCATCATCATCAATTATGTTATTGCTGCAAGTGACAAGTCAATCTTTCATGGATTGTCTGCAGTGATCACTCCCAATAGAGTGAAGTTTCACTCTGAGTGAAATTTCACTCTTTGAGAGTAAATTGCACTCCTAGAATTGCACTCCTTGTTCAATCTTTCCAGAGCTAATTCTACTCTTTCCAAAGTGATATATGACTCAATTTTCACTCCTGTCATTTCTCTTCCTTAGAGTGATCACTGTAGCAGGGACTGCATTTTGAGGAGAGTGGGAGCAATCACTCTCTACTGCTCTCCTTAAATCGGATATAGGAGAGTGATTTTAGCTCTCCTTAGTTGACTATTCCCTCCTCATATTCTATTGTAAATGCTCTAAACAGCTCTCCTTGAAGGCTCCAGAAGAGCTATTTAATGCTCTCTTGCAAATTCCAAAAGACAGCAGGCTGCACTCCTTACCATTTAGAGAGTACCTTATTTTTCACAATAAAAATCTATTAAAATTGGAGCAAGAACTAGACTATAAACTACCCTTTCCTATATATAATGTCAGTGTTTACCTACAGTGGCATACAACACACGCAATAATACAACCAATTAATCAGCCTGTCTCACTGACTTCCGTAAGATAGTCCTATTGTGCAACCTGATCAACAGCCTACTCCCCCCACATTACCGCATCAAAACTGAGATTTTGATATTAAAAGAAACCTCATATTTTTCTCATTACCCCAGCAAAATGTAACACCTATGTTTCGTTTAGATGATGTGAACAAAAATGTGGTACGCAACACCAAAAGTATAATTATGTACTATCCTTATCCTATGGGCCATTGTTATACACATTTTGCTTCTCATATCAAAATCGCTGGAGTAATATAACTCAAAAATTGGAAACGTATTGTTTTAATGGTAGGCCTCAATGTAAGATAGCAAACAAAATATGAAAAAATCTGAATACCCACCTTTAAAAGAAAGTAAACCCATCATAATTGCCTTGAGGCCGGGCCTTGAGGTAGGCTTTTTAATCCAACAGCTAGACCGACCTAACCCTAACAGCTTTTTGGCGACGGGAAGGGAAAGAAGGAAGGAATAAAGAGAGAAAACAAAGAAAGAAGTTGTTTGCTCTGGGTGGGATTCGAACCCGGGACCCCTCGCATGCCAAGCACTGGTTTGGCGACACTTAGCCATGGGTGTTGGGCTTTGCTGGCCAGCGAAACTATGCCTATATATCACTTAGGGCGATTGCGTCATCACACCACGTGGGATGCACTCACGAACAGTGCATATATCAAGTAGTATTTTGTATAGTACCTGGTACGGTTAGAGTTAAGAGATAAACTGTGCTTTTTGTTATTATTATTGTCATCATTGTCATCGCTTTCCTCCTCCTCATCATCTTCATCATTATATTTATCATCTTCATCACATCTTCCAACCATCATCATCAGTTACCATTATTTTTTATCTTCCATTAGTCCGATGCTGCTAACATAACTTATTTTTAGTCAACAGCCAGATCTTCAATTCAAATGGGAAGGAAGTAAAGAACTAGACTAAAGACTTGTGCCTATAATGTCCCTGTTTACCTACATGGACATACAACACAAGTAATAATGCAATCAATTCATCAACATGTCTCACTGACTTCCTTCCGCAAGCGAATCTATAACAAAGAAAAATTACTTTTTCTTTTCAAAGATTTTTCACCACATGTCTGATCAGGGATGTTTCTGTCACATCCCAGGTCTGACATCAGCATAAGCAAAATAAGCGCCAATCCGGCTTGAAATGTGTGTGGGGGGGACAATCGACCTGAATTGTCAAAAAGTGGCAGAAAAGAACAAAAATGGGTCATTCTGCGAAAAGTAGGGGAGGACCCATATCCCCGTCCCTCCGGGATTGGCGCCCATGGCTACACCTCCAAGAATTCATCCTGATGAAGACATGTAGTGTGAAATTAAATTTGCCAATGTAAAATTCTTCCATCTCCTCTATAACTCTCTCCGCATGGATATCAACTGCAGACGACAAGTATCAAATATTAAAAAAAGAAAATCAAAAATTTCAGAGTTGTAAGTTTTCATGACCATATTTGGAATCAGCATGAAAAATTCATCAAAATGAGTACAAACAAGCCTAGTATTGGTTTAGTGGTTCTCATAAAATAGCTCTTGATATTTTGAGAAATATCTCAAAACTTGGAACTTTTTATGTTGAAGCCTATATTTCAAATAGGCTAATTGTCTATTCTATTTGAAATGGATATTTGCTCTGTAGAAGACAGGCTATAATGTTAGAAGAGTGAAAAATGTTTTGTAAATTGATATAACATAAAACATTTCTACTTTTCAATCCGGGGGGGGGCTCCCATAACGGATATGCATCATGTGCCTCGGGATAGACCCCTATTTCAAACCGGGGGCTCCCATAACGGATATGCATCATGTGCCTTGGGATAGACCCCCTATTTCAAACCGGCTTGTACCAAATGACCCCTTTTTTGTGTTATTGTCCTACCTAATACCCAATGGCCCCCTTAAAAAAAATTCAGGTACTCAATGACCCCCACTTTTCTATTACCTGCTATCAAATTACCCCTTTTTATTCCCAAAGCAGATGGTATTTGTGTTCTCCTCGAGAAATAATGGGATTTGTCATATTCAATCATCCAGTTGATTCCAATTGTTAAATATTGATTCAAGTTCCCAAGGTGGCCAAGTTTCCTTTTGGCAGTTTTGGCATTATGTGTAATCATAATTATGTGTAATCAATGCCACCTTTTTGCCAATCTTGTGCCCAATGACCCCAATTTTACAGTTTGTTACCCCAATGGCCCCCTTTATTTTTATAGTTTCATACTGAATGACCCCATTTTTATTCAGGTTGTGTACTGAATGAACTCATATTTTTGTAATTGTACATTTGACCTGAAAGCCCCCTACTTTTAACATGGCCGAGGCACATCCCTGCCATTTCAGATAGGGAGTGCCTCCTCTGGGCCTGAATCACACTTATATTGGGCTATTCCATTTAAAATCCGCACTACCCCTGTGAAAGATTTAGCTAAAGTCTGCCACAGAGGGAGTATCAATTTTGAATAGAATACACAATTGAGTAACTTCTATTCGAAATACTCACTTCAGTTGTGGAAGATATAGGAAAGCCATAATACAGGGGGGCTATGGGTTTCAAAATGATTAACTCTGACCAATTACATTTGAAAAACATACTCCCCCTATGGAAGATGTTTCCAAAATCGTCCATAGGGGATTTCAACTGCTTCAAAGAATCCTCAATGAACAGATCAAAGTTCGACTTTATCAGTGATAAAAGTAGGCCACTCTCTCTCTCCTCTTACATTTTTCTACAACATCTCTAAGCCATACCCATTGTCCATTAAATCTAAATTACTTATTTATAAAACCATAATTAAATGTATCCATTATTATAACCATCTATAAAACAAGAAAGTTAGCGATGGGTAAAATTGGGCATATTAGATGAAAATAGGTCAGAACATGTGAGTCTGATGATATTTTGATACATCATAGTTCAATAACCTCAATTAAACACTCATAGTGCAAAATTTGACCTCAAGTTACAGGGTATGAGTTTTTGTTCCCAATTTTTCAGAGGTCATTCAATGAATATACAAATGTATTGGGGTTATAGAACTGTGCCCTGATAGATGAACATGTTATGGATCCTAGTGATAAGCTCACTGAGCAAGTAGGTCATAGAAATCATGATGACATGATAAGTGGGTCACCATACGTACAAACACACACACACAAACAAACAACAGCTTTTGGATCAGGGCATCTGGATATTACAATTTGCATTTTCTTATTGTACAACCCCAGGGCTACCATCCATGTGTATCAGGGTTCAATTGTCAAGGGGGTAGGCAAAGTACAAATATTTCGGATGCCCATCATTTGGACCCTCCGGTATATCCTCAGTGGCACATATATAGACCACTTGACATGTGACGTCGTCATTGCCCGGCAGTATGCGTGTGAATTATGGCAATATCATTGTTCTTTGCCCTGCAGTGTGCGTACGCATCATAGTTTGCTCAGGGCACATGCATTTTAAATCGCCACATTTCATATAGTACAAGAAAGCCATTGAACAGTGTAGCGGTTCATTCAAGCATATCAATAGACCAGTCCCTCGCCTTTGTTGATAAACAATGATGTCAAATGGTCTATATACTGGGCCATTGAAAGTATTGCTGCTGATCTGCTCATAGAATAGGCTTTTCCAGATGAAACCCATATACCCCCTATGAAAGACATGACCTATATATCCCACACAGGGGTGTTCAAATGGAGCCACCAATTCAGGTATCTCCATCTGAATTCTGAAATTCACACCCCCTGTGGGAGATATGGAGTCTCGATAGTGGTTCTAACCTTAATGCCTCAAGTGGTTTTCTTCGGTCAAGATTCGAACCCGAGACCCCCCACATGCCAAGTCCTAGGTCGGTGACCGGTAGCCACAGGTCTTTCGCTGACCCAGCCAAGGAAAGCATCACATCACATTTTTGTAGGCAATGAGGATTTAAGGCAATGAGGATTTTTTTTCTTGTCAGACTTTTCAGAGTTAGCGAACAACCCAAAAGTTCAATGACAGTAAAAGGGATGCAGTAAAAAAAAGGTACAAATATGTTTGTCAAAAACTTTTAAAATATTGGTCAAAGTTGGCTTTTTGGGTTGGAATTTTCCACATTTCACACTTACATTTGAGGGAGGGAGGGAGGGACAAACAAAAAGACTTTCATTTATAGAATGTCATCAAACTTCTGGTTTCTTCCCTTTATGAAAACTTGATGAATACTGAGCTCAAAATATCAAGCTCAATAGATGTTTAAATCCTCATCTGGGGGTTTCAAACTTATAGGGGAAGGACTTTTACATTTTAAGTGTTAAAAGTTTTTAAATGTTAGAATTATTAAAATTTAAAAACTGAATTCAAAATAGTAATATCAAGTTTTATAAATGTTAAATTAAATAATCATCTGGGGTTTTCAAACTTAAGAGGGGAAGGACTTTTACATTTGAACTGTTAGATTTTTACTTTTAACTGTAAGAGTCATGAAAATTTAAGAACTGAATTCAAAATATGTAGTAATATCAAGCTCTATAAATGTTTAAATCATCATCTGGGGTTTCAAACTTAAAGGGCAAGGACTTTTACATTTGAACTGTCAGAATTTTAATTTTTAACTCTTAGAGTTATGAAAATTTAAAACTGAACTCAAAATAGAAATCATCATCTGGGGTTTCAAACTTATAGGGCAAGGACTTTTACATTTGAACTGTTGGAATTTAATTTTTAACTCTAGAGTTATGAAAATTTAAAAACTGAACTCAAAATATAAATCATCATAATGGGGTTTCAAACTTATAGGGAAGGACTTTTACTTTTTAACTTGCTTGGAGACAGAAAAGTGTGGCAGATTTATGTGTGAATACCGTATTCACATCATACATACTAGTAATTTGCAATTTATGTGAAAAGTACGCTAGAAAAAGTTATATTTACTTTTCCAGTATTTAGTAATGTTATATTAAAATAAAAATTGACCCACTTTTCTGTCTCCAAACTAGTTAAAATGTAAAAGTCCTTCCACTTAAATCATTTAAAAATGTATAGAGGAAATTGCTGCCATACAAATCATGTTATGTAAGTACACAATACTGTTGATTTTATTTTAAAATGCATACTTTGTGTTTTTCTTATTTGGTGATGTTACATAAGATTGAAAATTATGTAAAGATGACGGGTGCCAGATATATTTGAATAAGCAGTGCATCATGCTTATACTAGCAGAGTTGCCAATGGTATAGGTAATATGCCAATTTTTGGGCTCCTTCTGACAATTTTCTTTATCATCAGGAAAAGTTTTACTCCACAAAAGGGGCCTCTATTATAGAGTTGGCCATTTTTTTTCTAAAAATCGATTGAATATAGAATTTAAATCTTTATTCACAGTTAAATCAAACTAAAGGAATAGGACTGGGCTATGCTTCATCTGACAATAAAGAAAAATACTTTTTTAATAAAAGCAAAAAGTTTGTATTGTTTGCACTTATCTATAATATTTTTACTATTAGGAAGTCAGTGTCGTCAGTGCGCATTTCATTGGATGCAGCTTCTAATCATAAGCATTTGCTGAAAGCGCTTGTGTATAGACGAATCCAACGAGCCAAGTCATGGTCAGGATTTGGTCGGCCATTATTGGTTCCCCGCATGCACCAAACAGGTGTTGTAAGTGCCCAATTGGGTGTATTAAACCCGCTTAAAATTCGATGTTAGATTCTTTTGTGTTGTAAACTGTCATCATTCTTTTGTCTACGTGTAACACGGGTGATAGAATGCAGTTTAAAATACCCTTCAAGGCCGCATCATTTCACATTTTAGGTGAGATAGCTGGGTCCCAGTCGTGGCTATGGCTGCCACTGAGGTGTTGGAATGCGTGAAATTTGATTCATCTATACTCACACGCGTTTAAAGATGTCGCTCATACATGCATGCATGAAAAAGCTGCTTCAACGCAATAATGTCAATGATTTGCCAAGAGTAAATGTATTACAGGGTGTTTTTTCCCCGGGTTTTTTCCTCAGACTACATGGAAATTGGGCTACTTCAGCACTGCCCGTCGCCACCTCCATGTGGTGCTTGCCATGGATTTGTGGCAACACTGCATCATAGATTATTTATATGCCTTGATTAGTTGAAGAGGCTCTTTGCTCCTTTTCAAATTTTGAAATTCAGGTCTTGCATAGTTGCTTCAAATTAAAAGATGATCTAGATTATCAGGTTTGGAAGTCTGATTAAAATATTTGTTTTTTCATATTAAAAACAAAATAATTAGCATAAAACAGCACTCCATTAAAGCAAAATCAATAATTAAAATACTTTTCACAGTACCAAAATGCATAAAATAACATTATAAATCACCAAATTCTACAACTTTGCCAGAGTGGAGAATTTTCCTGCACATGGAAGCAAATTTGTTTGATCTCAAGTTTGTTTATTTGTTTAACTCTCTTTAAACGGGTGTCGACTGCAGACGACAAGTTTCAAATTATTTTTAAAAATTAAAAAATTTCAGAATTTTACATTTTTATGGTCATATTTGAAATCAGCATGAAAAATGCATTAAAATGAGTACAAACAAGCCTAATATTGGTTCATAAAAATAACTCTTGATATTTTGCGAAAATATCTCAAAACTTAAGACTTTTCAGGTTGAAGCCTATGAGTTACACACAGAGCATTAAATGGTTGCTCTGTGTGGAGACATACTTGGGTCTTTGTGGAATCAGGCTCAAACAAAAATGCTCAAGCCAGGCTAAAAAAAAGCCTAGGGCCTATATAAAAATGCTGACCTTAAACAAATCTCCCAAAACACAAAGTCTGGGTTGGTCGGCCCGTAAAACAGGTTTCACATTTTCGTCGCCTAAGCAAAAGAAACAATAGACTGCTCTGCATTCCCTTTTTGATACACATTTCATACCATTCCATGCATAAAACCAAAACACAACACATGTCCTGCCCAGAAAAAAAAATTTTCTCATGGATAGCTCATGGATCAGAACAGGATTGGTGGATTTTCCATGGTCAGAGGGATTAGAGGGATGATAAATTAAAATGGTCTACTAGAGTAGACTAAAGAAACAACTGCTCATCAATACTAAATGGAGCATTGATGTCAAATTAAAAATTGTATTTGCTAACTCAAAGCACACACTGTAGACCAGTGTAATAAAACCCCATATCCATGATATCTACTGCTTCCGGGTCCTAAAGTAATAGAGATGAAGATAGTTTGTAGACATCAAATCTCTGTTGATTATTAGTAATGATAGAATAAGACAGAGAAGAGAGTCAAGAAACTGAGGCTTGCATGTATATCATGTTGCTTCATAATGGACGTGTATCTTTGAGGTTTTAATAAAGTGTATCATGATTGATTGAAATGTCCAGGATGATTATACATCGGTCACGATCTTGTTTAAAAGCCAACAAAATGGGGTGGTCAGTTGGTTTGGCGGTAAGCCAACTGCGTCATGGTGTGCACTTTTAATAATGATTAAAATATTTTTTCTTAGTATAGAGATAGTGGCAGCTTTCTTTGAAGTAATTCTTGAATAGCTCCTTGACTATAACTTCAAGGAGGATGACCTAATTTCCACTTTAGGTGAATAACCTTGACCATCACCTATCTCCTGAAATTGTATTTTCTCCTGAAATGTAAATTTTCCCCTGAAAATGAAATTGTATGTATTATATCTGTATTATTTCTATCCTCTTTGACCTGAGAGCCAAAAATTATAATTTCACCGCACCATAGAATACTTCTTGCATCATATAATAAATGGATAAACCCACTGTAAGACACATTTTGGCTCAAAACCCATGATCTCTTAGCACTGGTATTTCACATGGTCAATGAGAATACGGACTTTCCGCTGATACCAAAATCTCCATTTTGATGGAGTAAAAAGTTGCAATGACATCTAAAAACATCTTTTTTGTCAGTACAGCCATGATGAAACCAATCATTGGCCGGATAAGTGAAAAATCTGGATAAGTGAATTACATGTAATTCTGCATTGAATGTCTGTAGGGCTAACACCAAGACAGCAAAAGGTTATTCAAAATGGGGTAATAACACTGAAAGATTGTATTTGAATATTTTATGCCACATAGTTGAGGCCTTCTAAATGCTTCAGTGTATGAAATCAAGCTCTCAAAGCATTAAAAACATGTTTTATGATGATCACATGTCCGGATAATAGAGAGATCCGTATAAAAGAGGTCCGGATAAGGGAGGTGAAAAATGTGTGAAAAATCCCCCCCTGAACATTGGGTACATGTACCGTATTCGTTCCAATAAGCGCCCATGCCCCAATAAGCGCCCACCCAGTTTTCAATTTGCTAAAGGGTACCATTAATGTGACAGATATATGTCGATACAGTGAAATAGCTGCAGGACTACAAGTCCTGCGTAAACTTGCGATACATTTTCTGCATCAGAAAAGCTACTAGACCCTTTTATAACATAGGTAAATTTGTCTCTAATAAACGCCCCTTACAAAAAAATTGGGTAAACGAGGTAAAAAACAAGCGCCCACCCAAAATAACTTTGTTAAGCGCCCTGGGCGCTTATTGGAATTAATAAGGTAGTTTTATGTAAGGGACTACATATTTCATATTTTTATATACCTCATTAATTACTACTCGCTATATCATGTTACAAACAAAATATTGTTGCCACAGATATTGCTATATATGCACACACAATATAAAATATGTCAACATCATTACAGTGTTTTTAGCATGGGCTGTCAAACCTTTGATCCTAACAGAGTATTTGAACAGATTCGTTACCATGGCGACCCGTTAAATACGACCCAAAATGCCATGCTTAAATGAGCAATAGTATAATTAATTGGTTTCAATAAGTCATGTCAAATTTAAAAACAACACTAAATATTTTGAGGTGTTCCATATATGTCTGTTACTCCCTCTTCGATATCTATCCAAGACTAAATATTTTGAGGTGTTCCATATATGTCTATTACTCCCTCTCATATAGCTACCAACACTAAATATTTTGAGGTGTTCCATATATGTCTATTACTCCCTCTCCTATTATATAGCTACCCAACACTAAATATTTGGAGGTATTCCATATATGTCTATTACTCCCTCTCCTATAGCTACCCAACACTAAATATTTGGAGGTATTCCATATATGTCTGTTACTCCCTCTCCTATAGCTACCCAACACTAAATATTTGGAGGTATTCCATATATGTCTATTACTCCCTCTCCTATAGCTACCCAACACTAAATATTTGGAGGTATTCCATATATGTCTGTTACTCCCTCTCCTATAGCTACCAACACTAAATATTTTGAGGTGTTCCATATATGTCTATTACTCCCTCTCCTATTATATAGCTACCCAACACTAAATATTTGGAGGTATTCCATATATGTCTATTACTCCCTCTCCTATAGCTACCCAACACTAAATATTTGGAGGTATTCCATATATGTCTGTTACTCCCTCTCCTATAGCTACCCAACACTAAATATTTTGAGGTGTTCCATATATGTCTATTACTCCCTCTCAATATAGCTACCCAACACTAAATATTTGGAGGTATTCCATATATGTCTGTTACTCCCTCTCTTATATCTATCCAACACGATTACTCCCTCTCCTATAGCTACCCAACACTAAATATTTGGAGGTATTCCATATATGTCTATTACTCCCTCTCCTATAACTACCCATCAGAAATGTCAGAATATTACAGTATATAATTACTTTTCTCCATATTTGATTTTGTAATTTCCCTTGCAATTATAAAATATCTATGCCCACTAGAGTTAAACAATTAAGATACAATATGTTAATATTACCTTCAATTGGACAGATGGTTGTATTTCTTTTTATAAAAAAATTATTAAAAGTGATGACCTTTTCCATAATACAACAACTGCCGATGGGTAGAAAAGCCAAGCACAAACAGATCCAACAGATTTATACAAAATATCAATTACTGCAATTAACTGAATTTTGTGAGGTTTCTATTTTCACAGTTAATTTCAGAACACAAAATTGTTTGTGTCTATCACTTTAATGGGTAACGATCGATAGATAAGCAACCACAAAACTGCTTTGAGCAGTTAAAATTGGGAACTAGAATTATGATCTTCATAAAATAGGTGGCCCCTACACAGAGGTGTGTAACTAGAGAAAGGTTTGTAAATATAAATAATATGCAAATAAGCTCATTAATATTCATAAATATGGGAAAAATTAATACCGCAAAAATATCACAATTCACAGTACATGGATTGGCTAATTGTATAACAAACTTATTTTCAGTCTAAGTGTGACGTAAACAACGATTGTTGACAGGTCAACTGGTTCAAGTTATGTGTTTGGAACCATGATCAAAATGATCACAACACAAAGTAAATGTGTTGCTAAAAAAACTGAGGTGTGCAAACCAAGCTCGAACCAGTAACCAAGGTATGACATAATATTCAAAATTTGTCTAAAATTGTTGAAATTGATCAAATCTATTTGAATTTTCACAATTTGGCCATTAAACAATTTTGTTTGGATTCCAAAGTAATCCACACATTTTCCACATTATATGGTTGAAAATGGTTGGATCTGGGATAATTTAGGCTGTTGAATATTTATTGGAATTCCACAAGCTTCCACAGTGGGGGTATGGTTTTCAACTGGAACATTATGTTTCTATTTTCCAAGAGAATATCATATATTTGTTATGCTGAAAACGAGAAATTCTTCAATGTAACATAACACTAAATCAATGCGACCCAAGCTATAAAAACTATACATGTATGGATTATAGCAAGCTGCTACAACAAAATAGTCTTATTTGCTAGTATGAAGTCTTAGAGATACAGTTGTCAAAACAGCTAGGGAACAATATCAGTAATTTTTTGAAAATATATTAGAATATACATATGTCCTAATTTCTACCTAATTGGAATCAGCCAATTTCACCGTGTTTGTGGGACAGAGGGATATTGAATTAATATTTTAATTTATATCCTCCATTGAATAGTGAATTTTCTTTCATTTTATATCATTCTTTCAGCTTTAAGGGTACACAAGGTATTGTTGGTCGAAGCAGCCAAAAACTCGATTTTCATTATCTGAATTGATATATTATTGAAAAATAACACCTTGATGTTTTGCAAAAGTTCATTCTACAAATCATATACTCCTTTAAAACTTGCTTGATTTATTGTTGTTAATGAGTTATGTACATTTTACAAAAGTGTTGTTGTTTCAGCCCTCTTTACAACATAACTCAAGAACCAAAGGACCTACAAAAGTATATCTGTGATATTTGAATTCTTCTACACGCTCGCTATGAAATGATCAATGAAATTTTTACCAAAGCTCACTACCATTTGCAAGATGCTGTGAACTACCAAATCGCAACAGTTAAAAAAAATTGCTAACCTTAAATGACCAGATATCCTTCCTGACAGTTGTTACCATGGTTACTAACATTATATCATAATTCTTTGTAAAATATAACAAAATTATCCAAATTTGATAGACGATCGTATATTATGGCTTTAATTCATACTGCACAAACTAAGTTGGAGAATGATGCAGTCTATCGGGGCAATTCAATTTGCAAGAATGAACCAAACTCCTATGTGTGTATAAATATATCTGTAATTGGTCTAGCCATATCCCACAGAATGCCGATGGCACAATCTACCATCCACAAAATGGCACCAGTTTATAAATTAAATAACATTACTAATATAATTTTACCAAATTATCTCAGGTTGCATTGCTCAGGTGCTGTGCAAAATGTCATATTATTATTGGAATATCACTTATGGGCTATGTCATCTGAAATCCACACTCCCCCTGTTTAAAATTTAACTGACATCTTCTACAGAGGGGGTATGGGTTTCAAGTAGAATACGATAACTCGGGTGTAAAATTACACTTACACACATTGGAAAATGCTAATACATTTCAGGCATGAAAACTAGACTTGAATAAAAAACACTATAAACCATGTTTTTTTTTACCATTTCTGTGAATTTGATTCAGAAAATGCTGAAATCTGCTAAAACGCTGACAATTTTCATGCCTGAAATTTAAGAACCTGATTCTTGAACTTTTTTAGTAGTGTATCTCAAAAGTACGTTTCTGTGCATCTAAATATGCAGGTTCCCTATAATTAAAATCACATTCCTGAAAAATACCCGGGGAAAATACTCCCATTTAAGAGCAATAAGATAGATAACACTGTAGTTAATTTGACAAACACACCCCCACACACAAATCCACTATATTTCATATATTGATTTTTTCATTTCTAAGCCATTTCATTATTTAGAGTTTATTTGTCAAGACCAAGTGAAAAACTTATGTTTTCTGCTGACAGCTTCCTCAAAGCGTTGATGATGTTATTGATCCATCTGCTTAGAGTGGGAAACTTGACCGGATGTTTTGGTTTTCTCGGAAGTGGTATTCCTGTCTCCAGCGTTGGTCTTGAGTAGAGGATCAAAGGGAAAGGGGACAACGCCATGAACAGAGATGAGGGTATGTTCATTCTTAGTCACATCTTTGATCCTCTACTCAAGACTAACGCTAGAGGAGACAGGAATACCACTTCCGGGAAAACCAAAACATCCGGTCAAGTTTCCCGCTCCAAGCAGATGGATCAATAACATCATCAACGCTTTGAGGAAGCCAGAAGGTTTCTGGCGAAACTGCCAGCAGGCAGAAAACATAAGTTTTTCACTTGTTCTTGACAAATAAACTCTAAATAGCTGATTAATTAACAGACCTGATGAACCTCTTCAATCATGCCATTTCATTAGGTTAGTCAAAGAATCAAAAATGGGCTATTCCAGTTGAAATCCATACCCCTATGGAAGACATGTCCTTAATCTTCCACACAGGGAGTGTGAATATAAAATTGAATCACCTGAATGGGTGACTCCACCTGAAATCTACACCATACTATGTGGGAGATTAAAGTCATGTCTTCCACAGAGGGTGTATGGATTTCAACTGGAATGGTTCATTAAGTGATATTTTCATGATTCTTTTGTGTCAATCAAAAGATGATAAACAAGTAATTCTAATTAGTGAGGATTCTCATGGGTCACGATCATTCAGATTACCAACTGTAATTATCTTCAATTAATTAACATTATAAAATAATATCATCTTATTATTGTGTCTACACCCTTATAATTACAAACAACAAACATTGATTATCTCTGGGGAACCATCATTACATCCTGTTTTTCCCGGAAACAATAATGATCTAATTGGCAATAATCAATAGTAGTAATGATCTTCCATTGTAACATTAACATTTCCGGTGATAGAAATTCCGGATCCTGGTTCCGTAAAATAGGAAAAAGGGTATCATACGCCACTATGTGATACACTTTAAAAGTGTATCAATAGTGGCAAGTAGAGTACACCACTCTGTGATACACTTTAAAAATGCATCATTAGTATATATAATACGCCTCTATAATATGCCTCTATTACAAAGTGGCATATTGTATACTATATGATACACTGATTTCTACTTTTTTACCAGTTTCTTACCAAATCCAATTTAATTAGTTTTTATTGCTTAATTGGAGAGAACAATATTTAAAACATATGTACCAAAACTTGCAAAATGACCAAAATCAAAAGACCTTATTTAAGCATTATTTTTTAGAATTTAGCATATGTCACTCACAGTCATAAATTTTGTCTGTCCCAAGGGCAAACTGCCTTTCACCCAGAGTTGTAATGAGTCAGGTCATTTTGTGGTTGAGTCGAGTCATTTCTAGCAATAGCTCGAGTCGAGTCGAGTCGAGTCACTGTCCAATCAAAATTTCAAGATCCGAGTCGAGTCATTCCATTTTTGAAAAGTCGAGTCTCGAGTCATGACTCGTTATAGCCACCCGCCATTGGTGAAAGTTCACCAATGGTGGGTGGCTAGCTAATTCGAATTACATTTGGACAGGGGTGTGCCTCTGGAACTCTGAAACCCCTACCCATGTTAGCCCTAGTACAAGTTTTGGGCCTTTTGACTGTGGTGATCCAAAACCATGCTACATCATAAAACCTTGCTATATCCAGAGAACTGCTAAACCCAGTGACTGCTACCCCAGAAAATTGGGTGGAGCGGTCACTGGGTTTTAGCGGTTCTCGGATTATAGTGTGTTTAAAAGGCCCTATATAGTAGGGCTAACCCATGTTAAGGAGCTTCTGTTCCAGCATACCCCATTCTCATTATATTGTGGGGCACTGTGGTGAAGCAGTACAGGCTCTGCCTTGAAATCAGAAGACTGCGAGTTCGAGTCCCGTTGGTGCTATCGTGTTGTGCACTAGGGCAAGGTACTTTACCTTACTTAGCTCTCTCTACCCAGGGGTGAAAAGGGGAGCTGTTATGAATATTGTCCATTGAGCAGCACCACCTTAAGTTATGAGCATGCCTTATGCATTGTATAACAGTGGACATATTCTAACGACAGCGGAAAAAAAAAAATGTACAGAGCTTTGATAACACATGAAAGGCGGTGTTTAAATGCCAACATTTATTGTATTCAAACATCACAAACAGCAATGCAGACAAATTTTAATAAATTGGTATTTTTATTTTGCGTTCATTTTACTAATGTTTTTACTTCAAAGCAAATCAAATTTCATATAGATAGTGAAAATCAAAAACATGTCAATGCATTTAATAAATAACCATGACAACAATACAATTTGAACAATTCGAACAGACAAAAATGCCTGACATACAATTCATCCGGCAATCAATGTTTCCCGGTAACAATAACATGCAAGACCCGCTGGGAACAATGAGCATGACGGTGCGTTATTTGGGACAGATAATTACTTCACGATAGGAAAAACAGGAAAGGTGTGCATTATGTTTCTTTATATGCTAGAGCAGTAAAAAAGATGACTTGGAAAACTCCCATCATGCATCAGAAAGTAACTTGACACAATTGTTTAAGATAATGTGTAGCCTATGTATTTCAGGTGCACAACATATACGTGATGCGATCAAGCAAAATCAGTCGGAACTTGAAAATATTAAATTTTCAGTTTCTTATAGGATAGTAAAAAGCATTTACAAAGCTGCATTTTGCAGAAAACCCCACTGAAATTGACAAACCAGTTCCAAAGATATGAGGAACTGAAGAGTTTCCAAAACAACAGAAAATAAAAGGAAATATTTCCATTTTTTATGCACAAACACATCAAAGCACCAGACTTTTCTCAACATCACGTTATCCACTAATCCATCTGCATCTGTTACTGCTGTATACCTACACATTAGATCTATATTTCCACGCTCATGACATTTACAATTGCATACATGTAAGTATTTCTTCTATTATATGGTTTTATAAAAAATTCTATAAATAACATTCACTTGTGTCATTGGCCCTTAAAACTACTAGACGGGGATGTAATAAACAATAACTGTATATCAGCTTGTAAAAGGTGATTTTCAGTCAGTGGCTTTTTTAAGCCATAGTGTACATATTTTATTAATTTTTTTAAAAATTGATTATTTGTAATGTTTTAGGGCTGTTGTGAAGTAGGAGTTTCATTATCGACAATCATCAAATATCAAGATTGTCGACAAAGCAATACATATAAAGTCAAAATATAAATTTGAGAGCATGTTATGTGTCGTTTATTTACATCAAATTATTAAAATATATGCACCATCAGAATCTCAGTGACAGAGATGTTTTCCATAGGGTGAATGGATTTTAACTAAAATAGCGCAATAACTCCCAGACTACACAACAATGACACATCATGAAAATAAACAACCAAAATATTATGGCTTTAAAAATATATATACACATACGTACCCCCAACTCCCCTAAACACATACTACAAGCTAATCTCAGGACAGAGATGTCTTCCATAGGGGGTGTATGGATTTCAACCAGAACAGCCCAATAACTCACAGACTACACAACAATGACACATCATGAAAATAAACAACTTGACATGATGAATAAATACTACAACATGGATTTCCACAGTACCGTTATTCCACGTCTCATGTGTTGTTAATAATTAACTAGACAATAACACATCCGGCATCAAATCTAAAAATATCCACACTTCAATTTTTTTCCTAATTATAAATCACAACATTGTGTTGTGTGCACATGACAAAGGGAATATCATATGGATTCATAATTACTATTGAATAATATCTTTACAAATTTAAACATACTACTGCTGTGATTTTGAATGCAAATACATCGTCGCTGTTTTGACATACTATACTGTCGTATGACGATTTTTGTGCAAAATGAGTTATGAGACCTAAATGTAATGAGATATGGCACTAATTAGTGTGATATGACATGGTTTTATGTAACCCCCCCCCCAATTGTCTTTCTGTATTTTGACATACAGTTGTATCATGATACGTCGCCATAGGCCACCATGTAACTGTAGTTGCCTATTGTTTTGACATACTGCCGTATCACATGGCGTATCATTATTAATACATAGGTTGTCAAATTGTGCATATTTTGACATACTGTAATATGAGTTTGCAGATTAATTACTTCTAATTAGTGAATCAATAAACAGTTTGTATTATGTTGAGAACAAAGACAGATATAGGCCTATTATTGATAATATTCGTGCTCTCCAGTGGGTCTTCAAAAATTGGAAAAACTTTAAATGTGATTTTCTCAAAACTGCATTTTTCGTCATACAACACCTGCATGTCCACATGCAAAAATCACAAAAATTAAATCTTGCAAAAAATACTATGACAGTATCGCCACATCAAAATATGGACATTACTAAATAATTTGAATATAATAAAACATTGCCCAACATAGGGCCTATGTGCTATTAATAATTGTGAACTCAATCATTTTTGTTTTTACGTAGCATGGTTTTGTACCATTTGATACGCTTGAATTAAAAAAACGAACTATAACTTGTAAAAAATATTTGCATGGATGAATGACAAGCTTGATAAACGTAAAATATTTGCATGTTTTATTAACGAGACAAAATTATAGCCTTGAGATAATGGATATATTGCCTGTAAGCTTTACAACCAGCAGAAATCAAAATTGCCAATAAAGCCTCTGCAATCATGACAAAAATCAATATGCTCTCCTACATTTCAATGGAAACATCTGTGCCCAAACCATCCCAAATCATGATAATAATGACCTCAAACTG
Organism: Amphiura filiformis; assembly: GCF_039555335.1. Taxonomy (NCBI): domain Eukaryota; kingdom Metazoa; phylum Echinodermata; class Ophiuroidea; order Amphilepidida; family Amphiuridae; genus Amphiura; species Amphiura filiformis. Next base: position 40,935,408 of record NC_092639.1, on the reverse strand, counting down.
ACCACTGACATCACTTAAGATGCAACTAGATAAGCTTATAATAAGAAAAATCTAAATCTGCATCACCTGTTATAGGCATCTCCCATAGCAGCAGGGGTGTCCCCAGGCGACCAGGACCCACATCTATCCATCTTCTGAAAATATCCTTTCTCCCTCTCCTAAAGCACAATATGGGTTTATGATGTTCCTCAGTGTACAATTTAGTCGGCAGAAGGAACGATGGTATGTAAGTCAAGAAGCGTGTGTGCACTACGTTATGAGTCACTAAGTTGATAGTGTAACATCACTGTAAATCGGCTCAAACACACAGATACACATATTGCTCATACAGTGAGTTGGTTGATTTGGCTAAATCATCCCTGTGTGTATTAATGCCATCCCAGACTACTAGCTATTATAGAACTCCTCCTGCACAGCTATGGTTCTCTAACTAACTAACACAGAGAGACCAAAATTGATTGAGCATGTTCAGAATGACCGAACGGCCGTTAGAATTAACACACTAGCAATACACACAGTTCAATAGTGTCATCCCATGCGGGTAAAATCACAGCCATGGTGGATGCACACGCTGCATATGGTTCCATCTGTTCCGAATTCTTGGCATTAAAGTAGTAATAAAACCCCGGAAATAGAACCCAACGTAAGGAGACACTAGATACACATTCAATGGCATCAGTTGCAATATCGGATTTGAGTTGTAACGCTGTGGGTTTTGTCTTGCCTGACTAAAGCATGTGTGAGGGCCGAGACTTGTTGTGAGCTATTTATAGATACCAAACTCTATCTCTCTCTCTCTCGCTCTGATCAGGCAGGTTGCATGGTCTGTCCTGAATAAATTGTAAATTGGCCACCAATTTAATTTTTGTTTGTTTGATGTATACGTCCTATAATTTATATTATTTTTTTCAGTTAACCTAAAAACACCAAATAAGTATATATTTTGCTCAATATGATAAAAATTCATCTACAACAAAGATAAAAAGGTTTAAGAAAAAATAGCTTGCTTGGCTAGATCCTTCAATTTCATTTTGCCATCTTGTACCAAAATATTTCTTTCATGCCAAGTCCATTAACCTGATTATAGAACAGCATTAAAAATATTTTAATATATGTCATCAAATCTGAACAACTTTCCTTTCTCTTTTCTTTAAATTTTGCTATCTACTGAAGATTGCAATGTTCAATTTTACAATCTACTGAAGATGTCATCTTTCAAATTTTGCTATCTACTGAAGATGACAGGATTCAAATTTTGCTATCAACAGAAGATGACAAATTTTGCTATCTTCTAAAGATGTCAAATTTCAAAGATTGCAATGTTCAAATTTTGCAATCTACTGAAGATGTCAACATTCAAACTTTGCTATCTACTGAATCTACTAAAGAAGACAAATTCCAAATTTTACTATCTATTAAAGATGACACATTTCAAATTTTGCTATCTACTATAGATGACAAATTTCAACTTTTGCTACAAAGGGTGACAAATGCCAATTTTGCTATCTATTGAAGCTAACAAATTTCAAATTTTGCTGTATCACTAAAGATGATAAATGTCAAAATTTGCTATCTACTGAAGACATCAAATTTTAAATTTTGCTATCTACTTAAGATAACAAATTTCAAATTTTACTATCTACTGATGATTACAAATTTCAAATTTTGCCATCTACTGAAGATGACAAATTTCAAATTTTGCTGTATCACTAAAGATGACAAATGTCAAATTTTGCTATCTACTGAAGATAACAAATTTTAAATTTTGCTATCTACTGAAGATGATAAATTTCAAATTTTGCTGTATCACTAAAGATGACAAATGTCAAATTTTGCTATCTACTGAAGATAACAAATTTCAAATTTGCTATCTACTAAAGATGACAAATGTCAAATTTTGCTATCTACTGAAGACGTCAAATTTTAAATTTTGCTATCTACTTAAGATAACAAATTTCAAATTTTGCCATCTACTGAAGATGACAAATTTCAAATTTTGCTATCTACTAAAGATGACAAATGTCGAATTTTGCTATCTACTGAAGATAACAAATGTCAAGTTTTGCTATCTACTGAAGATAACAAATTTCAAATTTTGCTATCTACTGAAAATAACAAATGTCAAGTTTTGCTATCTACTGAAGATGACAAATTTCAAATTTTGCTATCTACTGAAGATTACATATTTCATGTTTTGCTATCTACTGAAGATAACAAATTACAAATTTTGCCCTCTACTGATGACAAATTTCAAATTTTGCTGTATCGCTAAAGATGAAAAATGTCAAATTTTGCTATCTACTGAAGATGACAAATTTTGCTATCTACTGAAGATAACAAATTTCAAATTTTGCCATCTACTGAAGATGACAAATTTCAAATTTTGCTATCTACTAAAGATGACAAATGTCACATTTTGCTATTTACTGAAGATGACAAATTTCAACTTTTGCTACAAAAGATGACAAATGTCAAATTATGCTATCTTCTGAAGACGACAAATTTCAAATGTTGCTATCTACTAAAGATAGCAATTGTCAAATTGTTATCTAAAGATGATAAATTTCAAATTTGCTATCTACTGACAACAGTAAAATTCAATTTCAAAATTTGCTATCTACTGAAGATGACAAATTTCAAACTTTGTTATTTACTAAAGATGACCGCTTTAATTTGCTATCTACTGAAGATGACAAATTTCAAATTTGCTATCTACTGACAATGGCAAATTTTAATTTCAAAATTTGCTATCTACTGAAGATGACAAATTTCAAACTTTGTTATCTACTGAAGATTCAATACAGAGATTCAACAGCTTCAATTTTGCTATCTACTGAAGAAAATTGCTCACTCATGTGACCTGCTGTTACTATCTACTGAATATAGCAATTTACTATCTAACGAAGCAACACATCTTTAAAACAATAAATTTAAGCCAAATCTGTGATTTAAAAAAAATTGTATCATAATTATGTTAGGTGAACAAGTGAGCTCGACCAAACTGACATGTGTAATATAAAATCTAAATTAAGTGATGACAGAAAACAAAAACGTTGTAAACTCTCAAGAAAATAATAAGATAATTGACACCCATGTACACGCAAACACTGAAAAGAAAAGAGACAGCCATGTGCCATAAATTATGCAATTAATTTGACTCCCACCCGAAGACCCCTGGGTATCATGTACTAAATCCATATCATACATCCACACCAGCCAAATTACTTGCTATTTTTAGTGCAATTTAAAGAAGTGACGTTATTGTTAAAGCAGATATTTTTACTCATTTTATTTTTTGTGTTTCTATTTTTCAAACAAATTGAAATTTGTTTAAAAAATCATCATTATGTTATTTTGTGTTTTCAATAATCTCATTCGGCAGCTAAAGTATCAAGTGTGTTATCAATTTAGGTGAATCTATGAGAAGACCATGAACATTAATTTGACACAAATTTAAGCTCAACATCAATTCTATCTTAACCAATTTTGAGAATAAAAATCTGGTGTGTCTGCTTATAAGCTGTGGGAATCTAGTTAATAATTGGGCATGCTTCTGCATGATGTGACAAATTTCACAATGTATTTAAAAATGTGTTTGATATAAAAATAGGCCTTGCATGCATATCAGAATGCCTGGGAATCATGCACATATTTTTTATTTTGGGGAGGGCATAAGTGTTTTGAAAAAAGGTTTTAAAAAAGTGCATGTAATTCTTTTTTTTTTTTTTGCTCTTCACTTTTTCAAACCATAAAAAAATTGGTCCAATCTTACATTGAGGCTTACCAGTAGGTTCATGTTGACTTTTATTGCTCCAGTTGTTTGGATATCAGAATTAAAGGAGGATTTCATGATCCTGGCATCCTCTTTTTATGACATTTTTCAGTAAATATCCACGAAAAAAGCTTATTTCCAAAATTTCAGTTGATTCCGATTTTGCGTTTTATGAGTTATGCATGATTATGTGTATTACACTGCTCCATAGACAATGTACTGTTGTAATTTCGTTCTGGTGCACCAGAACGAAATTCAAATTAGCGATATTTTTGCTAAACGAATTAATCTGCAAGAAATATTTGGTACATAAACATTATGTAGCCAGAGGTATCCAGTGGTGTAAAAATCTCAACTTTTTTGGGAAAAGTGGGGGATGAGGCTGTGGATCACGAAATGCCCCTTTAAATATGCATATAACAATGCCCAATTGAACAGTACATAACCTCCTAAACAAAACATATTTCAGACCTAAAATGTCACTGGGTTTATGAGCTTTCGTCCAATAACAAACTGCATTTTGATAGGGTAAATTAGGGTGATGAGGCCTAAAAAAGCTTTTGTTTGCCCTTTCCCAACCCACCTAAATTTTGAGATATTTGAGCTGCAAAACTGGAATTCATTTGGAAATTACAAGGAATCATTTCTGAATACAAAAATTGTAAAAGCAGCATTCAAAGTTAGTAAGAAAATACAAATTATTTAATGATACAATTTGAGTTGGAGAAATCCTGTTTGTTAGCTGGCAACTGCAACCAAAGAAGAAAATTATAGATCTTAGAAAATGGTGCAACTTGAGAATCTGGTATCCAGCAAACACACAATGTTTAAAAAAAGTTTAAATGTCGGGTTATACAAAGGGTATAAAAGCGTTTTAATAACATTCATACAAAAAATTTGAAAACATGATGCAAAACAGAATTGTTATTTAACTGTTGATAAAATATTTTGAATATTAAATATTTCAGACAATTTCTGCACTCTAAGTGTATGATGGATAATCAACTCGCACAAGTGTATGCTCTGTTATTTTTTCTTATCATACTTGGTGTTCAAAGAACTTGACATTCAGGTTATAATTCTTTTGCCCAAATATGTATATCTTGCTAGAAATGCATGCACAAAAGCTCAAAGTTATTTTAAAATAATAAGCCTTTCAGCAGTTCCTTCCAATGATCATTTCAATACCTTTTAACTTTTGACTTGACTTTCATGTAAAATAAATAGCAGCAAATATCCCTGAAGGTTACTCATGTAGTAATACATAAGTGATGAATGCTGGTATGGAAGCAACCAAATTATAATTCAATATCACCCACGGCATCATTTGTCATATGCATGATATAGGAGCAACGCTTGCATTCTATGCCTTGGCTTCCCATCATGCCTTACTGGGCTATTCCAGTTGAAATCCATATACCCCCTATGGAAGACATGACCTTAATCACCCACAGAGAGGGTGTAGAGCTCAAATGGAGTTTTACCATTCAGGTAACCCAATTTGAAATTCACACTCCTCCCTGTGTGGAAGATTATCGACTCATAAGCAGCAAATTATTTGTTATTTTTTGGGGAAAAAAATCAGATGGTTCTAAATGGTTACAATATACAATTAACTTTCCGAATGTTTAACGTAGGCTTTAATCTGGAAAAATACATCTTATCTAACCCTAACACTTAACCCTGCTTTTTGATATCGGAAGTTACAGAAGATATGAAAAAGGATAGAAGATGAAGAAAAAAATCCCCCGGGTTCGAACCTTTGACCCCCGCATGCCAACCACACGATCACGGACCGGTAGCTACACGGGTTATGGCTGTCCAGGCAGCAATTCCGTGAGCATAACACTTAGGGTGAATGCGTCATCGCAGACCATGGGATTCATGCATGCACTTAATTTTTCATCGTGGTATTCTGTGGTATTTTTGGGTGTTAGGGTTAATGTAGGCTTTAATCTGGAAAAATACATCTTATCTAATGAACAGTCCCTGAATCGGTTGGACTCATTGGTGTTTAGGGGGGTTTAGGGATGGGAGTTCGAGCCCAGGTGCAGTCCATGTTTGTTCTTGTGGAATAATTGAGCTAACTTGAAATTAATTCATCTAGGTAAGTATAGTAACTGCTTATTGTGTTGGTTATTGTGAATGGGCTGATCCTGACTGTGATGGTTTATTGTGGTATGAATAAGGTGTATGCTTCTCAGCTGAAATCCCTTATTGTTGCCTTATGGTTTATATGGTGTGTCTTGGGCCACAGTGGTCAGCGAATTTCTGTAAAGTGTGCTGAGGCTTGTGATGCCTGTGCATGTAGCGCACTAGAAATTTCTGCCCTGTTTTTTAGAATTTCCAGCAATGCATCATGGGAAGGCATAACTGTGATGCTATATGTATAAGAATGTAGATTAATATGCAATGCCCAAGAAAATGGGCTATTCCAATTGAAATCCATCCTCCCTATGGAAGACACAACCTTAACCTTCCACATAGAGCATGTGAATTTCAAAAAGGGTTACCTGAATGGGTGACTCCATTTGATATATAATCTACACCCCCTGTGTGGGAGATTAAGGTCATGTCTTCGACAGGGGGTATATGAATTACAACTGGAATAGCATAATACAATACCAAATGAAATAAGAGCAAGTAAAAATAGTACACCTGCAGAATGTGATGATATATCGAAAATATATAATGTGGGAAGCGAATATGTAGATTTGTTATACTAAAAATAAATCAAGTTGCAAAATAGCAAAATACATAATGTGAGGTTTTATGCTGACTACAAAACATTAGGCATATCCACATGGACAGTTTTTTGCTTAAGCAATGTGGTTCTCGAGCAGAAGCTTGGGGAATTAAATCCAGCATGTCAGCTGTCTCAAGGATTCCAATTGCCCCAAATTTATACCCAAGAAATTTAGGGGATATCACGATTTCCCCGAGTGTTCCTTGAGTGCTATTGCCATGTGAACAATATGTTTGCAATTCTCAAGTGCTGAGCTTAACCTGTGACCTTGGTTTCATATCAATTTGTAGGCACTCTTTAGCAAAGTCATAGTTCATTGAATTTACATCCGTATGACAAAACAGGCGAAAATAGTAACTTTTTGCACAAGAGTTGCAATTTATAGAGAATTGGCCATTGCTCATTCTAGTGACGCTAGTATATGGGCAATATAAGTGTACTTTTGCATTTAATGACATAAAATTAGAAAAATATTGTAAGGAACACTTGAGGTTTTGACTTTTAAAACCTACATTTTGGTCAAAAAATGTGCTTGGATAGGTAGTTTTCAACAGATTTTCCCACATTCGTCTTGCTATAACATCGAATTGCGTTATCTGTTGACCTAGTGATGAAACGCTTTTTTTACGGGGAAGTGTTAGCTTTCGTTTGATATAACAAAAAAATTCTGATTGGATGAAGGGAACACTAGAGGTTTCGAAAAAAACAAAACAATCAAAGAGGCCCATTTTTCAGCTAGAACCTCCACAGCTCTTACATTGCTATGCACTCAACCGTGTAGTGTGATCAAAGACTGTGCGGAGACAATTCACTGCTTGCTTGAGAGCTCTTAGACGAAAATGTGTGCTCAGGTGTATCAAGGTGGAAACTGTGTGCAGGATGGTTTATAAGAGAATCGTTTTTATATAGAAACCTTTCCAAATTAATTATATTTAATATATGGCTCACTTTGGCGCACCTCTAGATGGGTCACAGTAAGCTTCCGTTGCAATTCCAGAGGTGACCATATTAGTCATTGTTAATGCTCTGCATGCTAGCCATGCGCTTCAATGGAAAAAGTTCAAGTTTTGAAATATTTTCTCAAAATATCAAGAGCTATCTTAAGAACCACTGAATCAATACTAGGCTTGTTTGTACTCATTTTAATGCATTTTTCATGCTGATTCCAAATATGGTCATGAAAATTTACATTTCTGAAATTTTGAATTTTCAAAATTTTTTGAAACTTTAATAAGTCTGCAGTCGACACCAGCGTGAAGAGAGTTAAACTCAAGGATTTTAATGGAGTTGTGTGGACACACACTAGGGGACTGACTAGACTTAGGAATCACAATTCTCAAAGCACGCCAATCCTCGAGAATTCACTGACCATGTGAATATGACTTTAATAATGGATTACACTGTCTGCTTTGAGCTGATGATGAATAAAAGATGCATCTTGTGAAAGCTTCCTCTGATGGCATCCCCCCTGGGGTCTAGTAAGCTAACAATGTTCCATTAATGGTAGCAATGGTACCAGGCAGTGGTGATAGTGAGGAGGGGGGGGGGGCACTTACATACCCCCCCCCCCCACACACACATACAACAGAACGTTAACAGATGATTGTACTTGTGATATTTTATAATGAAGTATCCACAATTAATTCTCAACTGAAATAATTGAAACAAGTCCATACACAAAATGCAACATATGCATGCCTTTAAATTTAACTAGAATTAGGCGGGTCCGGGGGTCGTTGGCCACAACAAAGGGTTGTAAATAACAAAGGTTTGTAGATACAAAGAATATGCCAATGATCAAGTCAATAATTGTAATGTCCAAATTTCTTGTGCGTATGGCACATTAATCTTAATGTGATTCACCCTGAAACTTTTTGCAAAGGATTGTGGGTGTTGGCAACATGGATGCTTTCCGAAGCGATACCCGGTGAATTCATACCGTCTTTTACACCACATTTTGTACAGCCTTTATGTTATTTTACTGCATAAATGAATCCAGAAACCAATAACGAAGTTAACATACATCAAAATGGATAAGACCATTTATTCGTCACTGTCGTCATTTTTCGTCTGGAAGAGTTTTGGTAAGAAGTAATCGTAAGTTCCTGTAACTTGGACGGATCGCACACAAATAGCGTTAAAAGTGAACAGTTCTGTGAAATTTGTGTTCAACCAACGTCAAATAATACTGTACTTTTGTGGAGTCAAAAGAGATTCAACCCAGGGAAATCTGCCCATGTTGTCATCCAAACTAGAGTGGAACTTTCTCATGTTCTGAAGGATCCATTCTTACAATAATATTCATAAGTGGGCACGAGACAAACTATACAACACAAGAGGTGATCATTGATCATACTTTATCATCCTACCATTTCAAAAGTTAGTTGGTTATTGCATGTGGACTAATGGAACTCACCGGTGTGTCCAGGACCTTTTCCTGTGAGGGGCTCAGATGGGCTTTCAGATTTATGCGGCGGGCTTAATGGCTAAAATCGCCAAAAAAACGGCTGATTTTTCATGATTTTTAACAAAGTGTGGGGGGCTTCAGCACCCAAAGCCCCCCCCCCCCGACACGCTACTTGAATTTGAGGCCAAATATGCAAATAAGCTCATTAACATTCATAAATATGTAAATAACATGACACAAAACTATACAGTACATTAGACAACCATACCCTACTAAGTTTAAAGCTGATTGGTTATAATGTGCTGAATGAAGATGCAGAATGGATTAATGACTTTGCTTCCGCAAAAATCTCTGGCTTCCATCTAGGTTTAATTTGTCTGTGAACCAAGCAGCTTGGTTTAGCATTAATGCTGGTACATCATAATCACATTTTTAAGAATTCCCAGGGTAATCCTTAATGATTATGTAATCTATTAAATACCATATGCTGTAAGTCGTGTTCACATTTTGAGTTACAACTGGCGTAAACTTACGCTAACATTGATAAAAATTCCACAAATATTTTCCCTACTTCTACCGCGTGTCCACACCAAGCCTACTCCTAGCTATAAGCTGACCAGTTCCACCATCATCATCATCATCGTTTAGCTGCGGAGCAGGCGACTACAAGTTTCCTCCAGCTACATCGATCTTGAGCCATTGCTGATAGTTGACCTTGACTCAGTATGCTGTCCGTATCCCCCAAAAGACACTGGATGTATTTCCAGAACAAGGTTCGTTGCCGTCCAAGTGTACGGAAACCCCTCTAAGCATGTAACTGACTTCAGATACCACCAGTTCCACCAAGCAGTCACCATGTTCACTTCTGGTTGGCATAAACATCGGCTACCACTTCTGGTGTTTCTGTGGCCTTTTTCAACCACGCAATATGTAATTTCTAAGTTGCGACTGAAAAAAGGTGAAACTTACACCGGGTGCCAGGTGTAGTAGCGTTCACATTGCAACTTACGCCTGGTGGAGATTGCACCCAGCTCGCTACTCCTGACTTTTGTCAGGAGTAAAACATTGGACGTACTCCTGGCGGAACTTACGCTGACCATCGTTCACACTGCCTCTACTCCTGGCAGCACCTACCGCTACTCCTAGCAACTTGACCCGACCAAGTTCCGCTGGCCGTACATCAACAATGTGAACACAACTATAGATGAAATTTGTAGAAACATCTTTAATTAATCATCACCAAGTAGATTAGTAAATTACGGTGGTGTCCCTTTTGGTTCTCAAAACTAGGGCATGAACTGGAATAAGCTGAAATATCTATCCCATGATGCTTTGCGATATCATAATAAAACTGCACATGCCATAGACTCAGGGTCATAGACAAAATCCCTCACTTCAAGACTCAAGTTTTAATTACTCAGGGGTGCTTAGACTTTTGTTTGAAAAAATATGACCCCTAGAATATTGTGAAACTACAGGGTGAGTCAAAAAAACTGCAATAGAGCAAAGAATTGATATTTATGAAAGAACCAAATCGAACTCTCATAATAATGAAAGATTCTATAAATGCTACACTCAATGGCCACCTTCTGTGAAAATATGAAGTGAATCGCAACTACCGTTTAATTTTGATGAGTCCTTTTGTTGCGATACCCAATTTCGTTATTTGTCCACGAGGTACCATGTATTTTGAATGAGAGCACACAGTCGCGGTAAAACACCATATCTAAAACTGACTTTAACTTAAATAAGGTTGATTTTTGCGTTAATTTAATTTCTTTTTTCTTTTTTTTTAAACTTTATAACATTACTTTAAGTCCTTCATACCTCATTCGACTCAACTCCAGTTTTTAATCCCAATATGTCCAACTTACTGGATATTTTGTAATTCACTCCATTTCAATTTATGCGCATTTCATTTTGACATTTGAAAAACCCGCCTGCAAATTTGTATGTTTTTGATAGAGAATAAACATCTTTAAAGTAAAGGTAAAATGAAAATAACAACAAATAATGTTTCTTCTCCTTAAAAAGACCAAGGGCAATATCACTCTGGATGCTCCATTTTATTTTAATGCCAATGAGGTTAAGAAAATGGCAGTTGTTCCAAAACAACCTTACACAGAGTGGGCTGACATTCAAATTCTAAATGTCTCTATTAAAATTGGGTAGCGCTATAAAATGTGTCATAAAAACAAAACGGTAAATGCTAATTCCTTAATTTTTTCACACATGGTCACTGATGGATATACCATATATAAAATGTTTTCAAACCTAAAAAGTTCAACCCGGTTCTAAAGTAAAAATGGATTCTTTTCTCTATTGCACTTTTTTTTACTCACCCTGTATCCATAGGCTAGGTATCAATATTTAAGCAGTTCTCACTTATGTTTTGTACACATTTGCTATGGTGCATGCAGATACAGTATACACTGCAATGCATGATGGGATACCCCCATCAGCTGCTGTGATAAGAAATACTGCCCTCTAATACTATCTGTTGATGTTTATTAACCAATATTGAATAATACAAGAAAGTGAAATTCATTCGTAACTTACGATGAGTTGTAAGTTCCATTTCACTAAACATACTTATGAATGGTACCCTTTGTAAGTAATAGGGATTTACTACAGAGACCCTTCATAAAGTCTAGTAGTAGTATTGGGTATTTCTGACTTTACGAACAGTTACTTGAGTTACGATGGGTTAAAAATTTAGTGAAATGGACCCAGAACATTATTAACCTAAACCAGGGGGGTCTTCAAAATTTGTGTACGGAGATATGCCACACAGGTTTTCCTTAAACCATCTTTTGCTGTTTTTGCAACCCATCAGTATCACTTATAGCAACCAAATTGGGTGCTTTTAAGGGGGTACTACACCCCTGTGGTAAATTTGTGACTATTTTTGCATTTTTCTCAAAAATAATAACACACTGGTAATCAAAATTATGTATATTATTGGGGCAAGGAATCCAATTACTACACTGAAATTTCAGTGACTCAAGATAAGCGGTTTAGTATATATGATAGGAAACGAGGTACATGCTAGCTGTACCTTATTTCTTATCATAAATAACAAACCACTTGTCTTGGGTCACTGAAATTTCAGTGTAGTAATTGGATTCCTTGCCCCTATAATATACATAACTTTTGTTACCACTGTGTTATTAGTTTTTGAGAAAACGCAAAAATAGGCACAAATTTATCGAGGGGTGTAGTACCCCCTTAAGGCCACTCCTGCCCAAATGCGCCACATTGGTCTTCATTAAAATCCCATCCATTGATATACCAAAAACGCTGAAAAGGCACATCTGTGTGGGAGATTAAGGTAATGTCTTCCATGGGGGTGTATGGATTTCAAGTGGAAGAGCCCAATTTAAAAATAACGATAATGTAGCCAATATTTTCAATAAAAAATTGAAAATGGCGCATGTGGCATTGTACTCATGGTCATTCAGCAAAAGTTAACCACAATCAATGAAAAAACCTATAAATCTCCAGTCTCAAATACTAGTAGATGGTTATATCAACTCCTGTATGACCAAACTCCCTGCACACATACTCTCCTTTACCTATGACTGACAGAAATGTTGACACAAGTCTCGAGTTACCATGGCAACCAAAGACATTGCTTTTAACCTCTCAGACTATCTCTGTACAGCTCTTAGAACAGCTGATTGCATAAAATTTGTTTTTCCTTTCCTCTCTATTTCTAGCTCACTCCCAGGGCTCTCTAACTATCTTTCCAATAAAGTATAATGTATGGTACTAATGTCAACATAATAAAAAATCTCATTGAAAAATCTCTTCAATTGAGCAAAGTACAAATTATTGTAAAAGCTTTTTGTCTAAAAGGCTTATTGGTAGTGGAATGTATTAATTTAAAAGTGCTGTATTCCTGATTATTCATGCAAGATAATAAAAGTACATACATTTTTGAAATGGAAATTAGTCAAGGAATCTAAATATAAACACAGATTTGGGTTAAAGGCACACATTTGGAGAAAATCACAAAAAAACTCATTTTTGGCCTCGCACTATACTATTGTGTTTTTGTAATCTACACGCTCCATCACTTTGCAGCACTGTTACACTCTCAAAACAGTGTGGTCATATTGAACCCGTAAGTAGTAAACTATGCACCTTACCCCTAAATTGTGCTCAAATTTTGACCACAAAAAGGTAGACCCCTAATTAATGCATTTCTGAGAGTGCACGGGGGGTGGGGGGGGGGAGGGACACTCTACCCCTGTCCCTCCCCCCTCATAATATACTTGACTAAAACAAAATATTCTATACTGATTTTAAGGCAAGACTGTGGGTTTTATTTCAAGAAGAAATAATTATGGTTTTTGATCATTATTTTCCCTATTTTCCCTAACTTTGTAGCAAGGCATTTTCCCTAGAATTTCTGTCCATACTAAAATATTGACCACACACACTTTTTTTGTCAGTATTGTTTGTCTGTTTATGTTAATATACAGAGTTATGAAACATCTGCTCAATAATTTTTGCTGTGTGCAGGGTGATTAATGAACTTCATGTGTTGCATTGATTTGATTGGCTACCCTGGTACTATATAAATTAATGTGAATTACATTAAAGGGCAATTCATGATCCAAGACCTCAACCAGCAGCATATATGCTGGCCAAGTGACATATTAAATCGGATTAACTACCATAGCAATAGGTGAAGACCATTTTGAATATAATCGCTGCCGTAGTGCACGATAGTAACCATTGGTTACTGGTTCAAGCCTTGGCTCATACACCTGTTCCGAATTTTGCTATGCCATAGGCTTTGTGTTGTGATCATTTCGATCAGTGGTTCGTAACAAAGAAAGCGTGAGCCAGTTGACCTAGCAACGGTCATATTCTAATGTGCACTACGACAGGGAATTGCTCTGCACTACAAGCAGGTTTCACTCATCACCTGTGTATGTCTGCAATCATAGATTGAATACAATACCAGTCTTTTCAAAGATATTAATCTTACAGGTGCGAGTGATCAGCATGATATGATTCAATGCAGAGGTACCACGTGAACGTACCAGTGCAGCCAGTTGTTTTCACCTATTGATATGGTAGTTAATCAGATTATTACATAACTCCGCCAGCATATATAGTGTCTCATCTCAAGTTGAGAGTAACGCCATGTTGGATTTCACACTGGCCGATTTGAATCGGTGCGTTTATGCAGTTGCGTCACCAGTGTATGGACAAATTGCCCCTCTATTTGCGGGATTATAGGTTAGTGCACAATTCAAATCTGCCACTGCAAAATCCAACATGGTGTTACTCTGAACTTGAGAAAAATAGTCTATAGTACCAGATAACTTTCTTGCAAGTTGGCTATTCCAGTTGAAACCCATACACCCCATGTGGAAAACATGACCTTAATCTCCTACACAGGGGGTATAGATTTCAAATGGAATCACCCATTCAGGAAGCCCATTTGAAATTCACACTCCAAGTGTGAAAGATTATAGGGTATGTCTTCCATAGGGGCTGTATTTTCAACTGGAATAGCTCGATGAGAACAAAGATACTAAACCAGCCTGAATGATTCAAGGTATTAATAGGCATCAGTTTGATGTAGGCCTACTGTTGAGACGCTTCTTTATAAAGGACACATGGCACAGTACAACCCATATGGAATGACCTCTCTTAGCCAACATTAAAGTGTCTACACCTATTTCCTGTTGATCAGCAAGTCCAATCAGTGCAAATGAAGGATTGCTTCTCCTTAAGTGTCTTTATCTATCAGGTCATTGACAGGAATTGGGCCATTCCATTTAAAATCCACACTACCCCTGTGGAAGATTTTGGAAATATCTTCCACAGAGGGAGTATAATTTCAAATGGAATGAACACATCAACAAGCTCCATTTGAATTTCAGCCTCCCTCAGTGAAAGATTCAGGTTGAATCTTTCTCAGAGGGTATGAAATTCTAATGGAGCTGCCTAATGTGCCGGCCTAATGTGTTCATTCCATATGAAATTCCTACTCCCTCTGTGGAAGATGTTAGGCAGCTCCATTTGAAACTCATTCTTCCTCTCTGTAGAAGGTGTCTGAAATTCTATAGCTGCCTAATGTGTTAATTCAATTTGAAATTCATACTCCCCCTGTGGAAGATATTTCCAAAATCTTCCACAGGGGTAGTATGGATTTTAAATGGAATAGCCCAATTTGGAGTTGAAATCCATATACCCCCTATGGAAGACATGACCTAAATCTTTCAGGCTCAGTGAGAGGAAGTGTGAATTTCAAATGGGATTACCTGAATGGATGACTCCATTTGAAATCTACACCCCCAGTGGAGTGCGCAGCACATTGAAAATGGGGGGGCAGGTTGTTCAGTTCCCGAATAGAGTCTGATTTAGGTGTGTAAGGTGCGGTTTTAGCGTTTTCCCCTGAATTTCCAACATGCCCCCTGCCCCCCCCCCTTTGCGCACGTCACTGACACCCCCTGTGTGAGCGATTAAGGTAATGTTTTCCATAGGTATATGGATTTCAACTGGAAGAGCCCATTTTCTCAGAATCATCCTCATTTGATTACCTGATCATTTCCGGATATGCACAAGTCTTCATCATTTCCTTTATTTGTCCTTATACATAATACAGGTTATATTCAATTTGTGTACTCATTTTGGACAAGTCAACGTCGCAATCATTGTCATCATCAATTGTTGGAAAACATAATATGATTATATGACAATTCTGTTATTAATTTCCATCAATCAAGCTCTCTGAAAATGGTAGTAACGATATATGGAAGTGGGAAGGTATATTAACATGGAAAAAACAGTGGCATGATCGATGGGAATCGCAAATAAACACTATTTTTCACCAGGTTCACCATCGCAATATTTCCTCACAGGGAGGATGGCAATTTATTTCTCGCATTTACGGCCCTAGCTAATATGGGCTACTTGCGGGGAGGAGATAAGTTTAAGTGACCGCTTATGGTTCAAATTTCAACCATCCTAATCATGAAGCTCCAGTGGAGAAAGTGTTTAAGGCATAGGTCTCGTAAAGCTGAGGTCCTGGGTTCGATTCCCAGACGGGATCACTTTTTCTACTTGTCTCCTTTATTATTTGCGATGGCGAACCTGGTGAAAAATAATGTTTATTTGTTTAAGGTTTTAACTTCAGTATTTTTACACACTAAAAGTCTCTGTCTTGGCTTTTATGAACCTCTGGCTTACAAAGTGTATTACCAATACAACAAAAAGCCGCTGATTTTACTTATGCACGGGGGGGGGGGGGGCTTTGAGACAAACTATAAAATTAAGATGATCTTGAACCTGATGGTCTTAAGTAGAACAACACAAAAATTTTCAATGATACTTTAAGGGATCGGATAGCAACGTATATTTGCGCAGTATTTTTGTAGGGCCTGAAAGCACATCAGACACACCAAATTGCATATTGTATCCTGAATACGATAACAAATAATTTAGATTTTTTTTGAAATTTTTCAAATTTGCAATATAATACAAATTTTAAGGCAAATTATTAAAAAATATATACATTTTTTCCCATTTGGAAAGAAAGAACAAATTAAATAAAATTATTTGATATCAGGACATAGGCTATCCTCGTATTCAGAATGCAATTTGGCGTGTCTGGTGTGCTCCCAGGTCCCACAAAAAAAAAAATTGTGCAAACGTCGCTATCTGAGCCCTTAACAAAAAATTAATATTAAAAAATTGATTTGTGTGACAAGAGCCATTTTGCCTGAATGCATCATACATAATATTCCTACACAATGCAATTAAGGTGTTCATTCAATGCCTGTAAAGAAATTCACCAGACAGTATATAACCAAACCAATTTACTCAGACATAACAACAAAATATCGAAGTATAATAATAGCTCTATTAGTGTGCATTGCCTCATGTCCTCCTGTAATTTAAAAGCACTATTTCAATATTATATCATGTTTTTCCAACATGAATGAACAATTATTGCAACAACATAATGTTTCAGGAAACTGGTTTCATGCACATTTCATACCCATATATAAGGCCATATCAAAATATTTTGTTGGTTCTCATCCCTGCCCACATTGTTTTCTGGAGTTGGGACATTTATTTTTTCAACTTTTAAATACAACTTTTGATTTTGAAAATCCAGCATTTCATTATGATGGTAATAAAGTTAATTAACTCTCTCTGCACGGGTGTCGACTACAGATGACAAGTTTCATACTTTTTTGAAAAATTCAAAAATTTCAGAATTGTAGATTTTCATGACCATATTTGGAATCAGCATGAAAAATGCATTAAAATGAGTACAAACAAGCCTAGTATTAGTTCAGTGGTTCTTGAGATAGCTCTTGATATTTTGAGAAAATATCTCAAAAATAAGACTTTTTATGTTGAAACCTATGGCTAGCATGCATAGCATTAAGCAATATGAATCACTTTAAAAAGACGTTTCTTGTAGTATTAAAAACCCAGAACCTTAAAATAAAAAGTTTCACATTGTTTTCAAAGAATGTATCGAAAAAGGATTACATCTGCTAGCAATGCTAATTTTGAATTGCCAAATACAAAACAACAACAAAAACAGAATACTGTCCTTGTCAATGCATAAAAATCCTCCAGACAAGAACCAAAAAAAAAAATTAATTTTAGGAGGCTGAACCAAAGAAAACATTTGGATAAATTGCAGACATTTACATAGCGCCACAGTTCAATTAAATCATGTCTCTAAGGTAAATTTTTGATCAAGCGAATGGAAGAGGAGACAAAGAGAAACAAAACTAATTCAATAACTCTATTTGTGACACGATCTGCTCCATGAAGGCCAAAGGAGGTATATTTGAAAATTGAGTTACTATAATTATTGTCTTATACAAACATTAGATCATATACTGAAAACACCAAAGGTCTCATTATAAGCATACTTGGATCTAAAGTCATTAAGTTCTGTGATGTCTATTTTCTTATGTATTTTATTGTTTTTTACCCCATATGTTTTACTGTCTCAATTTCAAATTTGCATAATTTTCACATTTCAGGTGGGATGGACATGATGGGGACCCAGCTATAGCTGCCACTGAGGTGTAGGAATGCATGACATTGGATTCGTCTATAGGAATATAGGAACATTGTGAATGAAAATAATTCATTGGCAGAGTGCAATACTATCGTAATTAAGTGCAATAGAATGCAATTTACAACTTTTAACCAATAACACTAGAAAAAACACCCAACTACATATCATGTAAAGGTGATATCTTGGGGTTAGCTTAGTGGCCATCGGGAAAGTATACAGAACATCAACACTTTACAATGAGCATGATGAGGGAATCTTGCTGCAAATAGGTGTTTTACAAAAGGCAGCTATTACATTCGACTGCACTTACGACAGTGTTGCACTCTGCCGACGAATTATAAAAGACAAATATAGGACAGCAAAAGTGAAATACAGTGGGTATCAGAGACCAGCAATTTTTGAACGATGTGTGCAACATTTTGGACTTCTATGATGTCTATGCATCAGGAATGCATGACACTGAATTCGTCTATCGGAATATAGGAACATTTTGAATGAAAATAATTATAAAAGACAAATAAAGGTGGTTCCGATCAGGGTAATGCCCGATTGTCGGGTACACTTGCCTGTCCTGTAATAATACCCCGACCAGTTATCTATGGCGACACCCTTCGTTCACCAGGTGTGTATATCCTACTCGCGAGCATCAATCGGTTCTAGTGTGGCTTGTTTATGACCGGAAAGCCGGGCATAAACAAATATAGACCAATCACGCATGCTGTTATATAGCGGTATGAACATTGGATTATCTTTGAGACTTTTGGGAAATGTTTTCTGACACTTTTAATCATGGATCACAGTAAACAGATGTAATCTGTAATACATACATATAGCAATGCCTTATAAGAGGATTTGAAAACAAAGCTCCTCGCTAGGGGAATGGAGTTCCTCAAGTTCATTACACGCCTTATAATGAATATTGGTGATTATATTTTGCAACTCAATTCATTCCCATGCCTTTCACACAAACGTTATTAATTACATTTCATAAAACAGTCAAAATAACTCATATTATTCTCAGAAATCACACAAGTATGCATACTTGACTCTGTCTGTTTGAATGTATTACCCTGCACTAGATGTATGCTGTAACATCTACATTGCGCTATTGATTATCAAAGAATATGCATAAAGATCTGCATCGTAATTCTATGGAAATTTCGCATTATGCAAAGTCCATGTAGGTTTCACTCACACCTGTACGCTTAGTGTCTTTGGAAAGAGCGGTATTGTATTCAATCTACAATTGCACACATGACATGTGATAAGTGCAGCCTTCTTATAGTGCAGGGCAATACATTCAAAATAGTTTTCACCCATCACTAAGGTAATTAATCCTGTTACATCACTACTTCTACGGCAAATAGATCCATGAGTAACACTATGGGAAATATTCCATATTGGATTGTCACAATGGGACTTTAAAAGTATACCTCCTTTAGACTTCCACTATGATACTATACATCAATGCAACATAACTTGTGTGTTCATAGAGATGAAAGTGTGTAATAGGTCCAATCTTTGATTTGAAATTACTTGGTAATCTTCTGAAGATGGTATACGCTACACACGACATCGCCTGGCTAATAATTACTTTGTCAGCAGAGATACTAAAATAAATACCGGGATCGATACACATGAATTTGCTATGCACGAGTTTGATATGAGAAGAAAATCTTTGGATACCGGGTAGAAAATGATGAATATCTCCGTAAATGATTTTGTATAAAGAAACCAGATGTGGTTCCTTGCACTTGAATATATATTTTGAACAGATATGATAGTCGTTAGCTTGCGTCTTGAGAGAGTAGCTTGCGTCTTGAGTCAAAAACTGACTATAATTCTGATTTATATGTGCCGAATTATATAGCGCAGTGTATAGGCCAATCGTGAAGGTAGTCTAAAGGCATATGACCTATGGCGTCAATGCTCGACTCACACACTAGCAAGGTCAGTCACCGAGCTAATCGGGGCTATTGTCAGTAGCCTTAGTCAGATGTCCTTTGGCCCATATGCGACTCAAAACTATTAAACAGGTCGATAGCAAATGGCCATGCATGGCGGTGGATTCAACCTACCATGGCGATTTCTGCCATGAAGATATCGGGCGATGACACTGTGCGCTAGAGTTCCGAAAGCTCAGCCCTCTGAAAAGGACTTCTTTAGGGAAAGATTAAATCTTACTCAGGTCCAATCTTTATCAACAGCTAACCTGGTGTTATTAGTCAGTGCCATAGCCAGGACTTTATCGGGAGGGGGGACAAAGGGGTGAGGGGCCAAGGGGGCAATGCAACTTTCAAGAGGGAAAATTTGATAAAAATTTTCAAAAATGGACTAAAAATTACAAAAATGAAAAGGCATTAAATCTAAAAATCTAAAATATCAGGGGGTGGCCAGCAAGACCTCTCATGTGAGTGGGGGGAGGCAGCCACTCCCCCTTGCCCCCTTTGCTGCGCCACTGGTATTTGTATATATCTCCGATATGAAATGTTCCCAGGAAATGTTCATCAAGGAAATTTTGCTCCTGTAAGCATGTGCATCATATATCTCAGTCAGTAAGATGAATGCCCAAGTGAATGACATCATAAACTTTGGGTAAAAAGGTCACAATTGATGTCACTGACTGGCTGTACAAATGTTGCAGCTATTTTTGTATTCATAGCAGAAGGCACACAGATAGAAGCCATTCAGGCTTTTATAGTCTCTATTACACAAAGGCCTGATGCATGCCAGAGGGGATATAAATCCCTATATTCCGCGATGCAATGGTTATTTTTTTTAAATGAGCGAAAAAACAAAACAATAAAATTCACTTCTTGCATGTCTAATGGAACTAGAATTACACGGTTTGTAAAGTTTGTTCGGCTTATAAAGCGGAAATTATTCGAAAAACCAACAAATAAAACAAATAACAAATTTACAAGCAAGTGTCTTTACATGTATACATCCATTATAAAAGCCCTTCAAATATGCTACATTTTGATGCAAACCCCATGAAAATATGAGACAATTTATCAGTTGTTAATTGTAAAACAAAAGGAAACAACCTGAATGCATTGAAATGTAAAAAACAAATACACCAACAAAAATTCCTTCCAAAAGAAGTTCCAATTTATTTGGTATTTCGACTGCTCACTGCCAGAAGTGGGTAATTACAATAGCTGCCATGTGTAGATGAGTACAATATACTGTGTATAAATTGCCAAATGTTCACAGGGCAGCTATTGCACTTACCCACTTCTGGCACTGAGCAGTCAATTTCTAGATCCTAATGTATGGTTGCAGCTGTGTTTCATAACATAAAAAAACATGTACCAGTTAATGTATTTGCAGCTGCATTTCATAGCTTTATGTGCAATTCAAAATTTTACATGGAAAGCTATCTATATTTCAAAAGTATTAAAAAAATATGCCAGTTAATAAATGCATTGGTAGATGTGTTTCATAACTTTATGTTAAATTCTAAATATGCAAATATATTGACAACTAGGTTTATTTTAAAGTACGATGTATTAACAAATCGCATACCAGTTACTGTTGTATTGTGTTTCGTAATTCAAAATACAAGAAACATATTGATAACTAGGTTTAATTCAAAATATAAAAAACATCTAAGTTACTATGCACTAATAAATAACAAATGCTTGAATTAAATACTTTTCATACACTCCTATATCAAAGCAGCCAATCAGAAAAGCTGTTAGAAAAGTACGAAACATGCATTGATTGTGTATATTGTGCAATCCGCGTACTACGCGCAGTATTTTGCGAGCGTTTGCGTCGCGTAGGATTGATTCATTTTTCGGGCAGGTTGATGCATTTATATTTGGTCCTGTTTTCCAACATTTTTAGTGATAATTTGTTATATAAAAAAAGTAAAAATCACGTGTTTTTTCTTCTCGTGTATGAAATAGATTAATAAACTTGTATTACTTATTGCTCGAGAAATTAGACAAAATAATGCACTTGCGCTGATGTTGATGCGTCTAATGCACACCCCCTTCGGGGCTCGTGCATTAGATGCATCAACATCAGCGCGCGTGCATTATTTTGATGCAAATTGCATTATTTTGTCTAATTTCTCGAGCAATAAGTAATACGCATTCATTAACCTATAAATAAAATATCAAAAATAATGTACTGAGGTGACAAAAAAACACCCAGAGTTCTTAGGGTTTACGGACTTGCCAAGTAGGGTCGGTCGGTCAGAATTTTAAAATTTATTTTCCACAAGGTCCTAAGCACATGCTTGACTTTGTGCGCGTATATACACGGTGGTTAACGCATAAAAGGAACCTTGCAACAGATGATAGTTGCTGTGTATTTGCGACTTTGTTCCACAACCATATGTTAAATTTAACATACTAGAAACCTATTGGCAAACTATGTCTATTTTACAATATAAAAAGATAAACCAGTGACACCGGAGCTCTTAAAAGCTAATGTATCGTCAAACTCACTGCCATATATGTTGCATAACCTGTTATATTTGGTTTCTGTATAAACATATTTGCCTATTTTAGCACTTGTAACCTATATAAGACAAACTGTGTGGTACAGTGGTCAAAGTATTCATTCTGGTGGAAGAGGAATCCTGCTAGAGCAGTTCTTTGAGGTGAACCAAACCTGCATGGTTATCAAATTAATCAGTGACTATATTATCTCTGAATTTGACTGGTGCTAATTGATGTTTCAATGTCATTGCATCAATTAGCACCTGTCAAATTCAGAGATGACCTTGTCACTGATTAATTTGATAACCAGGCAGGTTTGCTTCACCCCAGAAGAACTGATCTGGCAGGGCTTTTCTTACATATTAATTTTGTATTTTATTTACATAATAAAAAACAACCAGAGCCATAGCAAGCGGGCGGCCATAGCATGCCAATCCTTATATCTTTCTTTAAAATATGATGCCGATTTTGCTGCATAACCATGTTTTGGCCGCTCCACATTTTGATGGCTGCCCACATGTTTTGGCCTTGCTAAAGCTTAAAGCATAGACTGTTAAATGGATGGTTAAAGACTCATGTGGACTTCATTTTTAAAATGTTTTATATGAAAAAACACTGCAACAACATCTTTAAAACATTGTCAAATGTTATTACCCTTTATATAACCTGACATTTCTGTCAAATGTTTGCTGGGTTAGTACAAAAGATGAATCTTCTTAGTTAACCCCCTTCCAATCTGTTATCAGCCACTGGCAATTAAGAAAAGGTTTTTGGTTTAACATGCAACCAATTTACTCACAACATACAGCCCTGCCCATTTTGCTGATTACATCACCTAACTAGAACCATAATACCCTCATCCCAATGGCATAGTTCAACAACCTAAATTAAACAATCACAGTGCAAAATCTGACCTCAAGTTGCAGAGTATGAGTTTTTGTACCCAAATTTTCAAAGGTCATTCAATGAATGTACAAATGTATTGGGGTTAAAGAACTTTGTCCTGATAGATGAGCATATTGTGGATCCTAGTGTTAACTAGAACTTGACCTTGAAAGATCTGCTATAGAAAGAGTTGTTACTAATATAAGACTAAAATGCACCTGCCCAATAGAAAGCTGTATTTAATTTACTCGCTATTACACACTTGCATGTTTCAACATGAATGTCTGAGCATAATGTATTACAAATTTGCTGCAAATACAACCTGAACGAAAATATTCAATTGTTAACACTTGCTTCTATATATATATCTATATATATTATACACAATGAATTGAAAGAAAACTAGCACTCTAAAGGAATGTGGACTCTTTCTAAACACGGTTGCTGAGCACAGAATGAAAAATCAAGATGAAAAGGTTTGTTTAAGGCTCACGATATCCAGTTGCTATGGTGATATTCCACAAGAACAGGCACCTGATGGTTTACAAACAAGCAGATCCACCACCAATACTACTGATATATTCCACAGATAAGCTTAAAATTCAGTAAGCTTCCAACAAGCAAAGATTCCTTGTGAATGAATGCAACAGTTCCTGCATATAAGTTCAGCAGCTTCACACTCTAAAATCAAGTGCTGAGTGAGTGACTGGCTAGCTTATCCAATATTGCTCCGAATCAACGCCACATTCACCAAATTGTATTAATAATTGCTCTGTAATATCACCATGACACCCAGCACTGAAGGCATCAAGTTAATTGCAAAGTCATACAAGCCTCATGCAGAGACAAATTTGAAAGATTGAGAGCTGGAAGACCGACTAAAACACACAACTAAAGTGATGAAATAAAAGTGGAGTACTTGATCAATCACACCTAGATGAAAATCAGCCTAGATTTAGCCAGCTAGCCCTAGCAGATGATATATATCAATGCCAGTGTGATGAGGACAAGTTCATCCTCAATGTCATAGTAACCAGCCATGGTGATGTCATTAGATGATGTACTGGTATCAATAACACCCAAATCCAGATGTTGATCAGGAGTCAGGTGATGTAGATATGTGTTAGTGACCGATTCAGGTAACTCAAGAGATAGAACCTCTCCCAGTCATCTGATATACAGAGTTTGCTGTCCGAGAGCCAGACTTCATGAGTGCAATGCTTGTGTTGCACTGTCACTAGTAGTCCTTATTTAACGTTGAACTCGCTATTCTCTTGCATTCTAATCAAGCCATCAAGCACCACATCCTGTCTATTGTAAAACAAACATGCAGATATAAACTAAACCAAGTTAATGAAATATTTATATTTATTCTTGCCCAGCTTCTGTAAGATGCATGTATAATATATATTTTATTCCCACTGATATTAATCATTTTCTTTGTTTATAACATGTCGAGTATCTCTCACAAAAAGTGTGTCTACCTTACACACTCAGAAATCAATGAAATATAGATCGATATCCCATATGGACTTCATATAATTTGGATACAGTCATTTCGACCCATTAGGCTAATTGACTATATAGCTTGTACTTGGTTAATTTTCTATTGGTTTTATACTTTAATGGCCGACTATTCCCCTGTAATTAATGCTATTTCTTATAAGCCATAGGTGTTTTCATTAGTAATATGTTATTTACTGATGATAGCATATTGGATACCGGTATAGAATCTGTTATCTACTGAAGATAGCAAACATGAAATGATGGGCAATGGGCAGATACTCTCTCTAAATTCATATAGGTGGGGATTAGAATATAGTATCTGCATTACTGAGGATAGCATATGGGTTACAGATTCTGCTGTCTACTGTAGATAGCAAAGCTACAATGATATGCAACTGGTAGAAGCTTATTTATATGCAATGTTTTCAATAGTCGCATGTTATTTACTGATAGCATATTGGTTATATAATCTGCTGTCTACTGAAGATAGCAAAGCTGCAATTGTAGAAGCTTTTCTTTAAAATTGCACAATATTTTTAGTGGTCCTATGATATTTACTGAAGATAGCACATTGGTTATAGAATCTGCTGTCTACTGAAGATAGCAAAGCTGCAATTGTAGAAGCTTTCTTTAAAATTGTACTTCAGAAGTGGGAAGAAATAACAAAAAATGCAGTGTTTATTTTAGTCATGTGTACTTGTTACTGAGGATAGTATGTTGGTTACAGAATCTGCTGTCTACTGAAGATAGCAAAGCTACAAAGATGTGCAACAGGGAAGGGAGAAGCTTTCTTTAAAATCATACTTTAGAAGAGGGAATTAAAAATTATACAATGTTTTCAGTAGTCATGCGTTATTTACTTAAGATAGCATATTGGATATAGAATGCTGTCTACTGAAGATAGCAAAGCTACATTGATGCGCATTGCGCAATGGACAGATGCTTTCTTTAAAATCATGTTTCAGAAGTGGGAATTAAAATATACAACATATCTAGTGGTCCTATGTTATTTACTGAAGATAGCATATTGGTTATAGAATCTGCTGTCTACTGAAGATAGCAAAGTTACTATGATGTGCAAAAGGATACTTTAGAAGTGGGAATTTATTATGTAGTGTTTTCAATAGTCATGTGTTTTTTACTGAGGACAGCACATGGTTACAGAATCTGCTGTCTACTGAAGATAGCAAAGCTACAATGTTTCTTTAAAATTTAACTTTAGAAGTGGGAATTGAAAATATGCAATGTTTTAAAAAATCATATTCTATTTTCTGATGATAGCATATTAATTAGTTACAGAATCTGCTGTCTACAGAAGATAGCAAAGCTACAATGATGTGCAACATGCAAAATCTTTCTTTAAAATTTTACTTTTAGAGTGGAATTAAAAACATGCAATGCTTTCAAAGGTCATATGTTAAGATAGCATATTGTCACAGAAACTGCTGTCTACAGAAGATAGCAAAGCTACAATGATGTGCAACATGCAGAATCGTTCTTTAACATTTTACTTTTAGAGTGGAATTAAAAACATGCAATGTTTTCAAAGGTCATATGTTAAGTACTGGAGATAGCATATTGTCACAGAATCTGCTGTCTACTGAAGATAGCAAAGCTACAAAGATGTCCAGCAGACAGAAGACTTATCTAAAAGTAAAATTTAGAAGTGGGAATTGTAAAAAAAAAGCCCCAAATTTTACTTTTAGAGTGGAATTAAAAACATGCAATGCTTTCAAAGGTCATATGTTAAGATAGCATATTGTCACAGAAACCAGTTAGCAGCCTGGACAACCGATTCTTTAGAAATGCTTAGTCGCGCTGAAAGTCGATCGATACATGTTAAAATCAGCACAATTCAGAGATACACCTTTTTGCTATGAAATTAATTTTCTTGGTCAAAGATAAAGCAATATTTTTTTTTCTTCAGTAATGTCAGTTAAAAACTTGGTGCTTGGATATACATTTTTTTACAAATCCTGGTGTTAAAATTAAGCATCAAATTGTGTCTTTTAGTGTGATATTTTTGATTTTTATAGGCCTTCAGTTCGCACGCCAGCTTTTTACGAATTCATTTTTAGCGTCTCAAACTAATATAGTTTGCTAAAGAAAGATATTTCCCACCTCTGTAAAGCACATTGTGTGGGTCTATATATTATAGTTTTGTTAGAATTTCCGTTTTTATTTTACCCTTTTCCCTTCATACTCGGAAATGTCTAACTCATTTTACTTTTATCTCGAGAGCAACCAACAGAAATAGTCGATATTTCCTTTGTTGTTTATCCAGGTCAATTTTCCATTGAAAGCAAATTGCCCGACCAGCGATTTGGTAGCCCAAATCCCCAATTGAGTGTTCTGGTTAAACATGATCAGTAGGAGCGCTATAGGCCTGGGAATTTCTTTGCTATATTGAAGTTCTAGCAACACTGTAGCCATGCCGGTATTCCTATTAAACCCAGGGATATCGATCCACAATGCTAGTATTAGCCTTAGATTTCACTCGTTGATTTTGAAAAATGGTCAGCCGGCAGTTAAAATAGTGAAATGAAAACGCAAATTCTGACAAAACTATGATATATCGCTCACGGTGATGTGCGTTAGAAAGTTGGGAAAAATCCTTCATTAGCGAACTATCTTACTTTGAAAAGCTAAAAGGTTGATCCAAAAAAGGCTCATGGACAGAGTTTAAGCCTATCAAAATCGAAAATCTTACACTAAAT
This sequence comes from Amphiura filiformis, assembly GCF_039555335.1. Taxonomy (NCBI): domain Eukaryota; kingdom Metazoa; phylum Echinodermata; class Ophiuroidea; order Amphilepidida; family Amphiuridae; genus Amphiura; species Amphiura filiformis. The sequence continues at coordinate 40,907,851 of NC_092639.1, read as the reverse complement.
GACTAAATTTCACGCCTAAGTTTAACACTAGAATTTGAAAAAAAAATACAGTATCAAGCACTACAATTTTTCCTGACATTTACTGAAAAAATGAAAATGATTGCTTTTCATTTGGCCGAGAAAATTAATTTTACATCGAAAAGGTGTAACTAAAAATTTAGCTCATTTCAACACCAAATTCGATCGTTTGTATTGCCTCATTAAATGACTGAGTGAGCCTTGCCAAACAAAAGAATCGGTTGTGCAGGCTGCTAACTGAAACTGCTGTCTACAGAAGATAGCAAAGCTACAATGATGTGCAACATGCAGAATCGTTCTTTAACATTTTACTTTTAGAGTGGAATTAAAAACATGCAATGTTTTCAAAGGTCATATGTTAAGTACTGAAGATAGCATATTGTCACAGAATCTGCTGTCTACTGAAGATAGCAAAGCTACAAAGATGTCCAGCAGACAGAAGACTTATCTAAAAGTAAAATTTAGAAGTGGGAATTGATGAAAAAAAAAGCCCCAAGCATTTCAAAAGACATGTGTTATTTACTGAGAATCGCATATTTGGTATATAATCTGTTGTCTACTGAGGATAGCAAAGCTTTCTATTCACCTTGAATGCTGCATATCAACCTATAAAATGTAAATAAGCTTATAGAGGTTTTGTCAGAAGATTAACTTTCAGAAATTAGCAATATGCTGAAATGGATTACAATGATTTATTACAAATTTATGGAGCCAAATTTATTGAGTTCTGCCATTTCAATATATGCACAGTTTGCTTGTTTGCTAATGATTTATGACCAGAACAAAATAGAGCTACATAAAAGAATATGGACGGCATGACCTTAATCTCCCACATAGGGAGTATGAATTTCAAATGGGGTTACCTGAATGGGTGACTCCATTTCAAATCTACACCCTCTTTGTGGGAGACTAAAGTCATGTCTTCCATAGGGGGTGTATGGCTTTCCCTGGAACAGCACATTAGGCTGCTATCACAAACCGATGAATACTCAGGTGCAGTTATTTAATTAAATTTGAGTGTCAGCACACTGAAAATAATAAATCAAAACAAGGTTGACAAACGAAAAATTTGTCATAACAAATGATAGGTTTTTATTCAAGAAATATTCTGTAAGGTAACAAAAAAATATCTTACGGGCGGACAGACCTTTCAAGTAGGGTTGGTCGGGCGTTGTTGTTTTTCTGGAGGCTAAAATTACTTTCTAAACATTTTCAGCCAAAATTAATCAATTTTAGCTCCAAAACAGCTGATTTTACATGATTTAACAAAATTTACAAAAAGACATAGGCCTATCTAATTCTGAGTCGGTTGGGCCCGTATATTAACAGGGTTGGGTTTTTTTGGGTTGCTGTATGCTGAAAAGTATTTTCAATGCTGAAAAAACACTTTTGTAGCACTTTAAATTAATTATCAGCATGAATATATGTATTTGATTTGTAATCACATATTAGATTTGATGAATTAAATGACAAATATTTCCGGGGTCACTCATATATGAAAGTTGTAAGCGTTCGCGTGAAAGAAAACACGCATTTAGGGTGGTTTTGAAAAGCAAAACGAGGATCCGCGCAAATCGGAGATTAGGGTCTCAAAATACTCATTTTACTAAAAGAAGGGGTGTTTTTTTTTATGGACGATCCTCGCTTAGGGTAGTTTTTTAAAATTAACCATTTAACGGACATTAGTGATGACATATTTATCAAGTTATTCGGCACAAAAGAGTGGTTTCTGAACAATTTTACTAACCAGATTTTTAAACAAAATACAGCGCCAATTTTAAGCTTACCGATATCATCACTATCACTGAATGGCACTCTACCGACACACGCAGTGAATAGGGGCAAATTTCAAACCAATTTCTCATTTATGGTGTTTGTATAATGTCTCTCCTTGTAAAGGGCAGATTTCAAACAAATTCCTCGCTTAGGGTGTTTTATTTTAGTAAAATCCTTGTTTAGGTCTAGTTTGACAAATTTTCGACATCCTAGCTTAGGGTCATTTTTGAAAGTCAATTCACACGGATGTTTACAACTTTTATACATGAGTGCCCCCCCGGCAAATAGTATATAAATCAAGTCTTGGTGTAATTTGACAAATTATAAAAAAATATTGTCACTGCAAACGGAAGAGTTATCATTCAAGAAAATACAATAATTCACAGCATCAAAAAGTATTTTCTTGAATTATAAATCTTCCATTTGAAATGACAAATTTTGAATTTATCAAATTAGATAATGTTTTTTGACAAATTAATATTTTCTGTGCATATCAACATATTTCTTAACCTTTGCATTACTACCGTAATATGGTTAAATACAAAATGCATAATAAATCTGATGTAAAATGTTAACTTTCTTAAGGGATCCAAAATGAGCGTTTATTGCGTTTCGACAGTATTTTTTGTGGGACATGAGAGCACCTCAGACCTATCGAATTGCATTCTGAATACGAAGCATGTCTTTCTGATATCAAATAATTTTCATTTTTTTAAAATCACAATATAATACAAATTTTATGACAAATTATAAAAATTTGATATTTTTCACATTTTTGATATATAACAGTCCTCGAAGTAAATTATGTAAATCTAATGATATATTCTTAAAGCGTATGTAGCAGGGAGGAAAAGCCGACGGCCAATTGAAAATTTTGACCTTTCATATTGAAGATATGGATTTTTTTTCCCAAAAGACCTAATTTTGTTTGGTGTTTTGGGAAAAAAATCCATATCTTCAATACGAAAGGTCAAAATTTTCAATTGATCGTCGGCTTTTCATCCCACCTACATACACTTTAAGTATAAATCATCAGATTTATAAAGTTTACTTCAAGTACTGTTAAATATCAAAAATATCAATTTTGATGATTTGCCATAAAATGTGTATTAAATTGCGAATTTCAAAAATCTAAATTATTTGATATCAGAATGACATTATTCGTATTCAGAATGCAATTCGATATGTCTGATGTGCTCTAATGTCCCAAAATAAATACTGTCCAAACGTTCATACCCCAGCCCTTAAGGCCATCTTAATTTAATTAGTTTGTCTCAAAGCCCCTGCATGCATAAATAAAATCACCCATTTTTTGCCTGTTATTTCAGCTGGATTTAGTCAATTTCAGTGTTTTCGGCTGTTTTATTTGTTTTGTTTTTTCAAATCCACCACACAAAATCTCACGCCAGAATAGCCTAAATCGTAAATCTCAATAAAATTCTTCATCTGTAACAGTAAAACCTCCTCGAGAGATGAAAAGGTGGTCTATTCTTGTCAAAAAGCTTGTACCACAGATTAAAAAGAATTTAAAGTAAAAAAAAAACACATACAAAACCGCAATCTGCATAAGGTTTTGAACTTGGGAAGGGCTTTGAGATGAACTATTAAATTAAGATGGTCTAATCACCTATTGAAGTATATAAGTGCTTCCACAAAGTGCATTAAGCCAAGAACAAATCATCAATTATTCATTTGATTTATTATTTAAATATTCCATTTGCAAGAGGTCAACTTTGCACAAATTGGTTGAAGAAACAAATATCAGCCATTTTTTGCCTGTTATTTCAGCTGGATTTAGTCAATTTCAGTGTTTTCGGCTGTTTTATTTGTTTTGTTTTTTCAAATCCACCACACAAAAATCTCACGTCAGAATAGCCTAAATCGTAAATCTCAATAAAATTCTTCATCTGTAACAGTAAAACCTCCTCGAGAGATGAAAAGGTGGTCTATTCTTGTCAAAAAGCTCGTACCACAGATTAAAAAGAATTTAAAGTAAAAAAAAAAAACACATACAAAACCGCAATCTGCATAAGGTTTTGAACTTGGGAAGGGCTTTGAGATGAACTATTAAATTAAGATGGTCTAATCACCTATTGAAGTATATAAGTGCTTCCACAAAGTGCATTAAGCCAAGAACAAATCATCAATTATTCATTTGATTTATTATTTAAATATTCCATTTGCAAGAGGTCAACTTTGCACAAATTGGTTGAAGAAACAAATATCAGCCATTTTTTGCCTGTTATTTCAGCTGGATTTAGTCAATTTCAGTGTTTTCGGCTGTTTTATTTGTTTTGTTTTTTCAAATCCACCACACAAAAATCTCACGTCAGAATAGCCTAAATCGTAAATCTCAATAAAATTCTTCATCTGTAACAGTAAAACCTCCTCGAGAGATGAAAAGGTGGTCTATTCTTGTCAAAAAGCTCGTACCACAGATTAAAAAGAATTTAAAGTAAAAAAAAAAAACACATACAAAACCGCAATCTGCATAAGGTTTTGAACTTGGGAAGGGCTTTGAGATGAACTATTAAATTAAGATGGTCTAATCACCTATTGAAGTATATAAGTGCTTCCACAAAGTGCATTAAGCCAAGAACAAATCATCAATTATTCATTTGATTTATTATTTAAATATTCCATTTGCAAGAGGTCAACTTTGCACAAATTGGTTGAAGAAACAAATATCAGATTAATACTGTTTACAATAAACAATACCAGAACTCGTGTTAGTATTACGAAGGTCGCCGGTTTGAATCCGGCCGGATGCACTGGTTTTTTTTTCCAACATTTATGTGCACTGGCCTACTCTGGGGAAAGATTAAAAATTTGTTCATCCTATTAACCCAGAGAATTAAGTATAATAATGTTCAATACCCAGACTCGCTTATTATTTATGCTCTCTTAAATTGGCAGATTGAAATATGTCACTCTTTTAACAATTGATGATAGGAATCAATCTAAATAGATTGAAAAATAGATTGAAATGATTTTTTTGTTTTCACTCTAACTCTCTTTGTAGACTGATTTCATTGTCTAATCAAGTGTTACTCCTAATGTACTGCCAAATGATATGTGTTGCATATGTTTGGAATGAGATTTCAAACTGTTTTAGAGTGAACATTTTCAATCTTTTTTTCAAACTGGAAAGGACTTGTCCCTAATTTGGGATGGCAAAAGATTGAAAAACAATGAAAATCAATCCTTTCTACTGAAAAATTCAATCGAAAAAGATTTGCCCTTAATTTTAATCACTAAAAGATTGTAAAAGATTGAAAATCACTCCTTTTGATTGAAAAAAAAAAGATTGTAAAAGATTGAGAATCACTCCTTTTGATTGAAAAAAAAAAGATTGTAAAATTCAAATCACCCGACTGAATATACAGTCGAAACGATTTGTCCCTAATTCGGACGGCGAGATTGAAAATGCAATCTTTTGATTGAATATTCAATCAAGCAATTTAAGAGAGTGTTATATAAGAAGTTAATAAGTGCCCCGAAAGAACCACAAATTGTCAAAAGGAAACATAATATATAGCATAACTAGTCCCAAATCATGGTCATAGACCACAAACCTACCTGGGGAGGTATCTGACCCCTGCAAAATGTTCCAAAAATGTTTGCAAAAATTATTACTATAAAATAATGTTTTTATACCAAACATTTTAAAATATTTTCATGTCCTTTATAAAACCAGACATTTAATGTTATTAAAATGTTTGTATCAAGACCAAAACCCTAAATATAACCTGTTTAAAACATTTCAAAAGCATTGTGTATGTGCTAGATAGATATTTGTCATTTGTGAATTTCACTGAATTTTCATGCACAAAAACATGTCATGCTATACAGTATTATAAGTCAATTCATGACTAAGAAACAACTGCAGGGACTGTTAAAAACTCTCCTGCATTTTATTTTCCCTGAGCAGATCACATACATGCATAATTATGTTTGGACATGGTTTGATATTCTAGCAGGATTATGCGCATTAGATATTACACAGCCTTGAAACATTACGAGTAGTAGCCATAGCCTGGGAATTACAGGTTTTATGTAAAGCTGCTAAAAATTGACTTCAAACGAAGCCCGTATGCAGACTCCGAGTATTAGACGTATAATATTTGATGTAACATATCTATGTTATTTAATCTAGTCCCATTATATTTCCAGTAATGTTTAAGGTTTGATGACGTAAAATCGATAATATGTTACGTATAATATCTGGTAGAAATTTATTATCGATTTTACGTCAAACATTTGTTAGAACTTAAACATTACTGGAAATAGATTAAATAATGTAGATATGTTACATCAAATATTATACGTCTAATAAAAAAGTCTGCATACGGCCGAACTGAAAAAAAAGGACAAACAGTTTTGATATGGGGCTGTTTCAGTTAAAATCCATACACTATGGACCACAATGACCTCATTCCAGTCGCTTAGTTCATTAACCCATATAAACAATCATAGTGCAAAATTTGGCCTCAAGTTGCAGAGTATGAGTTTTTGTACTTTGTATTTTCAAAGGTCATTCAATGTATATTCAAATTTATTGGGGTTAAAAAACTGTGCCTTGATAGATGAGCATGTTGTGGATCCTAGTGATACATCCCATGGGGAAGACATGACTTTAATCTTCATTTGAAATCTATACTCCTGTGTGAGAGATTAAGGACATGTCTTCCATAGGGGTGTATGTTTGTCAACTAGAATAGCCAATTCTCTAAACAAATTTTCAAAACCAGACATTTGCAACATGAGATATAAATCTCATAAGTACTAAGCATAACTTTAGTTGCTATCTTCAGTAGATAGCATTTATTTACATCTCAATGTATATGATATACGAATTTTCTTTGGCAGTTTTGGGATAATCTCATTTTAAAACTCACAATTTATAACTCCAATTTATAACTCTCAATTTATAACTCACAAAATGCTATTTTAAGACGCATTATTTCTTCCAAGAAACCATTGATGTCAATGCTCATTCTATAACCATGTATGAGGCCTGGGCATGAGGAAATCAATTGATCACAACTTGTTGTAAACTAAACTACAGAAATTGTGTAAATTGGCACTTTATGGCATTTGCTAACCAAGATACTAATGGACATTATAATATAACAAAAAGCATTTACACATTTTACACACACTAAAGGTCACTTTAAAATAGAAATACTGGGGCTGTTTTTCCATTTCCATGATTGAACAACTTCAATGAAGTTTAATTTCTTACCATTGTGACTATAAAACATATTTTTTTTATCTGCAAGGTCATAAAAATATGAACAAATAGGAAATTTAAGTATAATTGCAATTCCAATTTTGATGCTCAATTTCAGGTTATTATGTTGAGTGATTTGATGGTGTGTTTTTTATCATTGGGCTTTTAAAGTTGAAATTGATCAAATACACCCCCTATGGAATGCATCAGTGATTGCAAATTTCAAATTGGGTTACCTGAAAGGGTGACTCCATTTGAAATCTACACCCCCTGTGTGGCGATTAAGGTCATATCTTTCATGGAGTGTATGGATTTCAACTGTAATAGTCCATTTGGAAATAAACATGTACTGGTTGGGCAAAAAAACTCTGGGTGCAAAGAGAATAAAAGGAAAGAAAGGAAAAGATGCGAGGAATCAAACTAGCATGGCAGATTTCTGCAAAAATGAGCAGTTTTTGAGAAAAGCATCAAATTTGATTTTTCATACCATACCTTACATTTCCAAATCGATGAAAACTGCATATTTATGCTCTAAAGACACAAAACTAGAAAGTTTTTACAAATTTTTATTTTGTATCTTTAGAACATAAATATGAAATTTTCATCGATTTGGAAATTAAGGGTAAGTTGTTATGGTGGACAAAAAAATTGGCATGGAAAATCAAATTTGGTGCTTTTCTCAAAAAATGCTCATTTTTGCAGACATCTGCCATACTAATTTGATTCCTTGTATCATTTTCCTTTCTGAAAATGTATACTTTTTATGACCTATCATCATTACTTTTAAAGGTACACTACAAATCAAATGTCTAAAATTTCCCACTTCCAAGTAATCCTTTCTGCCACTTTAACTGTTCAGTACAGGTTCAACAAGGTACACATCAATGCCTATCGACCCCCCCCCAAAAAAAAACCCCGTATTTTTATTGAATTTTAAATTTGCAGTTCTGAAATTGAACCTGAAAATAAAAATCTGCCAATTTTCTGCTATATGGAGATTGTCTCCAAAAATTTACAATTATAATTAACGACATCACAGCTATGAAATTCAAAATAAAAATAAAAATGTCCACTTCAACACAGAAATCAATTATTTTTAATAAACTCGTCATTTTGTTCAACACTCCCACAGGCAATCATATAAATGCACCACTCTGTCTTCATATATACACTTAATATGTCAGAAACAACTTGAATTATTCACGTTCGTCCATCAAACGTCAGCTAAATGTTATCACATACTTGAAGCTGGAAGCTTTTTTTCTTATTTTGCACAATAATGCTTTAAGGGACATTTATAGATTGATTTTTGTTTGAAGTTGCAATGGTTAGCAATGCAGTTTTCATCCCTGGGATGGCAGCTAATTATTGCTCCTTTTTGTTAATATGTGACATGATCAAGGGGAATGAGTTGGATGTCATTAATATTGTTTTTAAGATATTGGCAAAAAGAGTGGTCAAATTCTTTTGTTTTATCTTGTTTTCAGCCGTTGATAAATTGCTCATAACTTGGTAACCAGATGTCCAATTTTGATGGGGTTTACATCAAAATGTAGCATTTGTAAACTACCAGAATATGATGTAAAAAACATCTAATTGAAAACTGTAGACATGTGACTCATTCCCCTAGAGCAAGTCACATATTGCAATACTTAAAACTTGCATGACTTGCTATCAGATCCTAAAAGCAAATTTGAAATTGAAAGGTTTCAAACTCGTTAACCTAATGGTTTCAGAATTGGATAGCAAAGTTCTAGTAGATTTTTACTATTTTGTAGCTATCCACTGTTATTAGATGATAACCAACTATAGCCTAAAGCATGCAATGGCAGCACCACACATTTTGTTGGGGGTGGGGCAATGTGAATGTTTTTTTTGGGACGGGGGGAGGGGGAGAAACAATGCTTATACCTGACTATTTTATGCTTATATACCTATGAACTATAAATTTCACTTGTGTATACATGTACTATAAACCCCACTTCTCATACAGATAAACATTCAGTGCACTACTTAAATGCCAAATGCCAAGTTCATTTACACAAGATCTAATAATAGTTACGTGTCGAAGCTACTCCTACTACGAGTCTATTTTTAGCTTGCCTTCATCAACTCAACTCCATCTCGGTGATGCAGATGGACTTGGGCTAGTTAGGCAGGCAGTCGACTGACCGGGGTGAGAAGAGAAACTTTGGAATTATGCACACTCTAAAGGGGAATTCACATGGGTGTTTTCAATCCAGATTCAGATCAGAATTGATCTGTTCTTAACGGTTGATCAGAATCAATGTTAAAATCTCAATGTTTTAATTGCATCTACCATATCTTTAATGTAGGGTACTCTTGATTAAGCAATACTAACATTTTCTGAGGAGGACGCCCACAATTTGTTTCAAATTTCTGATTTTTACATAATTGTAATAAACCCTGAGTGATAAACTAACATACCCTGCAAAATTAAAGGCTTTTATAAAGTGCTGTATAAACGAATTAATCTGCAAGAAATATTTTGTACATAACAGGGCCGTAGCAAGGTTGAAAAATGTGGGGCGGCCATGACAAATGTGGGGCGGCCAAAATACAAATATATGCCCAAATTGAAATAAAGATATAAAGAAAAACATAACAAATTTCTCAAAAAGTGGGCGGCCATGGCATCCCGGCCGCCCGCTTACTACGGCCCTGGTACATAAACATTATGTAGCCAAAGGTTCCCAGTGATATAAAAATCTCATCTTTTTTTGAGAAAAAGTGGGGGGATGAGGCCGTGGATCACAAATTCCCTTTTATTTAATTAATTTCAATGAAAACTAACAATTTTGTTGAAAAGAAATACAAATGTATTTCTTATTGAAATGATATAATATTGCTTCTATATCAGCAATAAAATCCAGCTGTACAAAAGGCTGACATTTTCAGGTGGCTCAATTAATTGGCAAATGTTGCTAATCAACACGGAATTGTGAATATGTAGAATCAAATGCCAGAGTGCGTTAAAAGGGGATCCAGTTGACCAGGCAAACTTTCAAGGACAACCCAATTAAGTAGGCTTAAAATATAATCAAGTCAATGTTCACCTCTATACCACCAAACTTTGTACAGCTCCCAACTTAATGTGTTTTCCAGATATTTGTAGTGGTTATTTTATGCAAGGATGTTCTACATTCAAGGAAATTAGCAACTCCTGCATTTGGACACACAATTACAAAAAAAATCAGGTGAAAATCATGGCTTGCAAATGGAATGACATCATTTTCCCCTTAGTAACAACCTTTGCACAAAATTGTGGCCTAGGCGAAAATAATTTAAAGCACTCCAGTTTAATTTACTGTCAATTTCAATCATGTACATAAATGGCTTGATAAGTAAAATGAGTGGTGTGACATAACCAGGGGTGTCGCTAGACCAATATGATTGGGGGGTGTCGCTAGACCAATATGATTGGGGGTGTGCAGCATGTTTAGCCGACGGAAACATTTTGTGAATTGTAGGCCTAGACCCAATTTTTTTAGCCAGGACGGTGAGGGGGGGGGGGGAATTAGTAATTACTATTTCAACAACTCCTCCTATACCTTTGTACAGGAGCCAACCGTTGTTAATCCGTGATGAATCCACACTTTTACTGTATAAGCGTATCTGCTGAACGCGAAGCGAGACTACGCGTTACGCGAGCGCGTAAAATTCGTCATGCCTGGAACCTTTGTGCGTATGCAAGCTTAGAAGTTGAATTCAGTGTCTTTCAGGTAGCGGCTAAACTTTGCCGTATTATTCTGTAGCTTTATTGCTGATATTAACAGAGAAATCATCGAAGTTTTTGTAAGGCTTAGTGACAATGATTGGCTGACATTCCTCGTAAAATAATCGTGAATTATACGATCTTTAGCTTCTTTTCGTTGTTGAAAGGATTCAATCATAGTTTCATGTTGTTCATCACCGTTTAACAACTGCGCGTCCAGCGCGTCTGCGTGGTTTACTTTGCTCGGGCAGCTAAAGCTGCCCTCGCGAAGTAAAGCACGCAGACGACGCGGCCGCATCGTTGTTAAACGGTGATGAACAACGGTGAAACATGATTGAATCCCTAAAACATTCACAATAGGTCTATTACGTAACAACAGCACAATTTTGTAACACATTAATCTTGTATATGACAAAATTGTGTATGGGGGGGGGAAGGTGTCACACCCCCCATACCCCCCCTAGCATCACTCCTGGACATAACATGGGGATGTGCTGCAGATCCAGGCAGCATTGGACAACTCCAGTTGAAATCCATACACCCCCTGTGGAAGACATGACCTTAATATCCCACACAGGGAGTGTGAATTTCAAATGGGGTTACCTAAATGGGTGGCTCTGTTTTAAATCAACGCTCCCTGTGTGGGAGATTAAGGTCATGTCTTCCATAGGGGGTGTATGGATATCATCTGGAATAGCCCATTTACTAAGTTATGCTAATTAAAGAGGGGTGTGTTTTCACAATTTTCTCCAAAAATCTGGAAAGAGTTGACATTTTATTTCTGTAGGATCTTGCTTTAAAAAATGTGCGCGTTTTCCCTAAAAGCTCAGTCGTGTATGAACAATGTTATTATCTTCCGCCACAAATATGTTAAATTTGACAAGACTATAAACAGTTTCATATGCATCGCCACTGATACAATCCAGCAAAAATGAGGAAGTTGTTTAAGAAAATCAGTCAGGCTGCAGAATTGGACTTTTCCAGTTGAAAGCCATATACCCAAAAATACAACCTTAATCTTCCACACAGGGAGTGTGAATTTCAAATGGAATCACCCATTCAGGTAACCTTATTTGAAATACACACTCCATGTGTGAAAGATTAAGGTCATGTCTTCCATAGGGGGCAGGATGCTAGCTAGCCACCTGTCCACCTGTCATTTTGGACAGGGAGTTTGCTCCTGGGACAGACAAAATTAATGCCTGTGACATGTTCTAATTTCTAAAAATAATGCTTAAATAAGTTTTGTGATTTTAAAACAAGACCAGATAAAATGAAGGCTATAACAATAACTATTTGAACTGACTGAACCCCCAGAAGGGGCACAGATGTTTTCAGGTCACCTTTTAGACAGATAGTTTTGGTGAAAATGACGGGCACTTGTCAAATCCTAGCTAAGACCCTGATAGGGAGTATGTAGTTCAACTGGAACAGCCCAGGGTTTCCACCCATACTGGGTACTCAGGAAGTTACGCTTATTGTCATGCTATTAAAAACAATCAAATTCAAAAGCATTCATAAGCACTTCTTTTGACTATAGCCCGCAACCAATATTAGCGACAAAAAATGACTCGTTCTACTCTATCACATCATCTAAATATTGGAAGATGAAACACTTAATGGATGGTATATTAGAAACTTTATAAAGAGAATATCAAATATTGTTGCCAGCTGGATGAACAACCAGGTTGTTAAATATCGCAGCCAGCCATGCTTACGATTCTAAATATAGAATCCAAGGAGCTAGGAGAATCTATAATATATATGTTACACCGACTCCAAGATTTATTTTTGAAAATTAGTTGAATAAGATGGCGTCATGAAAATCTCAGTTATGATAAAAAAGCTTGGTTGTGGTGAGCTAAATTTTGTCCAGTCAATTCCCATGGCATTATTATATAGTTGTATAATTTCAGAGGGAAAAGACCTTTTTCTTTTACATAAGGCCAAGTAAAATAAGTAACATCTACATCGTCCCTGCCCTCATCGATTTTTGGAGATTTTCAAATATTTTTGTTATTTTTCCTATTTGCTTCCTTACTTTGTTTCTAAAATTGTTGTGATGAAAAGACATGTTAAGAAGTTCTTGGTTATCATAATTTATAAACACATTGCAAACATTTTATTCAAGCTAGGGGGTAGGACTTTGAGGAAATAACAAAAATATTAGAGGCCTCCCCTATTTGATGAAGTGTATGTGGATACTGGGCTAAAAGTCCACTTTCCCCCTGTAGAAAATTTTGGAAATATCTTGCACAAGGGGAGTATGAATTTCAAATGGATTAGCACACAACTCTATTTTAAACTCACCCTCCCTTTGCGAAAGATTCAGGTTTCTCATATGTGACCCGCTCTGACAAAACCAGGAACAAGTCGCATTTTTGACATTTCATGATTTGAATAACAGTGTAAGCACTAGAAAATAAGCTTTAAAATGATACCGAAATTATATTAAAATATCATCAATACTTTTCAAGTTATGGATAATTTTGTAAATGATATCTTGATATTTTTGCCACGTTGCTTTTCTGAGTAATGGGCCAATTAGTTGCCCGCCTTTAATACACAGGATTGAATAGGGATTATCATAGTTCAACTGTTATTTATTGATTAAATAAACCTCTTTCTAATAAGTACATGTACTTTCAAGGATTTGAAAGTCCACTTAGTACCACAGTCAAATACCATGAAATTAAGAATTCCAACATTTCATTTTCTTATGGGAATGTTATCTTTAAAGGACTATATAACTCAAAAACATGTCTGGCGAATTGTTCCGGGTCTTGTTGGAGCTGGTCACATATGTGACATGATCTGGTCTATGGGGCCAAAGGCGGCAAACTTGAAACTGGATAAACGTAAAAATATGGAGTAAAAAACAATAAAATACATAAGAAAATAGACTTCAAAAAACTTCATAACTTTAGAACCAAGTATGCTAGAACTTTGTTGTTTTCAGTAAATGATAGCCTATATTGTATGTGTTATTATGTAATAATTACAGTAACTCAATTTTTAAAAATTCCTCCTTTGGCCCCATGGACCAGATCGTGTCACATATCGTATGAAATCCAAATGGAGCTGCCTCATGTGTTAATTCCATTTTAAATTCATACTCCCCCAGTGGAAGATATTTCTGACATCTTCCACAGAGGGAGTGTGGATTTCAAACAGAATAGCCCATTGGCTTTCAATTTTCCATTGGAATTTCCTTTCTCACCTGAACTCCACAATATTTCCTGCAGTAAAACGCTACAATATATTTTGCAAAATGAATTTTCTGCTTCATGCATACATAGATAATTGAATAACCGTAACTGTAGAAGATAATTGTATTATTGTAAGGTTAACAACAGGACATGACTGTATTAGCTAGATACTTGTGCATTTGATATTGACTTTTCCTTTAAGTGAAAAACCTCATTAAAATGGAGAGAGGTTCATTGTACTATACATGCAGCAATTTCATCAAATTTCTATTTTTCACTGTAAAAATGACAAAACAAGAGAAGTAAAAAAATATGATTATTGCCAAAAGAGAACAGAAGAGCGAAGTTCAACCTCGCAAATTTCACCCAAGATATTACGTAAGTATTTCTCTTACGTCCGCAATACCCATCTCATGTCGCCCTCTACGACAGACCAAATTTCTCTATCACGTCCGCATTAATAGGATAAGGCCTAGGTTAAGTAGCGTATAGCCCTCAGTTGTCTGATGATCGCATTAGCGTGAAACTCAGAGTTACAACTTTCGTTCCACAAGTTCTACTCGTAAATAAATAAATAAATCTCACCAATATTGGCCCAAATAAATGCAACATCTTGCAGGTGGTCTTGCAATCCTCCATCAAAGTTGATGTGGCTGAGAAATCCTGCCAACTAGATAGTTTAACTTATGTCCTGTTTTCACTTTTTGACACTGCAATCCTCTGTTAAAACGGTCAAACCGCCACTACATTACAAAAATGTAAAAAAAACACCTGCACACAGCTCGCTGAAAGTGTCATTTCATTTAAACTTTCCATTTCAGGAAGCAACTATGGAAAATAATTACAGAAACAACAAAAGTAAAAATAAAACTGGGAAAACCTAGATTTATTTCAAATCACTTCCCCCTTCATTATAGGAAGTAGCACTACTTTCGGGCTGTTGCTTTTATTATACTATCCAGAGAAGTTGCATGACGCTAAAGCGCCTTCGATTGAACGCCCTTGCTAAGACTGTAAGGACATCCTGCTAAAGCGTTTTGGTTGAACGCCTTGCGCTAAGCACTCGTTAAGTCTGTGAGGGCCACAAACTGCGACTATACAGGAAGATACTCGTAATAAGTCAGGCCAGTCGTAAGGTACAAATTAGCGGTGAGATGACTGTCGGGGGGAGGGGGAGCAGGAGTTGAGGGTCTGAGTGAGGGTCAGGGGGTGAAAGCTCATGAAGCTGCTGCATTTTTGTGATTTTATAACCTTTTATTTTATAGGCATGATCATTTGTCACAGAGATTTTGTATTTAAAACATCTAATTGTTTTCCCTTTTTTCCCCACTTTCCTGCAATGTGGTGCAGTGAGTCCCACTTTGACTCTGACTGCCCTATAATAAGTGAAAACAAGATATTAGGCCATCTTAATTTAATGGTTTGTCTCAAAGCTCCTGCATGCATAGATAAAATCATATGCTTTTTGCATGTTATTCCCACTGGATTAAGTAAATTTCCCTTTTTCCCGCTTTTATTTGGTTCAAAATTCGCCACATAAAAAATCTCACGTCTGACATCGTTAGACATAAAAACAGACTAAGTCTTAAATAAAAAGTCTCAATAAAAATCTTCATCTTGAACACAGTGAAACTATGCGTGCATGTTCCCAGGGGCGTATGTGTGTCAAAAAGCTCATCCCACAGTATGATAAAAAAGTGAAAAAACATTGCATTCTGTAATATTATAGGTTTTCAACATGGGAAGGACGTTGAGCCAAACAAGTAAATTAAGATGGCCTAACTACAAAGAGCTGAAAATGCACGGGGAAGTCCCGTTTGAGTAATTCTTATACACCAACCAACTGATCTGATCAAAAATCCAATTTATGTGCATTATACTATACAACATATTGTCCATAAAAATAAAAGCAATCAAACAAAAAGCTATTCTTCCTGCCACGTTAACAATTCTTGCTTTCAATCTTATTAAAATCTTCTTTCTTGTATATCCAGTTGAGTTAAAAAAAGATCTAGACAATTTTTTTTCTGATTACTTAACTGAATGTCAAAACCTCTGCTTTGATATAATGCTCTCATCGCTCATATCATTCCAGTCTACGAAGGACCGAGTTCATTAGATCCCATTATGTGTTATGTAATCATGGAATAATCTTGCACATCCTGGGTATCATTACAAATATTTCACAGTTTGAGGCAAATTTCTTTGATATCACAGGTATGAAGTTTATTATATATGGACCATGCTACAGGAATTGTGATTGTCTCGAGACATCAGGAAAACACAACACCAAAGCAATGATTAGACTCCGCATTGCCCTCCCGATCATGAGGACCATTTATTAAGCTGTTTATGACCATTCAACAATTTTATATTCATATACATAAATATAATTGAGATAAATAATGATAAATAATGATATATTTCATAATATAATATTAATATAATAATCATAGCACTTTCATAGCAGTTAAGACATAATATAAATAGTTATTTATCTTCCAATAAATATTATTAATAACACAATACAAGAATTATTGGAAAATGTGTACAACAAGCCAACCATATAGGCTGGACATGCAAGAATTGACTTCTGTATCACATTTAACCAAATTTCATCTTAAGCAAATACAGATACCTCTTTGGATCAAACAGAGGATTGAATTGGAAAACAATATTTATAACGCAATTATTAAATAAACAGAAATCTCCAAAAGAAGAAACAATGCCAACTCTATCAATGAATTAAATATTTAAATCCCTATATAAGCTGGTAATTATTGAAAAGTCAGCCAAAATTTACTATAAAAATATATTAATAAATGAAATAATCCACTGACAAAAACAATCAAGCCAAAAAGATACTTCAAATAAGCATAAATTACTCTACATAAAGCGTAGTAGAAAGTGGAGACAATCTACAGACAAGTTTCATCAGGTATTGACGAGACTCCATACAAAGCGTAGTAGAAAGTGGAGACAATCTACAGACAAGTTTCATCAGGTATTGACGAGACTCCATATAAAGCGCAGTAGAAAGTGGAGACAATCTACAGACGAGATTCTTCAGGATTTGAAGAAAATCCATAAAAGCATACATTTCCCTTCAAAAGCGTAGTAGAAAGTGGAGACAATCTACAGACAAGTTTCATCAGGTATTGACGAGACTCCATACAAAGCGTAGTAGAAAGTGGAGACAATCTACAGACAAGTTTCATCAGGTATTGACGAGACTCCATACAAAGCGCAGTAGAAAGTGGAGACAATCTACAGACGAGATTCTTCAGGATTTGAAGAAAATCCATAAAAAGCATACATTTCCCTTCAAAAGCGTAGTAGAAAGTGGAGACAATCTACAGACAAGTTTCATCAGGTATTGACGAGACTCCATACAAAGCGTAGTAGAAAGTGGAGACAATCTACAGACAAGTTTCATCAGGTATTGACGAGACTCCATACAAAGCGTAGTAGAAAGTGGAGACAATCTACAGACAAGTTTCATCAGGTATTGACGAGACTCCATACAAAGCGTATTTGAAGAAAATCCATAAAAGCATACATTTCCCATTAAAAGCGTAGTAGAAAGTGGAGACAATCTACAGACAAGTTTCATCAGGTATTGACGAGACTCCATACAAAGCGTAGTAGAAAGTGGAGACAATCTACCGACGAGTCTCATCAGGTATTGACGAGACTCCATACAAAGCGTAGTAGAAAGTGGAGACAATCTACAGACAAGTTTCATCAGGTATTGACGAGACTCCATACAAAGCGTAGTAGAAAGTGGAGACAATCTACAGACAAGTTTCATCAGGTATTGACGAGACTCCATACAAAGCGTAGTAGAAAGTGGAGACAATCTACAGACAAGTTTCATCAGGTATTGACGAGACTCCATACAAAGCGTAGTAGAAAGTGGAGACAATCTACAGACGAGATTCTTCAGGATTTGAAGAACTCCATACAAAGCATTCATAAAGCCATCACAAAGCGTAGTAGAAAGTGGAGACAATCTACTGACGAGATTCTTCAGGATTTGAAGAAAACTCCAGACAAAGCGGAGGGTAGCATAATTTGACATACTTTTATTGAAGCATCTTGGACAAATGAGATAACTGAATTACCCTTCCAGCTACTGGGAGGGTGGGTGGGATTTTTTGGTCCAGCATGATCGGAGGAGCAAATGCAAGTGGCTTACTATTGAAGGTGTGAACACAACAAAAGAAATGGAATTAAAGCAGAGACCTGATTGGCTGCACCCCACTAAAGTGCCATCTGAATGGCCAAGAATCTGGGATTGTTGCTATAACAATACAACAACCTACATCATTCCAATACCATGACCCAAATCAATAGCATAAACTTTCAAGAGGACTTGATATGGCTCAAGTGGAACTGATAGGATAATTGTCCAGACTTGGCTGCACATGAATGCCCAAGTTTCCCTGATGCTGAGACAATCTGGTTTTTAAAAGATTTTCAACTTTGAAAAATGTCATTGTTTTGGGTTATTTATTATAGGACTACACTACCGGTACTAAGTTGATTTTGCAAAAAGAATTTCCAGAAATCGGAACGACCATGAATAATGCAAATATGCCTGCGAGGATTGCAAACTTGGTAATAATAAATGACTAGACAGGTGAGAATAATGAAGATTTACCATTGCAAACTAAGTGCATTTCCCTACACTACTTTATATATCGCTCTGTTTACAAAATGTTTACAAATATGTGCCCATCCACTACAAACTGGTCGTAAAGTTGTCATTTTCCATTTTGAGATACAATCAAAAACAGTATATGGATTTCTATGTAAAATATATTAGGAATTTGATCTTTGATGAACCATAACTTCACTTCCAGATGTCCGATGAAGCTGGTTGAGGTGTCATTTTAAAGCTGAAAGCGCATTCTTTCAAAATCTGCAATAAACAGAAAATGACTTAGAGCCGACTTTACTACCACTTCGTGGTGGATGGTCACATATACAAGAATTGATAACAAAGCTCACAACATGCATACATTTTGTTGGTGACAGAGCAGATTTTCTTCAATACCCTGTGTCCCAGGGGGTTCTCAACTTTGGTTTGGGGGGATTGGAACTCCCGACAAATGAACCGATTTTAAACTTTGATGAATAAGTGACCCGAAATTATACCAATCTTGGAAGAAAAAAATCTTTCATAAAGCAAATTTTTCAGAGAATTTAGGGCCATCAAGAAACCAAAATGGCTGCACAACACACCACACATCTAAACTAAATGGCTGAAAATCCACCCCGAAAAAGGCTGCACCCTCATTTCCACTAAGAGCACCCCTGGTCAAGGAGTTTTAATCACAGCTTCTCCATTGAAAACCAATGAGCATGCATACATTAGCAGGGGCGTAACCAGACCGGCCCTGACCTTCCGGGGGGGGGGGCAAGATTGAAAAATTTCCCAATTTTTGACCAAAAGTTGTATTATTTATGTGCGCATCGCGAGCGGCTTGCCGCGAAGTGATAAACGGGTGGGGTCCAGGGGCCCGCCTTAGGGCCCCTGGTGGGGTCCAGGGGCAAAGCCCCGGCGGGGGTCAAGGGGGCGGAGCCCCCTGAAGCTCATGGTTTTTGGCATATTAGAAGCTAAAAATCCAGTGTTCAGAGTACAAAATTTCACAATGAAAGTAGTATAGATCTTCTTCCTCTTTCTTTCCTTTTCTCTTCTCCTTCCCTTTCTCTTCTCCTTCCCTTTTTTCTTCCCTCTTTTTCTTTTCTTCTTTCCCTTTCTCTTCTTCCTCTTTTCCCCCCTTTTTCTCTTCTCCTTCCCTTTTTCTTCCCTCTTTTCTCTCCTCCCCTTTTCCCTTCCCAATTTTTTTTTGCTCTTCTTCCCAGTTTTTTTGTGCGGGGGGCAGCTGTCTCTTGCCCCCCGCTGGTTACGCCACTGCACATTAGTGTTTCTAATAGTACAGCTTGGTCATGAAAACATCTAAAATCACTAGGTAACAACACCAAGTGAATTAAACATTACAAATTGGCGGTGGTGGTGTGTAATAGCGTTATGTGATATGGGGGAAACCCCTTTCCTTTTCCAATAACTACTAAATTCTTCACTTAAATATTGTATACGTGGTAATTTTCACAAGGGTTTTATTTTCGCGGATTTCACGATTGGAGTGTCATCCGCAAAGTTAACACCTTGCGAATATATATATAATGTATTGCAAGTATAGGGCAAGACTAGGCAATCGCGAAAATAACAATCGCAAAAATGTCTCTCTCACTCCAATTCGCGAAAATAACAATCGCGAAAATTACCACTTATACAGTAGCAGCCAAGCTAGCTATGATTGTTTTTAAATAGTGGCAAGAGATGAATGTAAGCTTCAGAGGAGAATACAATTGCTCAAAAAATCCAACTTTAATTAACTTGATGTTTATATACTGCGCCAAAAAAGGATCCTTACACTTGGAAGAAAAATCCTAATTTTTGGATAAATTTATATGTTTAATAGATGCACCATCTAATCATTATGACACCCATTGAATCCAATTACAAGCATTTGATTAGACGAAGGTCCAGTTTTAAAAGTGACAAACTGGTCTATTCAAACCTCCACGGACTAGACATCTGGTTTGAGAGTGGTGAATGGATAATTTATGTGTGCCTTTAATATATAAATAAAAGGAACAAAAGAAAACTGAAACAAAAGAAGTGACAAATAAAATGAAAGTTACAAAAAGTACAGAGAAGTAAAAACTGAAATAAAAACTGCTTTAAATAAAGCTTCATTGAAGAAACTGTGTTGTCTCTTTGTTGCACTTGTTGGAATCATTTTGCGCATTGTATCAGCCAGTTTTTCATTTTTAAAACTGGACCTTCATCTATTCAATTGCTTGTAACTTCAATTCTTGAGGTCACATTGGATTCAATGTGGTGTCATAATGCGCAGGATTAAATAGTGCATCTATTTAAAAAACAAATTTACCCCAATATTGTTCAATTTTGAAATTATGATTATTTTAAGGATACTTTTTTTGGCGCAGTATAGGGTGTCTTCTGCTGTCATGGTCAGTGAATGCTGTGCAGTGTGCATGCGTGAAGCCGTGTGGATTTGGCATAGCACATGATCACCTGATTTTGTATAAAAAGTTGAATCAAATAAGTTTGTGAAATAAGTGTATTATACATATATACCCGTGATGTTTCATACCTCAGGGTTATTTTTGGAAAAGTATCCTTGATTTGGTAAAAAAAGGGTGGTTTGTCCTTGTTTTTCCGCAAAACAGGGGGTAAAATTTGTAAAATTGTCCTTGAAATATAAATTAAATAATCTTTAAAATATTAATTGATAAGACAATTTAAAAAAATATTTTGAAAAATCAAAATATATTTATTCAGAAAACAGGTGTTAAGATCAATATGGTGGTTTATGTGTGGGAAACCACTGGTACAGCCCTGCTACCATGCGGTACCGGAAGTTACATAAAGACCGCAAGACTGGCAGGGCTGAGGACGCCATCTTCCACAGTAAAGACTTGAAACTAATGAAGTCCCATGGGCTATTCTATTTAAAATCCATCCTATCTTCAGGGGGCGTATCAATCCACATTAGGCAGCTCCATTTGAAACTCACCCTCCCTCAGTGACAGATTCAGGTTGAATCTCTCTCAGAGGGTATATGAAATTCAAATGGAACTTTTTAATGTGTTCATTCCATTTGGAATTCATACTCCTTCTGAGGTAGAGTGGATTTAAATGGAAAAGTAAAATATATAAGAGCCCCGCAGGGCATAAAGCAATATCCATCATTCTTTCAGTGAGGCTGGAAGAGCAAAGGTCAAAAAAGGACATTTGTGTAGTGTGGCGTACCGGTATCTCAGCTGTAAAGAGGTTTCCCCACATATACCACCACAGATAAAGTTATATATATAGATTTTGAAAAGGTGAATGAAGAAAGCTATACTATTTTATGAGCAGAAACTTGTTTTGTACATTTAAACTTTGAGGAGTCAAAGACCCAAAAAACAATAACCTTTATAATTTTTTTTTTAAAGGTAGCTATACAATACAAAATATATCACCAAAACATTGAAAGGGGAATTCCCAGATAATACCTCAAGACATATTCTCCATCATGAATTTGCTCACCCATTACCAGGAGCTTTCAGCCGTCTATATGAAATACATCATCAAAGACCCCAAAAAACAATAACCTTTAAAATTATTTAAAAAAAAGGTAGCTATACAATACAAAACATCACCAAAACAATGAAAGGGGAATTCCCAGATAATACCTCGAGACATATTATCCATCATGAATTTGCTCACCCATTACCAGGAGCTTCCAGCCGTCTATTTGAAATGCATCATGGCGTAAGATGATTGCAATCCATAATGTTGCAATCTATATTATTGAAATGTGTTTAATGAATGTCGGTGTAAAAATAATTTTGGTTTTGCCTTGCAAGTGTAAAGGGAAATGAACACGATGAAAGTGGCAATTGATGATAAGCTCTTGCTAATGGAAATTTTCCATTTGTTAGGCCACATATAATGAATATACTGATTCTTGTCTGGAGGGTTTCACAAATTTTGTTTTTGTTGTTGCATTTTTTGCACTACAAAAAAGAGGTACTTTTTATTTGAAGGCTTTGAGGGGTAGATACTACAAACACTTCTTTAAACTGATCAGTGCCACTGAATTAACTTTGTATCATGAAAATTGAAAAAAAAGGAAGTATGAACCAACTCCAGAAAACAATACGGGTGGAACGAATCACAATTTTTTATAAAACCTTATATTCATAACATACAAGTGCAATGCACATGAAATGAAAACCGTAAATGCCTTATTTTGTCAATAAATACACATCTTTCAGCTGAACTACTAGCAGGTTATGTTAGCACATCTATGACAAAGGTACCAAAATCTGACTTTTTGAGCAAATCACTCAATGGGCCTTGTAAGTGACAAAACTAGTGTTGTTACCTGCTCGCATCCCCCAATCCAAATAGAATTTTATTTTGATAAGCACATAAATAACAACTCTTGATCTATTTCAAATAGCACTATTATTTCAATAAGTACATAACCTACACAAGTCATCCTTGTCCTTTCCTAAATGTTATCAATATACCTGATCACCCATATTTAGCTCACTACGCCTACAGTCTGTCTGAGATTTGACCTAATAGAAGGGGCCACACAATATTTTCTATATGAGGAAAATGGATCACAATACTCATGTAGGCCTATATAACTGACACAAGTGCTTATACAATATCCCAGAGACAATATTGCATATACTAGTAGTTGGTCTCTATTAACATTCAAAACAACGAAATATGGCACGTATTTCAGTCTTCCACTCATCCCAAGTCATTTTATCCCATCCTTTCTTTTTATCCATTTCTTCCCCTTCACTTTTCTGCTCATGACTGGATTACCACAGTGCTACGGGTATGGGCCCAGAGCCCAAGATCCAGTGGCCTAAAATTTGAGAGGAAAGCAAATTAAAGAAAAAAATAAAAAAGAAGAAAAAAATAATTAAAACAAAATAATTTAACCACTGCCTCCCTTAAATCTATTTCTCTTTCCCATCCACTCCTTTCACTTCCCTCTCTTCCTTACAATATGGAATTTTATCATAATTGTAACAACATTGTAAAGGCGTGAATTTTGTGATGCCAACACTAATAAAGGTTTCCTTTCAAGGAAATCACAGAAATAGTACGTACATAAGAGTAATTGCATAGGCCTACCAGCAACTTATTTCAATAAAATAAAATAATGAATCTTCCCGCATATCCATCCAGACTATTACCTCATTCAATGCATTTGTATAGAGCATCTTGCCAAGTTTTTCACTAACAGTGTTATAAAGACTGCCCTCTATTGACACTTTTTTGATCCAACATAGGCATGTATGCACAAAATCCATGCTGCCCTCAAATACTTGTCATAAGTTTAGAAAGTTATCAATGCTGTATGCCAGAGAAGATATCTTACACTTCCCAGAATCCTTTGCAACATGATACATCCCCTCATTTCAACAAATGATGCTCCCATTACTTTGTACAGGTCTCCTTTGTTTTCATTTTGAGAATAGACTGGCTAAACATGGGTCGCTAGTCAAGAAATAAACATATTTAGTAAGATCTGGATGTGCTCTGTTCACTGAGGTAGGGGCCTATATTTTGTCACTATTGACACATGTGGCACAACATATTAGTCTAGCAAATCTGGATAGAAAATTGAAATGGAAGAAATGCATTATGGGAAGTGTAAGATATCTTCTCTGGCTGTATGCCACAATACCATGGATGTCAAAGCTCGGACGGACAGACAGATGGACAGACGGACAACCAGGAAACATAATACCTCCGGTGGTGGCATAAAAAGGGGCTGCTCTTCAACATTTTTACAGAAAAAAAACAGAATTTTTTTCCAATTGGCATTTTTTGCGGGGGAAAGCATTACACTCCCGCACCCCTCCTGGCTACAGGCCTTGAAATGTGTTTATTCTACTGCCTAAGAAGCTATTTTTAACTAAAGCTCTACCAAAAGCTCTGCATCGCCTTTCAATTTAACACTTTGTTTTACAATACAATTCATTGAAAGATTATTATTAGTATTTCTATTAACCCCATGGGCACTACCGGCTGAATTATCGCTCTCTACAAACTATATTGATTGGCTGCACAGTGGCCTATATCATATGTTGAGCCAATCAGAGATAGGCCTATATGGTAAAAATGCCCATTAGGAT
Organism: Amphiura filiformis; assembly: GCF_039555335.1. Lineage (NCBI taxonomy): Eukaryota > Metazoa > Echinodermata > Ophiuroidea > Amphilepidida > Amphiuridae > Amphiura > Amphiura filiformis. The sequence continues at coordinate 40,883,130 of NC_092639.1, read as the reverse complement.
TGAAGGTGTTAAACCTGAAAGTGTTAGAGCTTTTGATTGGTTTAATACTTAGATGATTATATCAAGTTATTAACCAATTAGAGACACTGTAAGAAAGACAGTAGTCTCCACTGGGTTAAGAATTCCCCCAAATGAATACCTAATCACTTACCTGTGTGGGAGTCCATAAGAAATAGATAAAATCCATCCAAGGTTATCATGTAGGTGTGGATCAAACGATGAACAGATATGCAGAAAGAGAAAACAAGAGAGAAACAAAAATATAAATTAGTAAATAGATTACAGAAAAAAAAGTTGATTTGCTAATAAACACGATGTAAACTTGTGCATACGGTGTAGTAGCTGTGGCCAGTGGCAGTGCTAGGAATTTCAGGGGGAATTTGGGGGGGGGCTAGAAATCAACCAATTGTGGGATTTTACCGGGGGTGGGCAACAGGGGGGAAATATTTGGGGTTGCGGCTCTTATGAGAGTTACAATCAAGGAAGATAATGTTGGGACAATTCTAACATTTCAAAGCCAATTGCCTCCCCCATTCCGCCATAAAATGTAGGGCAAAGCCAATTGTCAGGAACAGACCTGTAAGACCCATTAACAATGATTATTGGGAAAGGGGTAGAAGTGTAGAATAAGGGGGGCCTATCTGCTTCAAATACATGGCAGACTTGGATCCCGGGGGGGGCACTCACATTTCCCAGCTATACGGGTATGTGCCGCGGCGACGACCCCCTTTTTCAGAGCCGCTGGCCGTTCCTTAGACCCTCTGAATTCATTGTTTGCCCGCTCTGAAGCCCAAAAATTTTTCTAGCCGTTCCATAGACCCTCAGATCATCGATTTCCGCTCTCATCGGCATCTTGAGAGGCGTGTTTACTGTCCTACTATTTCAAGCCCAAAAGCAGACCCAAAAGCTACTTTTGCGAGCCCAAAAACTTCAAAGGGAATTTTCCAATTATTTCTTCCCCATTGAAACACATTGTAAAGTGAACTTTGGGCGGGATTTTGGGCTCCTTTTAGAGTGGCAACACTGGTTGACTGTTCATAAACATTGCAGCACTGCCGAGTGCTTGCAGACCGCGATGCTTTAGTTCCAGCTGGTGAACATTTAGCTAGAAATAAATGATTTTGAGATCTCTTTTGGGAATAAACTTGCCAAATATGAGGAAAAGTACCGTAAATAATTATGTACACATCCTTGCAGCTCTCCATAAACAATGAATTAAAAGGTAATTTACGATCTACTGGTCTAGTGAAATCGGGAGTTGAATGGCTGTCAAATTCTGCACACTTCACTCAATCATCTCACACATCGATGTTAAGCATGGCAGTTCAATGTTGTCCAAATATTTTTCTTTTCGGCACTGAAAAAAATAATTATTGTGGGTTTGTTTTTATGGTGGGCTGCTGCTATAATTATTAGTAGGCTAATAGCATAGATTGTATAGTCTACAGGGTCTAGTCATTTTTGATTTCAATGCTGTTTTGCTTTGTTGAGGTTTCCATCGTATAGGCCAAACCAGACCTATTTTGCATTAATGGTTTTCCTGATTAATAATTTAATGCACAGTTTAAAGTGAAATCGATTCCTTCAAAAATCTGTGGCAAAAACGCAACAAAATTGAACCCTGGTTTGGCCTGCGGGTTTAGTTTCCGAGATTTTTCGGATTTCGGCTGCCGATCAGTTCCCAAGACCCCCCTTTTGGTCGGTCAATCAGTTCCCAAGACCCCCCTTTTTGACCGGCCGATCAGTTCCCTAGACCCTCCTTTTTGGCTGTCCGATCAGTTCCTTAGACCTCAAGTTCGAAACTGGCGGTGGCACACTCCTACCAAAAAAAACATTGAGTGCCCCCCCCGGGACTTGGATGCGGGGTTGTGATTATTGGGCTCATTTTATTTAAATATGCAAATAAGCCATTTCCTCCCTTGCAGATTAGATTAAGGGGGCACCAGTTAATTTCAGACCGAAATTCAGGGCTTGTGCTCCTTTGTTGTGCCCCATATAAATATGCTATACCTCTGTGGGATGTCAAGTATAATTTTTAAGTTTTAATTTTTTCCATCATGCAAGAACGGCTTATGCGAATCGGGGTCTAAATATCTATTGCCAGGATCAATATCAATGCATGCCGAGATGAAATCCGACACTCAAAACTTCATCATTGATAACACAACTTAGCAATGTGATAATTACGTAGTTGACGCTTGTTGCTTATATACACGGCATGAATCGTGCAATTAGCATGTCTGACTGGGTTAGATGTCTGGTGGTCTGGCATTGCATGCATTCCTCCATAGTAAATAGTGAGATACTGATATAATTACTCTGTTGTGATGATCTTCATGATTTATAGATATAGATAGATAGTAAGCTTTTTTATTGAGGGTAAAACAGCTTCAGTGTAGAAATGTTGCGGTGTTTGACGCAAAGCGTCCATTGGGATGCCTTCACCATGGAGCGATTTAAATTCGGAAAGATATTACAACAGCTAAATGTCAAACTGTATGAGTGGTAAACAAACAAACAAACATAACCTCAAAAAACCTATGTGATACCACTAAGGCCTATATAATGAAATTATTAATTTCCCGTCACCCGCCCTCATCACTTTTTCAATTTGACCAAAACTTTCATTATATTTTATAAAAAAGTCAATTATCTGAAAATTGAGATGGAAATAATCAAAATTGAAACTCTCAAAATGTCTGACATCCCCTAATGTGTCATTAGCTTCCAGAGGGGCTACAAACTAGCCCCTCTTACATCCTGAACTATTGATTTTATGTGGCCTAAAATTAAGTCATGTTCCTGGAATATGATTAGAATTGTGTGGTTAAAAATAAATAATCACCACAATCTCTTGATCAATTATCATGACAAATGCACATTTAGCTTAACCACATTGGGTTATTCCAGTTGGAATCAACACACCCCCTATGGAAGGCATTACTTTAATCTTCCTCATAGGCAGTGTGAATTTCAAATGGGGGAATACCCGAATGGGTTAAACTTCCTCACGGGGAGTACAAATTTCAAATGGGTTTACCAGAATGGGTGGCTGCCATTTCAAATCTACACCCCTTGTGTAGGAGATTAAGGTCATGTCTTCCATAGGGGGTGTATGGATTTCAACTGGAATAGTCCATTTGAAACCAAAATTACAGTCTTGTTTATTTCAAGATATACTTCAGAATTGATTTCCGTTTCCATACATTAATTAGTTCAACCCATTAAGAAAAATGTTAATAAAAGGACAGGAAGTCAATGTCACACAAAGATCAATATTATATCTTTATTCTGTAGTCAACACACCCTTAATTTCCTGACTGGCGGAGCTCCATCCATACAGCTTTGGTCAATGATGCTAATGCGACGGTTTAGCTGCCGAATTTGGGTTGACTATTGAGAGCAACCAAATATTGAGTTAGCTTGGAATTCCCCTGGACAAGGAACTCACTGCTAATTTGTCTCGTTGTAACCCGTACGAAACTCGGGGAGCTGATCCTGGTTGCGATGGTTATTTGTGGTATGTCTAGGGTGTGCGCTCTTGAAGCAGCAAAGTCCCTGAATTGTTGTTTAATGGTTTATGGAATGATGTGGGGCCATAGTGGTCAGCGACAACCTGTAAAGTGTGCTGAGGCTTGTGGATCAACATCTTTAAAAAAAAAATTTTGGCCAAGATAAGGTTTGTGATGGTCAAACCAGCATGATCTGTAGTCAAACGTGATATTATGTATAAATAAAGAAATGCATACCAAATTACTTTCACCTTTATTGCATAATTTGTGGCATTTCCAACAGAATTAGTTTGACTGGCTAAAAGGTCTGCATCATATGCACATGAAGTGGTTGGTAAAGTTAGTGAAAGTTGGCCAACTAATTTGATTGCTACCCAATTAGCTATTTCAAAAAGTTTGAGCCTAACATGCACCAAAATTTTGCCACTTGGGAGCATCATAAAATTTGGGCTAGTTTGAAAGGGGTTGCCATGGCAAAATTGCTATGAATGACAGTTTTTGGTTGGCAGCGCTGTCAACTGGCATATACCTTTGTAACATGTATGGACATGTTATTTGTCCATTTTGATATAATGTACATTTTTAATTTTAACTCTTTCCACGCAGGTGTCGACTGCAGATGACAAGTTTCAAAAAAATATATAAAAATTTGGAATCAGCATGAAAAATGCATTAAAATGAGTACAAACAAGCCTAGTATTGGTTCAGTATTTCAAAACTTGGAACTTTTTATGTTGAAAGATTGCGATATCGCTAGCATGCAGAGCATTAATGCATCAGAAGAAAGATGGATGGTTATGTGACATTACAGCTAGTATTTGCACCAAATCAGAAATGAAAATCTAAAGTTGATGGTATGCAGTGATATGCAAATTAATTGTGAAGCCTGGCACTGCACTTTCTGAAATAGATACATATCAAATATGTTTGCACATTTTTTGAAGTCAATTTGCTTGATTTAAACTCAAACAAGATGAGACAGGAGTACTTCATTGAATCACATGATCTATATACTTGCAATTTCCATTCCACATTTGTCTTTTCCTATAGATTTTTTCAGGACTTTCATGAAAAACACAGATCATGTGCGACCATCAATTCAAACAATTTGCTCAATTTCTGATGATTTGAACACATATGTGACACGATCAAGGGAAATGAGTTGGATGTCGCTAATATTGATTTTGAGATATTGGCAAAGAAAGTGTTAAAATTCTTTTGTTTTATATTGTTTTCAGCGATTGATAAATTGACGTAACTTCACAAAGAAAATTCGTATCAACATGGGGTTTTCAGTTTCTGAAAGCCCTAAATGTCCTCTTTAGAAACATGTGTAAAACTCATTTTCGACCAGGGCTGACATGTGACTCATTCCCCTTGATCATGTCACATATTAGACCATGCAGTGAATACCACATTCAATAGGCCCTATATGCTGCGTATGTCAAGTAAGAGGATCTAGAATGCAGCACATTGGTGTGAACAATCATCATGCCATAGCTAGTGTGTGATTGGTTGTAGTGTTTTGTTTCACCAAAGTGTCACATCTAATTTCCGAAGATTTCTGTTCAGCTGCTGAAAGGACTATGGAGGAAGCTGCCCACCCCTGTGAGAAGTTTTGGGCCCATCTTCTCCCCCCCCCCACGATAATAATGTGAAAAATAGAGGGCAGCATTATACTATCTCTTTTGACAGTTCTGATGGGTCTGATAAAACTATCATGCTTTTTGTATGAGAGACTGCATGAAATGATGCCAAATTCATTGGACCAGATCTCAGAACACTCAATTTGAGGCTACTGACGATGTAGCACCAAACATTTTTTTAAACATCGTTTTCCCCAATATTTACTTGGATTTGTTTACAAGAATTTGTACAAATGCTATCTATTGACAATCCTGATGAACTTATTTACGGATTATTTGACAAATTATCCATAATTATATCCTTTTGACAAGATTCTGTTATGTCCTCAAATGATGAGTCGTTTTTGACAAGAATCTATTCATTATATGTGACACGATCTGGTCCATGGGGGCCAAAGGAGGCATTTTTGAAAATTGAGTTTCTGTGATTATTACATTATACATACAATAGGTCTAGCATACTTGGTTCTAAAGTTATGAAGTTTTTTGATGTCTATTTTCTTATGTATTTTATTGTTTTTTACTCCATATTTTTACCTTTATCTCAGTTTCAAATTTGGCGCCTTTGGCCCCCATGGACCAGATTGTGTCACATATAATAATTGACCAGATTTCAGCTTCATATTATTTTATTACAATGTTTGTTTAACTAGTCAAATTTGATGAGTTTCTAGTCATTTTGATCAGAATATCCAAGTAATTTTAAAGAGAAATCTGTTATGATCCACCGATTAGTTTTCGTATAGTCAAATTTGACAAGTTTCTATTCAAAAATGACTAGATCGTTTTGAAGAGTGCATTGCCTTTAAGGATGAGAGGAAGTTGCTATGACAACCACAGAAAAACGAAAGTCTTCTATATATTTAGCACAAAACATGTCCATGTTTAGATTTAAAATATTGTTCTTATCCCATCAGGGAAGTGCTGCACCCAATTTCAAATTAAGGGATTAACTTGCAAAACATTGAAATACTATTTCAGGATTTAATATATACAAGGCGTGTTCACATTTTGAGTTACACCCGGCGTAAACTTACGCTAACATTGATCAAAATTCCACAAATATTTTCCCTACTCCTATCGCGTGTCCACACCTAGCCTACTCCTAGCACTACTCCGACTAGTTCCACCAAGGATTCACTTCTGGTCAGCGTAAACATTGGCTACCACTTCCGGTATTTCTGTGACCCTTATCAACCACACGATAATTTTTTTATGTAATTTCTTAGTTCGGACCAACAAAAGGTCAAACAAAGGTGCCAGGAGTAGCAGCGTTCATATTGCAACTTACGCCTGGCGGAGGTTACATCCAGCTCGCTACTCCTGACTTTTGTCAGGAGTAAATCGTCGGACGTACGCCTATGGCAAGCTAAAAGGCCCATTACGTATTGCGACAACGCGTTGCTTTCGAAAGCAACGCGTTGCTAAGCCAGCCAATAGATATAGAGCTTTTAGCAACACGTTGCTTTCCCCAAAGCAACGCGTTGCTTTCGCCTTCTGAAAGCAACGCGTTGCTTTCGCAAACAACACGTTGTTGTCATTCTTTACGTCTTGTGGCGACAACCAATCACAGCGACTCTTACAGGATACACACAAGCATGCAAGAAACTCTTTTTAAGCTTATTTATTGTTCTCATAATATCTGTGAAATTTTATGCCTGAAATTATGATATGAACAAATTAATATTGTTGCTCAAGGAATTTCTCAGACTGAGTATTTAGGTCTACAATTGAGTGTACAATTATAGTGTGATACACGCAAAACACAAAACATGTAACAACTAGTACCACTAAGGCGGGATGGACATAACCAACAGCTCTTCAAAGCGCCAATATGCTTGGCTAATCACAAACTCGGCTTGGGCGCCCCAGAATTGAGTATGTAAGCAACGCGTTGCTTTGGGAAAGCAACGCGTTGCTTCTGAAAACAACGCGTTGCTAAAAGCTCTATTTCTATTGGCTGGCTAGCAACGCGTTGCTTTGGCGAAAGCAACGCGTTGTCGCAATACGTAATGGGGCTTTTGGCTTGCCATATACGCCTGGCGGAACTTACGCTGACCATCGTTCACATTGCACCTACTCCTGGCAGCACCTACAGCTACTCCTAGCAACTTACTCGCCGACCAAGTTCCGCCGGGCGTACGTCCGACAATGTGAACACAACTATAGTATATCCTACCAATTTGCCAGAGGGGTTCTGACACTTACATAGATCATGTCAATGAAAATTAAAGCCAAAATGAAATGTTGGCACAATGTGCAGAACCTTTAGTTACACAGGGTTGTTGATTTTTTTGATTTAAAAAAAATATATAAAAAATATTTTTTTTATTTAAATCGGATTTTTTAAATTTTTTTTATTCTAAGAACTACTATACCCCATGATAAAGTCAAAAAAGTATGATTGGAATGCTAGTCATGTGCACAATCCTACCAGGTATTTACAAACAATCAAAACATGTTTTTACATGTGAAAATTTCAAAGAAAAAATTTGGTAAAATCATGGGGAACAAACCTGTTGAATTCTGCACCTTGAAGATGAATTTTTGGCAATAGATAAAGTGACTTCATAGAGGTATTTTAATTGTATCCAAAAGTTGTAGAAGCATTAGGAATGAAGTAAAACAGTCAATTTATGCAAAAAATTAACTTACATTTATCAAAAATGGTAAAAATGGAAAAAGTTGATTTAAATCAGTGATTTAAAAAAAAAATCAAGTGATTTAAATCGCGATTTAAATCAATGATTTAAATCAGCGTGATTTAAATCAAACAACCCTGCTTTAGTAGAAAAGATTTATGGTATGATGCCATTTTGTCCTACGGTTCTGAAAAATTGAGTTCAGGAATAGCAGTGTTGTAGCGTGGGTCATCATATTGGGGGGGCACCGACCATGATTGGGGGCACCGGGTCTGATTGGGGAGTACTAACTGTTTTTCGGCAATCTCACCATGTGCCTCAATGACACTGCACCACTGAGGAATAATTTTGGGTTTTTTTCACCTCCTGTATTTTAGTTTTTCCCCTCATTTTAACAGGCCTACATACATATCTGATTTTCATGTAAAACTATGATGGCTTTTCTTCTGAACCAACTCATATCTTTCTTCCATGTCTTCATAAATCGACTGCTCAGTGCCAGAAGTGGATTAGTGCAATAGCTGCCATGTGTAGCCGTCATGTGCTGATGAGTACAAAACACTGTGTAAATTGCCAAATGTTCACAGGGCAGCTATTGTACTTACCCACTTCTGGCACTGAGCAGTCGATATTTGTTGTTTCTGTACTCTGAAAATCCAGGTGAGGGTGACATGTTTAGATGAGGGTAATCACATGCCTTACCTAAACATCTACAAGTATTCAGCTTCTAAACAAAGCATGAAACCCAATATGTATGGTGTAAAGAAAATAAATGCAAGAATTTAGCAGCTAAACACCTGTGTACTGCAGCTGAACACTAAAAGCAGGGGTGGATCCAGGATTTATAGGGGGCTGCTCATGAAAAACATTTCTCTTTTGATTTGCTTGTCTGATTTTATGGCAAATATGACGCTATTGTGCACTCTGTGGGAACCGTGGGGGGGGGGTATAGAGTCTGACAAATTTGGTCAAATGGGATCAAATTGGCAAAAAATGGGGGACTGGATCCATCCTAACTAAATTATTTTGATTTGATAAGCACACACTGTTAAGGTTCCTAATGTTATACATGTGAGGTATTTCAGTAGCATTTTTAAAACTTCTACGCTTGGGCATATGCAGTGTTCGAATTTAGGAAAAATAAATGGTTGTCCCACGGGCAACCAGATTACAATTTCTGGTTGTCTGTCTAAGTTTTTGGTTGTCCGTAGGCCTGCAAATGTGACTTTTGGCTAGATTTATGGTTGTCCGGCGGACAACCGAATCAGTATTTTTGGTTGTCCGGCGACTTTTTTAGTTGTCCCGGGCAACCGGACAACCAACATTTCGAACGCTGGGCATATGTGTACATTTAGTTTCTAAACACATGCATTTAGAGGCTTTAGAAGCTAAGCACCACATCATATAGTTCCTTATAGGAAAATCCAGCAGAATTGACTAACAAAGTTTCAAGTTTTAACCCTGATTTTATTTTATATCTAAGCATATCACATCTATCACTACAGAATTACTGTAAATGGGAACTTATACTTATAATTAAACATTTTAAGTCAAAAACCTATATTAATAGCCTATGACCCATCTTTGTGGATAAAGTAAGAAAGAAAATATCCTTTTTAAGACCATGAACTTGGATAAAAGGATGTCACATGCCAAGAATATCATTTACAAGGTCAATATTGACCAATGATCTATGATTGCATCCAAATACCTGTCCCATTGCCAATTCAAATATGACATTTACAGGTCTTCAAGCCAGCCCTTTCAAAAATAATGTAATAAAATACTGACATTTTGAATGAAAATATTGGACAAAATAGGACAGCGGAAGCATACAGGGGGTATCAGAGACCAGTAATAATTGTTAGAAAAGTCCTAATGATACTTTAACTTTTGCATGATATGTGCATTAATTTGGACTGGTATGATGTCTAAATATATACTGGGTAAAAAATAAAGGCCACAAAATCTATGCTGACCCACTGAAATTTAAGACAACTATATAGCTACAACTGCACCGGAAGCATGCAGCAATGTCTCAACAACATCACTAGCAACAACAAATCTTCAGAGCAATAGCATCCGCTGAAGACACTGGTTGACCCAGTGAAATCTCTCCGGTGAGTGTACCAAATATGAGTTGCATAGAAGTTTGCAATTCTACCCCGGGAATTCTACATGTACATTGGGCTATTCCAGATGTATTCCGACTTCCCCTATGGAAGACACTTCCGAATTGGGGCTAAATTGACAGCGAATTCACATGTCAGGAAAACCCCATGGAAGACACTGCCGAATTGTCTAATATGGCCAGCCGAATTCACATAAATGTAAATGTCTTCCATAGGGTTCCAGCTGGAATTAGAACATTTTTTGTTTCCAGCCAGAATTCAAGTAAATGTCTTTCATAGGTTAATTGAGATGGTGATCATAAGTGAAGATTCTGCTGGAATTGGAGCATTTTTGACCATTTTCCAGCCGGAATATTAAGAAATGTGAATGTCTTCCATAGGCACGTCATGGCCTTTCACAATCCCCACTCTTGTTTTTTTCGTTTATTTTAGCAGCCGGAGTTTCACCTAATCTCAATGTCTTCCATACCCTCCAGCCGGAATCTTTGCTAAAAATGACTGCTGGAATTCTAGACACATCTCAATTCCAGCTGGAATTGTATTTTTTTTAAATGTCTTCCATATGTGTGCGGAATACATCTGGAATAGCCCATTATATTCATTGGTGCAAGTCAAAAAGACTTGAAATATAGGAATGATATTGATAGGACATTTTGTTTCAATATAGGAAGAGTTCAAAAATATAGGGAAAAAACAAGGCCATTTGAAGCCCTATATTCTGGACATTGTGACCTATCTCTTGGCAAGGTTATTGGCAATAGAAAGACCACTGAGATTTAACACCTGACTTCATGACATACAAACCTATTCTACAAATGCATGCAAATTATATATATATGTATATATATATATCCAAATGATATTTCCTAAAGATTAAGGTTAAGTAAAGGCTTCAAAGTTAAAGTCCATTTGGGGCCAAGAAACCTATATGATCTATTATAATGATATTGACCATTTGCAGCACTGTTCTTCTTGACAAAAAATGAAAACTCATATAATTTAGGAAAGAGCTTTGTAAAATATTGTGGCAAAAAAGATGTTAAAATGACATTAAGGGAACAGCCTGATTGTTCAAAGGGTCATTAGTTTGATAAAGGGTTCAAGTTGGGGTTTAGGGTATATTAGGGGTGGATTAGGGGTAGGGTTAAGGTTATCAGTCAATGATTCTCATAGAGTCAGTGGATGAATCCAGGCCCATAACCAGGATTTATAGGGGGGGAGCTGATTTTGAAAAATAGGACTATTTTCTTCAAAATTTTAACATTTTAAAATCTCTAGCTGCCCCTCGCCCCCTAGTTACGTGTTTGGATGAATCTCCTGATGGTAAGCCAATGTGACCTTGGTACAGAAATGGTTGGCAAAACTGATACTACATATCAGGTTTATTAAAACCTTACTATACTTGCCAGCAAAGACAGACTTGGATGTTGCATCTGGCATTATACCCAGAGAGGGATTTATTTGGGGAGGGAGGCTGAAAAGTACATAATTTGTTAATTTTTCCTTCAAAAGAAGGTTAATTTATAATTTCAATGTTTTTCCCCAAAGAAATGGACCTGACTTAGTGATTTTCTGCAGAAAACATCCCCGTACCCCCCTGGCTATGGCATTGGACATAACCTGTCACTCAAAGTAAAAATGTGCTATGATTGGTTGTCTTGCTGATTGACATAATAAATATGAGTGGTATCCTTTGAGTGCAAAAACTTGCCACACCCCCACTGAAGGATGATGTCAGATGCATCATTCCGAGTTAATCTCTGCTGGTATAAGCATATTTTCCAATAAAATGACCACTCTCTATCGAACAGGGGAATGAATGTATGCATCAGGCCTATTATAAGGTGTTTTGGAATCTTTTAAGATAAAACTTCCTCCGTGACTTACTGGACGAACTATGCATGTAGCTTTGTGAACAAGATTTTGTTGAGACCATGGGGATAGAGAACATATTGTTTCTTTACATGTTACAGGAAGTCAAATTTGTAAATTTTATTCAAACCATCTTCACTGTACAATTAACTTTCGGGGTTCTCGTGTAGGGGAAGGTGGGGCATAACGGACCCCCGGGGCAAAACGGAACCACCTGGAAAAATAGGCCTTCGCAATACTGCCGTCTATGCAAATTATATTGAGGAACACAAGTATGGCTACGAGGATTTACAACAAAAATTTTATCTGAAACAATCCACTGACATTCGAGCAAGATCGAGTCAAAAAATTACTACCCGTCTGGTGTAAGATATGTAGATGTTTAATGCGCTGAAATTTTACTTCATTAATATCGGATTCCCAAATAATTGTGTATATTGTAAACACGTAGGTACTAGCCATGAGCTGTATTAAGTGCATGGCCTATATGCTACGATGTATTATGCATGCAATCTATTTCTAAAAAATCGGGTATGGGGCAAAACGGAACCCTAGGTGTGGGGCATAACGGAACAGGGTTCCGTTTTGCCCCTGGCGGTTTGTCACACAGATGGGTTCCGTTTTGCCCCAATTGGACATAAATTGTCTTCACTCAAGGAAATGTAGGCGTTATCTAGGGGCCTACTCGAACATGGTAAACACTTCGCTGAAACATAGACATATAACCAGACCTACAGATAGAATTAATGATTAAAAGTTAACCACTTACTCCTTACTCCACAGAGATGGTATAGGCCTACTGAATATTTCTTTCTGATCAAATATTGGTCATACATATTATAGGCCTACTAGGCCTATAAGAAGTTAACCACTCACTCCACAGATAGTAGGCCCACTTAATATTGTAACTGAATATAGGCCTACATATAACTAGGCCTAGGGCCTACCGATGGCACAACTGATATAAGTTTACACCCAGGGTGCCCTTTTGCCCCATAGGGGGGTTCCGTTTTGCCCCGATAGTGGGGCAAAACGGTTTTTTTTTTTGGAAAATATTTCTTTATTTTATAAAAAATTGTAAGATTCAAGTTATATTGGTTAATGATATATTAAAGGTAAATACAAACTTCAACTGAACATATAATTTTTACAGTCATATTACTTATGGTGATGTCACAGAGCATCCTCAAAGTTAAGTGTTCCGTTATGCCCCACCTTCCCCTAGTGCGGTTCTCGATGCAAAGAGCCGGACTCTACCTTATTGCACACCATTTTAAATGGGTGATTTTACTTGGAGCAGGGAAAAAAATGTAATGTGTGCCGAAAACCTGCTCCTACTACTAGAATTTGAAGACTGTAAATTGCCATCCCTCCATTAAATCACATCACTATAGGCCTTACCAGTTTCGAGAAATTACACTCGCAACCTCAAACAGACGGGCAGAATGACGGAAAACTAGGAAACATAATACCTCCTGTGGTAATAATCATCCAAGCAGTTGACACACTTGACAATGGTCCTTTAATATGTGTAGAGATAATTGATAATTTCATAATCAAATTGCCCTTTTCGCCAGCGCATAGGGCGCTGGTACCTAATTCTGAGATGGGGTTTGTGTACACTAAAGATTAGCTAAGATTATAGCCTTCTTCTATTGGTATGAATTATTTTTTTTACTTCTCGTGGTGGAAATGTTTTGATGTCTGCTAATTCGATTTGCAAGGAAAAGAAAGTATGTTTTGCCATTTTAACGAACGAAAACGATTGAGTATTGCCAAAGTTATGTTTGAATTAATTATGACTTAAAAAGTTATCATAGGTTAGGCCTACACATATAAACATAAACTTGTTCAGCAATCAGCATATCAAAAAAAAATGACATGGTCAAAGCGGGGGAATGATCACGACCCGGGATCACGAGGTCATATCAGTGGACTACTAGCATAGCATGATGTTTGGTTGCTTGTGAGTGCATAATTGATATGTTGATAACAGATCTAATAATGTTGTGGAATCAAAATCTTCATTATATGGACCACATTGAAGTCAAAGTAATTATCTATCCTATCCTGTATCGTTTTATGGATAAAATTGACTCAAAATGTTATTGATGATATTATTGCTATCTTTAACATCAGTTTTGTCTTTTCAACGGAAAAATCCGATTGAAAATAACGCTTTTAGGGGCTAGCTATAATATTGAACAATATATCCCATATTTTGACATGCACTTATAGAAAATAAATAAATTATTGTCTTACTTTATAAATGATAAATACTGTAAAATGACACATAACTAAAGTGAGGCCAATTTCTATCTTTTTTATTTGATTCATAAAATTACATTCAACAAAATGATTGAAGACTGAGAAAACACACAATGCAGACTACAGAATGGAGTAGGTAAGATGCCATGTCCATAGCTTTGCAGGAGTTTCGGACTAACAATCAACACATTCAAAAAATACAGTTTAAAAGTGAAGATTGTAGTGAATGATCAGTCCTTTATCATGTGCTTGCCACTATCTACTTTATAGTAAACTATACATTGCGAAATAATATAAAATTATTTTAAAATAAAATGTGCATATAAGTTGAGTTAACATAGCGAATTAACTAACAACTGCAGTGTATTTCTTGATTTTTATAATAAGCATGGGTAAAAAGCAGTAAAGACAAAAATACAGAACAATTTGGAGTAATGAATTAAAGAGTTGACAGGAGTTATAGGAGTTAATGTGTTTTGCTGTTTCAGTGTGCATGTTCTCACCATTGATGGTTTGGTGAACTGTCATGTAACATGGATGTAAGCGTGATCCTAAAAAATGCCTTTCACGGTGACCCAAACTATTTACAAGACCTCTTCTGCATTGACGCTGGCCTTCCCTTTTAAAGGGAATTTTTATTACACTGTCAATTTATAGTGGAGATAGGAAAAATATTTGTTCAAAAATCACTGAATGGCACTTATAAAATGAAGATGAAACACACACCATTGTTAAACCAGTCACGGTCACATCCTGACACTGAACTCTTTCATTCTCCGTTGTCACTTCATATAATTTAATAAACACACATTTTAAGACTATTTCCAATTATAGTCAGATGACATTTAAGGGAAAATTATTTTTGAAACGATGTTTCTATAAAAAAAACCAAAGAGAGTGCTTCTGACATAATATTGCCTTTGGTTTTAGTCTCAAGTTGCTGTCATTTGTGATATTATCAAGAAGAATAGAATAAGATATTGGGTTTGCAAAATCAATTTCATTTTTAGATTGTCTATTGGACTATTCCATTTAAAATCCACACTACCCCTGTGGAAGATTTTGGAAATATGTTCCGCATGAAAGAGTATGAATTTCAAATGGAATGAACAAATAAGGCAACTCCCTTTGATTTTCATACACCCCCTGAAAACTGAATCTTTCACAGAAGGAGGTGAGTTTTAAATAGAGTTGTTTAATGCTAATTCCCCTTGAAATTCATACTCCTCCTGTGGAATAAATTTCCACAGGGGTAGTGTGGATTTTAAATGGAAAAGCCCAATTTGTACAGTTGACAATGGGCTATTCCATTTAAAATCCATACTACCCCTGTGGAAAATTTAGCTAAAGTCTGCCACAGAGGGAGTATGAGTTTTGACTCAAATAGACAATTGGGGAACTTCCATTTGAAATCCTCACTCCAGGTGTGGAAGCCTAGGTAAAGTCATAATACAGGGGGATTATGAGTTTCAAAGTTATTAACCCTGACCAATTATATTTGAAAAACATACTCCCCCTGTGGAAGATATTTCCAAAATCTTCCACAGGGGTAGTGTGGATTTCAACTGGAATAGCCCAATATACTAAAAATCTCATCTAAATTGATTTTGTGGTCCTTATTTACAGAGATAACAATTTTCAAGGTTCTGAAGCAGTAAAATAAATGAATGTTCAATATTTTAGTGATTTGCTGTGCGGCAGGTGGTGCAGCAGTAAAAGCTTTGACTTACAATCACAAGTCAAGTTAGCTCAATCGATTAGGCATTCGACTATGGTGCAAGAGGTTGCTGGTTCAAACCCTGGTGGTTGTTAGTACGCTCTCATGGAAAAATTGAGTTAGCTTGAAATTCCCCTGGACAAGGAACCTACTGCTAATTGGCTAGTTTTAACCTGTACGAAACTTGGGAGTGCCTTGGTCAATTGCATTTTGGCGGTACAGAGATTTGAACCCACAACCTTGAGTTGCCTCACAATTATGAGTGAAAGCTTTTACCGCTGTACCACTGTGTTCTCCAAAACAAATAAAACCAAATTTGAACTATAAATATTGCTGTATCCAATGTCACATATAGCAGCTAAACAGTGGTATAACTAGGGTTGGTAGCGCCCGGGGCAAGAAACAAAATTGGCGCCCCTACCCTCCTCCGCCAGAGAATATCTTAGACGCGGGCAGTGGCGTAGCTAGGGGTTGTGGCGCCAAGGGCTAAGGATACATAATGGTGACCCCCCATTCAGTACAAATGACCATACGGGGACGTGCCACAAATATGGGTAGCATTTTCAGCCTTTTGGTATATCAATGACCCCTTTTCAAAGCATATTTTGGTATATAAATGGGTCCTTTTTTCAAAATGTTCTCAATTTTTTTGGAATAGCCCAATTTTTCCTTAATCTAGCCAAAATTGTCAAAATTTTCCCCAAAGTTTGGTTAAATTCGGCCGAAAATTTTGACTTTTGGTATATCAATGAGTCCAAATTTCTTGAAAAATTGGTATATTTATGGGTCCACTTTCAAATTCTCAGCGCACGTCCCTACCAAAACCAAACTTGAGTACTTCCGGTTAGAGCTATAGACAAACCAATATTAAGGCCAAAAAATTTTGCATTTGTTTTCAAACCACTCGTGAGCTTTGAAACAAACCTTTATTTTTTTTTTTTTTATTGTTATTTTAAAATAGAATCAACTTGCCTAGAAAATTCTGTAAATCATTTGCCAGTTTTAATCATAATTTCAATTTTTTTTTTATAATTCTAAGTAAACTTCAAGAACCTTTTATAAATAATACAGGTAAATATGAGAATAATTGCAATCAAGATTAATACATTTATGGTGAAATGATACAATGTATTCACAAAATATGACAAAGTATATTGTATTCTTATTTTTTTCTCATTCCACAAATATTAGAACCCTTGAACATGGATTTAATTAAGGTAGCATGCGTTTTTCAAATACCGATATAATGCACATGGACACAACGATCCATTTGATCTTAGTTACCATGGTAACTTAAAAGCATCTTTCATCATTTCCATGGACTTAACGAAGTAGGCCAATATGACTTAATTAAAGAAGGGACAGAATAAGCCAGACGGTTTGATTCAACCAAATTTCTTGCCGTGTGTGTTTTCAGTAAAAATGGGTTAAAATGTCTGTGCAAAGCAAATATTGAGGAACCTTTCATTTTGCAAATAATATGTGACACAATCTGATCCATGGGGGCCAAAGGCGGCAAAATTGAAATTGAGACAAAGGCAAAAATATGGACTAAAAAACAATAAAATAAATAAGAAAATACACATGACAAAACATCAGATCTTTAGAACCAAGTATGTTAGACCCTTGGAGTTTTCAGTATATGATAAGGGAAAAATTATAGTAACTAAATTGTCAAAAATGCCTCCTTTGGCCCTCATGGAGCAGATCGTGTCACATATATCATTTTGTTGTATAATATTGTAAAGCAAATGGAAACAGCAATTACTTCTGATTCCAGAAAAATGCAAAACTGAAATTTTTGAATAAAAAAGACCCCAATTTCTTGTTTTTGCCAGATGAAACATATAGCTCAATCTTAATCCTTTATGTAAAAACTAGAAAATTCTATTCCAACTGACCAAAGATTGGATCCAAAAAGGATAAAAGTGTGTCACACCATGGAAGTAAGAGACATGGAAGCTGGTCGATCCAACACCTATTGAATTATTTACGTAACATTCTATAGAGGGTACGTATCAAGCTATTGTGATAACAATGTAGTCAGCCTGTCTTTGATGTGGATCAGACTTGCCGCCTTTATTGCCAGTTCGTTTATTTACAGGTTTATTATTATGAGCAAAAGTCGTGTTTTTCTTGATTATGTTTCAAGTATGTTGTTTTTATTCGGAAAAAGGTGACAGGGATGTTAGATTTGTAATCCATAATTACAGAAATCCAATCAAAATATCGATTTCTACCCTATACTTACATATTTTCTTAAACTTCAAAATATTGGAAATCATGCATTTACGTCTAAACCGCTAATTAGCGGTAATAATTGATATGCGCACTTGGCACATGCGTTACATTTTAAAATTAATCTCACATCTATTTGTGTGTCCGGGGATGCCCGAAATTGCTGTTGACCAGAATGTTCCAGAGTCGGGTATTATTTTTACACCCTGCGTAAAATAAATTGTATTTCATTTCATTTTATGTTTTAAAACTGCTATCTGAGAGTCTAGCATATAATACATTTAATCGGTAGGTTTTCACATAATTACATACTTTTAATAAAATAAGGTTTTATTTAGCTTGTCTAAATAGAACCAATTTACCCCAGCAGAGAATGGTTGAGCCCTTTGTTATGGTATTGTTATATCTAATGGGAGTTCTCTGCTTTGTTTGTGCACTGTGATGTTGGCTGCCTAGCTCATTTGAATCACTTGTTTGTCTGCAATTGATCAGAGTGGATCATGATGAAATTTCCTCCCGCCCAGCCCTGATGTGAAAAATGTACTTCTTTAAGGGCGGTTTATTGATCTTTATACTATTTCTTAATCATGTTAATGATACCAATTCTGATCATATGGCCTAATAATTAATATTAGGTTAACTTGATAAATATTATGTTATGTTAAATTAGCATTCAGTGGTAGTTTTACCTGAATGTAGTGGCTATCGGTATGATTTACCAGGTCATAATATATACAGTTAATTAGCTTTCAGTGGTATGTTTACCGGGAAGTAGTGGCTATGGATAATGTTTGCTCTCCGATTTATTCAAGCCCTAATATTATATTATATACTGTTCATTAGCTTTCAGTGGTATGTTTACCGGGAAATAGTGGCTATGGATAATGTTTGCTCTCCGATTTATTCAAGCCCTAATATTATTATATATTGTTAATTAGGTTTCAGTGGTACGTTTACCGGGAAGTAGTGGCTATGGATAATGTTTGCTCTCCGATTTATTCAAGCCCTAATATTATATTATATATTGTTAATTAGCTTTCAGTGGTAGGTTAACGGGAAGTAATGTCTACGGGTATTATTACTCGATTCTATCATAAAGGCCTATGTTATATTATGTTACAGATGTTTATCAAATTATGTGATGTAAATGATCAGTACTTCAAACTATTGCATTTATGTAGAAATATTGGTATATGTGTATTGAATAAATGATCCTCTCTGAGGGCAGACAAATATCGCAGATTTTAGTCCAAGTTTGGAAATTCTCTGTCTTGGGGTAATTGTATAAATTAAACTGATAGCTTTCTGACCATTATGTAGGGATTTGATAAAATCAGTTTGTGTTCATAAAACTAGTCATGCACTGCGGTAATATAACACAGCCCATTGTCAAGACTTAGTACACGACCTCGTACTGCTATTGATTTTTAAGCCGGAACTTTGATTTTAGACATGGCACGCGTTGACCATGCGTTGACTCAATTGTTCCACTTTCACCTGTACTGCTTTTGTTCAGTATCGCGGCAAGTATGATACTCACTTTGATGTAGTATTTGACCAGCTTCCATGTGTATTACTTCCATGGTCACACTGACAGAGTGTAAACATCTCAAATTGTGACACAACATCCAATGGGGGATACCAGTGGCGTACTGTGGCCGCTCCTACCCCGGGGGGCTGAAAAGAAAATTCAATTTTGCCGCCCCTTCCTCAACAGCCCGAAAAGGTTGACCAAATTTTTTTTTCGGTGGTTTGAAAAAGTGAAGAGCAAAAAAAAGGATTAAGCAACACAGTTTGATGTATAGTACCATTTTTTCACAACTTTTTATACTTTTTCCGCCCTTTTTTCTTTACTAATTCTTTTTGCCGCCCCTTCTTCTTCCACCGCCCCTTCGTTTTTGTGCATGGATACACAGACTTGGCACATTAATCTAAGCATTCATAATCTAAATAGCACTCTTTTATTTTTGCTTAGAAGGAGAATATGAAGCACTTTTACTAAATTATTTACTAGATTATTTTAGCATACAAAAAACGTATAAAATGCATTTTTTCCCCAAACATTGTATTGAATAGAAAATTTTTAACTTCTTTTCCCTGTTAGACCCCCCCCTTTGGCTCAGTGGCAAGTACACCCCTTGAATCACACTGGCAGACAGTACTGTAAATGTTCTAATTTGTTCTCTAATTCTTTCTTCTAAAGAAGCAGTGATTTGTGGAATAATGCAAATATTTTGACTAGTTTATGATGCTGTAACAACCTAAATCATTTGTTTTATATCATGACCAAAGGAAAATTTTATATTTGTCTGCTGTCAGTTTCGCTAGAAATTAACTGGCTTTCCCAAAGCATTTGTTGATGTTATTGCTCCATCTGCTTTGAGCTGGAATCTTGACCGGATGTTGCTGTTTTACTAGAAGTACTCCAAAATTGGTCTTGAATAGAGAATCGAAGAGGTGACTTAGGAAGAATGTCCCCACCTCTCTTTATAGAGTTTCGCAGAGTCACATCTTCGATCACACAGTTGAAGTATGGAGTACTTCAAAAAAAAATATCATCCTCCAAGCAGATGAGATGGGTCAATAACATCATCAACAACAACAATAACATCAACAAATGCTTTCAGAAAGCCAGAAGGTTTTTTTGCCTAAGGAGCATGATTGAGAGCTCACATTTACAATTTTGGTGTAAATTGTAAGCACATTTTCATTTAAATATTATGCTTTTTAAGGATACTAATATTAAGGATACTTATAGCTAATCGATTATTGTTGATTATCACCAAGTAGATAATATAGCCAATAATCACAATTATCCCCAGACACTGAAATGACGAAAACACTTACACCAAAATTTGGGCCTCTGGTCAGCCATTCAGAAAGAACGCATAATTTATTCAAGCAATGTTTTTAGAAAATTCCCTGAATCAGCCAAATAATAATGATTTCTGGACAACTTTTTCGAACGGAGTAAATGCCCGACCGAGCCTCCCAACAATTACTGGGAAGCTTGTTGCGCCTATAACCCAAGAGTTCCCCTTAACACACTGGGAACTATTTTGCTAGGCACTCATCTAGCGATCAACTCCTTATCGAGGAGGAAAAGCTCCATATACCAATGGACAAATATTTCGCTAGGCAATCCTCTACACGATCATCTCCTCGGAGGAGGAAATAAAAAGCTCCATAATACCAATGGAGAGAATATAAAATGCCATGCGGACTTACATGAATTCGCTAGGCAGTCATCTAGCGCGTCAAAAGAAATTAAATGGCTGATACCTTTCTCATTTTCCTATTATATTCATATTCAGATTACATAGTGGACATCGGTAAATATACCCATGCCAAATACCCAGTAGATAGATACCTCCGGATATTGGAACTACTAAATCGAATTTATTAATGTAGTACATGTATAATTCTGTACATTAAATCGATCATTTTAGAAAAATGATCCAAAAACTGCTACAAGGACTACTTGTTAACATCCGTATACCCTGTACCATGGAATAAGCTATTTCTGATCCCCTCATTCCCTTTGCTAGTAAATACCGCAAGATCCACACTTATGATTATTTGAAGAGCCTCTGAATTTTACGATTGAGGCCTCTTCACCACAGTGGACCATTAACCCGATTTGAACATGTCGAAGGAGTTAATTGCAAAACCCGTTATTTTTCGCTGCCAACGCCAAGCAAACACAGTGCCATGCTCTGCACATTTATGATTTTTTTTTTTTTTATTCTTTTTTAGTATACCATGTCTAACACTAAAGTCAGCCTTTAACCGAAATTAACGCGATAACCAGCCGGCTAAACCTCATAAAAACTTGAACCCAATATTTCATTTTTTATTTATACTTTGATGAACAAGAAAATCTGAGGGCATAGTACTTGGCCCCTGTCTAGCTATCCCATGCCAACCTGGTGTTAATTCCTCCCGTCCTGCTATAATTAAAATTACTCGACCTAAGACTGAAGTGTATTACCACCTAAGACTGAAAGTGGTACCAATTGTATCGATTTTGTTAATGCTTCTGAAGACACATTAGAGTGAACCCATTATACAAAATAGAATTTAAAAAAACAACAACTGCAACAGAATAGAATGTGTTGCTGAGTGCTGAGATAGAAACTGAACCTAAAGTGATATACTCACGCACACTCTCACACCGTATACAATAGTCGTAATACTATGTAACTCAACAAACCTCAATGTAATTAGAATATTATTCAAATTCGGAGAACTCTCAATCGAATATATTTACATTTCTCCTTCGTATTTCATCTCATTCCTAATTACCTTTTAATTTGAATACCGACACTTTATATGTACTTGTCTCACTACTGCGAGACTCAAATTTTATGACCCACTATCAAACTCTTGAAATCAATTTTAAACAGATATCAAATATTACATATGGGGAGTGGTGGGTGGGATAAAAATTTTCTGCGTCCGTTCTTGCTGAAAAACTGACAGAGAATGGCATTAGCAAACAAAATGGCCACCGACCAAACAAGGCACCCAATTGTGACCTCACGAGGCGATCCCATTTCAGCTGCAGGGATAATTTTGTGTTTCATTTGATATGTACAAATTAAACTGCATTATCCCCAGACACTGAAATGACGAAAACACTTACACCAAAATTTGGGCCTCTGGTCAGCCATTCAGAAAGAACGCATAATTTATTCAAGCAATGTTTTAGAAAATTCCTGAATCAGCCAAATAATAATGATTTCTGGACAACTTTTTCGAACGGAGTAAATACCCGACCGAGCCTCCCAACAATTACTGGGAAGCTTGTTGCGCCTATAACCCAAGAGTTCCCCTTAACACACTGGGAACTATTTTGCTAGGCACTCATCTAGCGATCAACTCCTTATCGAGGAGGAAAAGCTCCATATACCAATGGACAAATATTTCGCTAGGCAATCCTCTACACGATCATCTCCTCGGAGGAGGAAATAAAAAGCTCCATAATACCAATGGAGAGAATATAAAATGCCGCGGACTTACATGAATTCGCTAGGCAGTCATCTAGCGTCAAAAAAGAAATTAAATGGCTGATACCTTTCTCATTTTCCTATTATATTCATATTCAGATTACATAGTGGACATCGGTAAATATACCCATGCCAAATACCCAGTAGATAGATACCTCCGGATATTGGAACTACTAAATCGAATTTATTAATGTAGTACATGTATAATTCTGTACATTAAATCGATCATTTTAGAAAAATGATCCAAAACTGCCACCCAAGTTCCTTGTCATCACATGCAAGGAAATTGCCAAACCACCCCCCCCCCCCCTCGAGATTTTTATGCTTTACCAATAAGGCGAGCTCTTGGCTGTCTTTCCCTTCCTTGTTTATGATCTCCTTATAGTGTTCTTAAAATAGTTTGTCCCAACTTATAAACCTGCCATTGTTGGTGGTGACGAATGTTGGTGCTAAAAGTTTAGGATTTAACTTGACTGATTGGATCAACAGTCCTACCTAGTGAGCATTCTTATGCAGTACTAGTGGAAAAGAATGCCTGCCAATGCTTTGTTTTGGCCATCTGGTACATCCACGCATTTGAGAAAACCCCGAAAAGAAAACAACAAAACCCACTGACTATTATAACTTCACAAGGATTGTTTTGAATTATTTGAATTTCCTTCCTTCTGAACATGTGAGATGAGATAATTATGCTACTGTCGAGTGAGTGTCTACTTCTCATCTTTTGACCACTGTCAATTATCATGAATGACTGTTATAGTAGCTTAATAGGCCTACTATTACTTATTAACGAGTTACCATTGTAAAAATTGTGAATTTCCTTCTGCTTCAGGAGTAACAACTAGGTGATAACCTATTTAAAAGACTGACATACCGAAAAACATTACTATAATCTATGAATTTCCGTCTGTTTCGGACTACACATAGCCTATTTGTACATACCAACTAGGACAAATGTTTTAGCGACCAATTTACCGATAAATGAAACTATAAGGTCAATTTGCCATACATGGTGAACGAATCTGTCCTACAGCACGTTTAAAATCATAACTTTGATTTACCAAAGTTAATAATAATGAAGAATTGTTCTCTGTTTGATAGGTACAAAAGAAAACCATTTGTTTTACCAAACTTGATAACACTCTTATAGCAATGTACATTAATTATGTTATATGAAATTCTTTTTGTTTCTTTAAATGACTACCCCTGGTCTATCCGTGAATTAATTTAACTGCAATTTAATAATAATACATGGGATTTATAAAAGCGCCTACGATGTAAAAAAACATCCTCAAAGCGCCAAGCTGCACAGAATATTAAAATACACCCACTAAATAAAAATAAAAAATAGGGCCTACATGCTGAACAAAATAGTATACATAAAAAATTACGCATGATAGAACTCATATACACACCTTACTATACTAAAACCATGAAAACATAATAATAATGTACAAGAGTTCTGGACTTCGCTTTGATAGATACTGAATAAGAAATCATTTACCATGAATTTGTTTTGATAATTTCATAATAATCCTCTACTCAATGTAGCCATTAACTATATGTAATATGTTATATGCATATCCTTATGCCTCTGATAGTAACTACCTACAGTCTATAAGCGAAACTTACGAGGCGGTGAAATTATAAGTATGCCATAATAGATGAAACTGTAATTCAATTAATGACAAATTATTCTCTTTGTTTGATAGATACAATTATTACCACATTTAATCACACACATGCTTAACTTGATGATAATGAAGATCCAGTCTTTGTTTGATAGATACAGAAAAATTTGGTAATAACCGCTCGACTAGCCATTAACAATAGGTAATATATTATATGCATTTCCTTCTGCCTATGTTAACAGACTACCCCCAACCTGTGTCGGAGAATAGTTAGGTGACAAAAAGTATAGTGTAAAAGGTAATTTGATTGAAAGCATTGCCAATTTGCAATAATTTACTTGATGAATAATGTTTCCCCTAGTAAATAAGTTTTATTCGGACTCTGCACCTGCGCACCCTATCTGCAAATACACACATTTCCCTTGTTTTATTAATATGAACATCTATAAAAGTTTGATATGATGAGCAATATTTCACTTCAATTTGAATTCTACCCCATAGAATTTGGGGTTCTTTTTCCAACTAGCAAAAGTTTGCCGTTATTTCTCCAACTAGCAAAAGTCAAGTTGTCTGATGTGCTATGACACCTAAAAGATAATTCATGCAGCAACGAGTTTGGTTAATTAGCTACTCCGAGATAAATCCACTTACTTCAATTGCCTTCAGATCGCTTCAGCATTTAATGTATGACATTTTATCACTAAAATGATCCATTGATGACACCAAGATAATTCTGCAGTTTCCTGCAACCGCTTCCTTCATATGTTTCTTGTATTATTTGACATGGACATATTGCCCAAGAATAATATAAGCCCAATCAGTGGTACAAAATAAATTTTGGCATTTCCATCAAGCTATGGAATGATCTTCCTCTATCCTTTATTGCAGCGCCATTCGTAGAAAAATTTTTGACATCCACCGCTTCCTTCATCTGTTTCTTGTATTATTTGACATGGACATATTGCCCAAGAATAATATAAGCCCAATCAGTGGTACAAAATAAATTTTGGCATTTCCATCAAGCTATGGAATGATCTGCCTCTATGCTTTATTGCAGCTCCGTTCGTAGCAGCATTTTTGACATCCACCGCTTCCTTCATCTGTTTCTTGTATTATTTGACATGGACATATTGCCCAAGAATAATATAAGCCCAATCAGTGGTACAAAATAAATTTTAGCATTTCCATCAAACTATGGAATGATCTTCCTCTATCCTTTATTGCAGCTCCATTCGTAGAAGCATTTTTGACATGGACTTGTTAGCATACAGAGCTTTGCTTATGCTATTTTTACTCGCATGTAGAACTGTATAATATCTAATCTTCCCGTTCCCCACTTGCATTTTGGTTCGCTTCCTCGCCATATTAAGGTGCAACAATACTCTCTTTCAAGGATACACTGTATCTAATGTAGATGAAGATTCTTCGTTATCTGTACATGCTCTAAATGTAGTTAGCTGTTATAACCAATAAAATTTCACCATTAGAGAAGTTACCGTTTCCATCATACTTGTGCTCTAACAACGATCGTTCCTCCCCATAGAGCCAGGTTACGATTCAAAATATACTCCATCCACTGTCATAGGCATGGTAATTACGACTTTCTGTTGCAGATCCCGCAAGATGTCCTCCTTCTACCACCTGTCTCGAAGTAACCACATGACCTGCAGTGAATTAAAAGACAGAAAAAGAGAAGCAAATTCTGCCAGCAAAACCATTTTACTTTGTGTATAATTCATGCCTGTCTATAAATGACATCCAATATATTCGACAATTCAACTCCTTTATTAATCTATTTGAACTCCGACAACCTTGGATTGAACTTGTAATAAATGTAAAAAAACACATAATTAAATCCATTTTTTATTCATTTTTTAAAAATTTATTTATTTATCTATTTATTTTTAAAGGCCGTTTTGTTTTTCATAGACGACATAGACGACAGCGTTGAAGTTACTTCTTTTTTTTTTGTTGTGATTCGTTTTAATGGAAACCCGGATGGCTTCCAAAATTAGAGCATCCTGTGTCCACGCCATGATGCTTGCGCTTAAAAAAAAAATTGAATTTGACAATTAAATTCACTCATATGGTTTTTATATACCAAGAGAGAGAAGCACGCTTTACGGCCATGATGATGATTGCGATAAATTGACCATGAAATTCACTCATATTATGACTATTATTATAACTTTACCCAGAGAGAGCATCACGTGTCTCACGCCCATCATGATTGCGCTTAAACGGATTGAAATTAAAATCACTCATATGGTTATTATATACAAAGACAGATTTTCCAATTCAGAACAAAATGTTTGAACCATGTTGCCAAATGATTGAAATTGACAATTAAATTCACTCATAAATTATGGCTTTTATATACCAAGAGTGAGCATCACGTGTCCAATGCCATGATGATTGCGATGCAAATTTTGAAAATGACGATTAAATTCACTCATATGACTAGGCCTATTATAATTTTACCAAGACAATGCATCACGTGTCCACCCCATGATGATAACATGTGCTAACTTCACTCATATGGCTATTAAATACCAAGAGAGATTTTCCAATTCAGAACAAAAAATTTTGAACCACTTTTAATTTCAAACCAGAACAGAAACAGATTGTGTTCCTTCAGACTGCCTAATATAATTATGATGAACATAGAAATGGTTCAAAACTTTGCTTTCCCTTAATTTCACGCATTTTCCATTCCACTACCTGCATGATTTATAAATATTTATGAGTTCAAAAACCCTGATAACCCAGTGACCCCCGGCTATATACTACCGTGATTCAGTGGTCTATGTTACCATTAATAATGTACATACATGTATACATGTAGATCGACCACGCTTTGACAATTTTGAAAGCAAATTTCTCACCGTGTTTATTCACTGTTGACGCAAAATACAAATACTCTATTTGGCCATCGGCTGTTGCCACCGCTTACAAGCATAGGATAAATGTAGTCTCTCTTCTGACAAATGTAATAGCGCTAAGATCTCGCCTCCAACATTTCAACACATTAGAATTATTCCATACCACCAGTCCGGCAATCCCAATCAATAGTACTCATACATGCCTGACTTCCTCGGATCACTGTTTAGACAATCGACCACGAAAGTTTTATCGAGTTATACAAACAACTCCGGACTGTTCATTGTACCGTCACAATTCATTTCATGTGGTGTGATGTGCTGTAACCTGTAAGCTTACTTGCTTTTTTTCTTTCCAGTTGTTCATATTCGAGGTATCCTTGATGTGTTTTGTATCCACATCCGTTGGATTCACCACTACCCACTTTTTTGTAAGCTGTGACGGCCTATTCATTGTCTTATAGTTGAATAAAAATTTCTGCGTCCGTTCTTGCTGAAAAACTGACAGAGAATGGCATTAGCAAACAAAATGGCCACCGACCAAACAAGGCACCCAATTGTGACCTCACGAGGGCGATCCCATTTCAGCTGCAGGGATAATTTTGTGTTTCATTTGATATGTACAAATTAAACTGCATTATGACTACATCCAATATTCAACATAGTGTGCAACTACAAATCCCAGCAGGGGATGATGTAGGAGGACACTGCTAATTTTCTATTGGTCGAAAGTTGTATTTTGCATATGCAAATGTATGGCGGGAAATTCTATTGAGATCGGAGGGTGGGAGTGGCAAGAATGGTAGGTAGCAGTCATTGACCGTTTGCACATCACAGAATTCAGTCGCTGGCTACGCCGTTGAATTTATTTTTATTACAAAAACTTATCACTTACAAGTTTTTGCGGAGTTATTCTTTTCAGTTTCAGTGGAATAGGAGGATCGCAACAGGGAAACTTAAGAATGAAGAAGGAGCTGTATGCGTAGGATTTTTGGAAAATGAAGAGGTGGGAGGTGGTGAGTGGAAAGGGCTTAACTTTGGAATAAGTAAGTATACCATCGGGTCATGTATGTGCTGGTGTTCACTGGAACCATGAGCATCATACCGCCCTCATCAAGCGAGCCAACTACTGAATTCGTCGTGCAGTCCGGTGTTCCCCTAAGGACCATAAGGTCGGTGTGTTATGTTGTATATATGTGCCCAAAAGGAGTGATGAGTTAAATAGAAAATCATTTATTTTCGGCTGAGCATGCGCGAAAGAGAAAATAAATAATAAAGATGTGGCAGGTAACATGCCACAGTTGCCAAGATACCTTAAAAACAAGTTACATGTATTCCCCATTTATGTTTCAGAGTCATCTCCATTTACACATACACTATTCAACAACTCTTCCTATACCTTTGTACTGGAGCCAACCATTGTTAAACCGTGATGAACCCACACGTTTACTGTAGCGCATACGCGGAACGCGAGTGAGACTACGCGTTACGCGAGAGCGCGTAAAATTCGTCATGCCTGGAACCTTTGTGCGTATGCCAGCTTACAAGTTGAATTCAGTATTTTTCAGGTAGCGGCTAAACATTGCCGCTTTTATTCTGTAGTTTTATTGCTGATATCAAAAGAGAAATCATCAAAGTTTTTGTAAGGCTGAGTGGGAATGATTAACAGACATTCCTCGTAAAATAATCGTGAATTATACGATATTTAGCTTCTTTTCGTTGTTGAAAGGATTCAATCATGTTTCACCGTTGTTCATCACCGTTTAACAACTTCGCGTCCGGCGTCTGCGTGGTTTACTTCGCCGGGCAGCTTAAGTAAACCACGCAGACGACGCGGCCGCATCGTTGTTAAACGGTGATGAACAACGGTGAAACATGATTGAATCCCTAATTAACGACCAAAAATGTGTGATGTTTCAGTGTCTATTAATGCAAAAATCAGGCAAAATAAGCCTAATTTAGCCTCTCCTCCTTCCTAATTGATGTTTCCACACTGAAAATTACAATTAGTCAAATTCGATGAAAAATTTGTCAAACAGGGGATATAAATTTGTCATTCAAGGTAATTTGTCGTTTGACTATAATCACATCTATTCGACAAATTGTACAAACTACCAGACAAATAATTTCATTCGCATGACGAATCAAAATTAGTGATTGACAAATTTTAATGATTGACAAATCTGCGTGAACAATATGTATTGGTCATGACGAATCCAGTTCGTCAGGAGATGAGGAATTGACAAGTTAATACACGTGATGACGAATCGTGCCGACAAACTTTGTTGAACACGACTAATTAAATTTTATAGCTGACAAGTTCCATTGACGAATTAGCTAGAAGCAACGGGTTTCCGAGCCTACGTGCAAGACACCGCGTCGCCATTACCAGCATACATGAGCATGCAGACGATATACGTGAATCCCGGTTCGTGAAATTTGTCATCTGATCTATAGCTTGGACAGGTAAGAATTTGTTTTTTGCCATGTTTCAATTGTAATATTTTGCACAGTGACTTTTGTGCACTGTAAATGTGACAACTAAGGCTGGAATATTGGGCCAAACCATGAAAACATTGACACGATGATTGATGTACGGCACCACACATGCACACCGTACTGCACTTAAGCTTACCGTGCACAAAAGTCACTGTGCAAATTATTACAATTGAAACATGGCAAACAAACAAATTCTTACCTGTCCAAGCTATAGATCAGATGACGAATTTCACGAACGGATTCATGAATAATCATCTGCATGCTTATTGCATGTATCATTATGCTGATAATGGCGGCTTGGTGGCAAATCACTGTCACTAATTTGTTAAGTGACAAATTAAACAAGCAAGCATGACAAGTTATTTTTTCAGCATGACAAATTAATTTTCATGCATGACAAATTAATTTTCTTGCATGACAAATTATTTCAGAAATTTGTCGTTTTAGACACTTTTTGCATGACAAATCAAAATTAGTCATACGGTGCATGTTCATGACAAATTATAGTTTGTCGTGCATATGAATGACAAATTGCATGACAAATTATAGTTTGTCGTTTTAGACATGCCGTATGACAATTTTTTATTTGTCAATTGACTAAAGTATATTTTCAGTGCAGGATCCACCAGGCAATGAGAGTTTCCTACCAGACACACTGTAGTAAATACGTGTGTAGCCTACAGGTAATTGGCTTTGCTCAAGATTGACCCAACTCTATATCCTTTCATAATAATTATGGTGTGTGTTCCCTTTATCATGTTGATACTCCATTATTGTATTAATTTTTTCTTCCAAGATTTTGAACATTACCTTCATGATATATTTTGCTTTACCTTTTAAGTTGAATTTTAATTATTTACACTTGAATATTACTTACTGAAATGTTAAAAAAGGGGTGTTTTTGTAAAAGTGTACTTGAAATGCAAAAATTAGGGGTAATTTTTAAGGCTAATTTGTACCCGTTTTTGTGTAAAATAGGGGTAATAACAAATGCAGAAAATGTTCTTGAAACCACACAAAATAGGGGAGTATTCTTTACTTATGGGAACGATCATGTGTTACACCTTTGCATTAAGGCAGTGACAACACTGGGAGTACAAATGACCATATGGGGACGTGCCGCAAGCATGTGTAGCATTTTCAGCCTTTTGGTATATATGACCCTTTTTCTGATATATGGATAGGTCCTTTTTTTTTAATTTTCACATTTTTTCCGGAAAATATCCTAATTTTGCCTCACTGTGTTAAATTTAGCCGCAAATTTTGAATTTTGGTATATCGATTCGTCCAAATTTCTTGAAAAATTAGTATATTGATGGGCCCCTTTCAAATTCTCAGTGGCACACCCCTACCCAAACAAAACTTGAAGACCCCCAGGTTTTGAGATTTGAAAGAAATAAGATATATATTTGGAGAAATGTAAATCCTACTACAATTGGATAAAGCAGAAATCAAGCATAGAACTGTGAATTACAGAGGCATGTGTCATGTTCATAGCACCACAATGTTTCCAAGTAATTTGCCTCAAATCATTGACCCTTCATGTACTTGTACTTTTTCATTAATAATGACTGCCATGCCCGTATTTTGCCAATCAATGCATGTATTAATATAATGCACCAATAAAACAATAAATAAAATAAAAACATAAATATCAAAATAAATAGCAGTAAATGCACAATGACCTATACAAAAGACACTAATACATAATAAGAATCTACAAATGAACCTACCAGTAACTTCCCCTTCGACTGCAAGGACGGCGCCCTCGATCCCGGGCACACACCGTGCTATACATCATTGTTGTTGTATGTGGCATCGGCGACTCCAAAATTGAACTTCAAATCCGAAAAAATTAAGGTAAAATAACAGGTAACCAGTAACGCAAGACTAGTTGTTGACCAAAGCCTAACGTCGTAGTCTGAGAGAATACAGCATGGATATTCCACTTAGTAAGTCTGCAGATCCTGCACAGGGAAACCCAGCTCTATAGAAAAAGGAACTGCAATTAGCAACGTTATGGTTCACTGTATCCAACTAGCAAGCAATCCCACCGTTGACACCAAAATTCCAAATATAGCACGTGTACATAAAGTTTACTTCCCTGTGCTGTGTTGATCAGTCTGATGACACCAAAATAAACCAAGTGAACCATATAAAATTTGTGTACTTTCACAAGTAAAGTTCAACTCCAATGGTAGTGGTCACTCCCTAACCAAATAGAATTTTTGTGTTATAATTTGGTAGTAGGCCTATATTTATCATCATGTGGTCAAGCTTATAATGTAGACTATATCACCGGTGACTTCAATACATGTGACCTTACACTGCAGAGATTGTGTCCTTAAATCCTAGGTGACAAGACAACGTGTCAGCGATCTTTGTGTCATATTTTACTCATCCTTTGATCTCTAGTAAAGCTTTTTAAAAGTGACACCTTGACCTATCATGCTGCATTAATTTGATGACTTTTAAGCATGAGCTATATAATGTCTGAATTCTTGAAAAGAAGCAGCATATCATTCCAAATAAGGCATATCACATGGTATTTGAGAAGTAAAAGTTACATCTATATCAGTGACTGCACAACTGACAGCCTGACTATAGTGACAGGTTATAAAATGCAATTAAACTCTCAAATCCTTTTAAAATTTTGCTCATGAATTCAACAAACAGTATTTTCCTTAAATAACGTAGAGCCCATTATTATTCCGACCAATGAGAAATGAGTATATCTTTAACTTTCTACTAGCTCTATAGTATGGCAGTTATTCCAATAATAGCACATCCACAAAAGGCAAAACCATACTGCATAGTTAACCCAAGCATGCATACACAGGTACACAATAGCAGCTAATAGCTATTTTCTAGCGGCTTATTTTCAGGAAAGCCATTAGCGTTTTTATCCAGGAAATCTCCGGCACCTGATCATTGTCTCCTTATCCGCTAATATCTCACCACGTGAACATCGCACAAGACAGACTAAACAACCGGGTGAAGAGATATTCTGTCGTCTAACCAAAATCTCCCTCCCTTAAAACTGGGAAGTGTATATGATGGATACTTCCTGCTAGTCGATATCAGCTGATTTCCACATTATTTCCCATATATTTGCGCATCAATCCATTGTCCAATCAGAAATACAACTTATTTCTTCCCGATAAACGAAATACATTAAGACAACTTCATCTATAAATACCGCTGTGTGCCTAGTCTATCTCCTCATGCAGACAATTAAATACAAAATTGAAGAATCAAGTCACCAATTAATAATAACATATCTCCAAGCTATGGGGCCATAAGGAAGTATTGATTTGTTTAATGTATAATCTCATGTTTATTTTTCATATTAATCTCATTTTGTTTGATTAATATTGTTTCGTACAAATAATGTGATAATTATGTGACCATTTAATAATAAAAAGCTTCAATAAGTAGAATTAATGTAATTAATAAGAAATAATTACGATGATAGGGGTAACTTCCTTTAGTATAACAATGTGTGAAAAATCAATAATAAATGTGTAACAAATGAAAAGGGGTCAAGACACATGTAATTTACTGTAAGTGAAATTTCATGCTCTAATAAATTGATATGTATTTAATTAGCAAACAGAATATGATCATTGGTTACTGCATTGGCCGGGATGGCTATTTATAGAATTAGACTCCTTTAGGTTGTTTTGATATAAAGGTTGGTATTAAGAACATTACCACTGATTGCAAATTAAGACTGTTCCAAAGACTAGAAATGATGGAATGTCATTTGATTATACCACATTTTCATACAGTATAGCAACAAAAATTAAAACAAGTCCTGTTCTCGAGGGGACAGACTTTCAAATAGAGTCGGTCAGTTGAGCAGGTTTATTTTTTAATTATTTTCAATCTAAAAATCTCCCAAATCTGTAAATAAATTGCAATTTTTCCTCTCATTTTGCCCATGTTCTTGACAGTCAAAATAAATATACTTTTTTCAAATTAAAAAACAAAACCAAAAAAAACCCCAGAAAATATGGGTTGGTTAGGCTCATAGAACAAGGTTTTTCCATAGCCTCATGTATCGAAATCATTTTGCATGTCTTCAAGTCTTCATTTGAAAGTGCATAATTGTCCCAGACGCAAACTTAATAAAACAAAAAATAAAACGAAAGGATACAAATATCTCTATTTGGTAGATATGTTTGCTGAATTGTTCGAGATACATATTCATTGCATTAAATGAAAAGTGGATCAAATAAGAGACATAGAGTCCCATACGTGTTATTACAATTATGCCACATCCCCATATAAATATAATATAAAAGCGTTTCTTATTGCAAATTCAAATCCTCAATGTTTCAAGTTATTGTTCCAAATACTTCCCTTTTTTTTTTATATGCATTAGGCCAAAAAAAAAATGGTTTGTCTCAAAGCTCACGAATGGTTTGAAAACAAATGCAAAATGCGATTTTTTTTTTTTTATTTTTTTTTTATTCCCGATTTTTTTCATGGTATTTGGAGAAAAAAAATCAGATTTTCGCCAAAATTTTTTCAGGAAAAACTAAAAAAAAATTCTGCATTTCTTTTTCTCCAAATCTCACGATTTTACAAATACGCATGTGAGCTTTTAGACAACCCTTTTTTTTTTTTGCCTTATAATGAAAGTGGAACTGATACTAACAATAAGAAACATGGAGGCAGCAAATTTAAAAAAAGTGGGCTATTCCAGCTGAATTCACACTCCCCCTGTGGACGATTTTGGAAATATCTTTCACAGAGGGAGTATGTTGTTCAAATCTAATCAGAGTTAATCATTTTGAGACCCATACTCCCCTTTGTTATGGCTTTACCTATCTTCCAATATTTCAAATGGAAGTTACCCAATTGTCTATTCTATTCAAAACTTATACGCCCCATGTGGAAGACTTAATCTTTCACAGGGGTAGTGTGGATTTTAAATGGAATAGCCCATTGCTCTCTATTTCTTTTCACTCTACATGATTTATTCACTTTTTATTAATTAATATAAGAGTTTATTATTATTGTAAAAAGAGGAAAGCAGTCCCATACAAGTTTGTTGGACTATGGACTTACACATGTGTGTCTTGGATGGTTGTCAAATAGAGCTTACAATACTGTCCTATGATGAATTTCTGATTTGATGTATTATACCGTTGGATGGCAAATACTCCAGCTTACTGGTTTATATACCCAAAGACTCATATTTTTAAAATGATAAACTACATTTTTAACATGTTCAAGTGGTATACCATTTGATGGAAATGTTCAAAATTAAAGCCATATTGTGACATTTTCATAAAAAATACATTATTATATTTCTTTTCCATAAAATGTTAGGTTTTTCTGTCAGATATGTCCCCTTTTAATTTTGAGCTGAACAACTGAATCAACCAATTTTACGCAAAGTTGATGCAAAAAGTGGAAATTTTTTGGAAAATCTCATCACAACATCAAATGAACAGTTCCAAGTGTTTTGGGTGCATGCCCCATTCCTTTTTTAAAGGAATTTTTATTAATGACAACACTTCCTTATTTGCAGAGGACTAAATTATACCTACGCTATGTCACAGCTTATATAAATACAACCTTAAAATGTAAATATGCACTGCATGGAATAGTAAATATAACAATGTATGATGCATGAGGTCTGTATCATATTAAATGTGTCCAGGCATAGACCATGTAGGTCCGATTTCTCGAAGTTTGGCTAGTGGACTGGCTTCCTAAGCCAGCAGGCTAGCTCTACCAACATGGATTAATTTTGATTGATTTATCGTTCCAGGTGATGTACAATATGAAATTGTGAGCATGTACATGTATGTAGGATTAATTGGGCTTAAGCTAGAGTCCGAAGTTTACCGTTTTCTAAAATCCATTTTCCGTGTTGTAATCCGTGTTGTAAAATTTGTGTCATGAATAAAGCTTAAAATGTATAAACAATGATATTAATGCCACAATAAAGTGTTCAATATCGCGATCAATATGCTCTGATTGGAATATTCTCATGATAATAGGCCGAATATTACGATGTTTGGAGGGATATGGGGGTAATATACCTTTATTTTGGTATTATTAAACAGTATTTTTATCATAAAAATTGACATACACAACTCACCCATGCTAAGTAACATTCATTTCTCTTATCTTTTAACAATTTTTGTCACATCATACAAAAATGTAATTTTCCGTGTTGTACCTCCGATTCCATGATTTTCTTCCGTTTTCCGTAAAACGGAAAACTTCGGACTCTAGCTTAAGCCTGACCCCCGGGGCCTGACCACTAGACATGCTTCAAGAAACTGGCCCATAGGGTCTATTGTCCCATGTCAACAGTTTATAAAGCACAGATATGGTCCAGGGGGGTACTCAGTTCAAATGACCATACAAGGACATGCCACAAACATGGGTAGCATTTTCTGCCTTTTGGTATATCAATTACCCCTTTTTCTAAGCCTGTTGAGAGGGAAAGGCATATGAAAATTAATGTTCTGCAAATATGTCCATTTTATACACAGGGATGAAGGTCCCACTTTTGACGAAAAGCCTTATAACTTAAGTCTGAAAAACAGCATGAAAATGACCAGAATGGCCCTAAAACGGGCTGAAAATGAAAGAAATTGCATAAATCTGGACAACAAAGCCTCAATTCATGCAAAAGCCTGAAAACTTACATCCCTGCACAGTATTTTAAACTGACTTGCTTACATGCTTTCCAATTTATTTGAAATTGACCCGAATTCACTTGTTTGGGTTTTTTTTTCCTTTTAATTTTTTTTTTTTTTGCAAAAGAAAAAAAAAAAGTCAGGGTCTGGCCTACTTTTTAGGGTAGGTCTGGTTATGCTAATCAAACAAAAATTTTTCAGGCCTTATTTAAATCATATGTCATGAATTGGGCTAATCTAGTTGAAATACACACACCCCCTATGGAAGACATGACAAATACAGGGTGTGTAGATTTTAAATGGAGTCCCCCCTCTCCATTTAGATAACCCCATTTGAAATTCACACTCCCAGTGAGGGAGATTAAGGTCATGTCTTCCATAGGGGGTGTATGGGTCGCAACTAGAATAGCCAATTTCTTTCTTCCTATACTTTCTTCTTTGAGACAGCTTCTATAATTAGCTCCCCTTGACCTTAATCTTGAGGTCTCCTAAGGTAAACAAATCTCACTAGGATCCACAACATGCTCATCTATCAGGGCACAATTCATTGATCTCAATACATTTGTACATTCATTGAATGACCTATGAAAATTTGGGTACAAAATCTCATACTCTGCAACTTGAGGTCAAATTTTGCACTATGATTGTTTGATTGAGGTTATTAAACTATGCCCATCGGGATGAGGCCATTGTGGTTCATAGTGTCTATTTCTGGAAGTGATTCATTTGCATCCAAGTAGGGGGAAAAGGAGGGCAATTAATTTAGTATGGTTTCCTTCATTGGCTCATTAATACATTAATTCATTAGTTCCTGGTGTTCAGGTAATCATGGGGTATTAGGTGACGTGTATGCAACGTCGCTGTCACCCAAAGACCCATATTTTTTTACGAATACATCCTCTGTCACCCGAAGACCCCCTATTTTTCCATTTGATCTGTCACACAAAGACCCTTATTTTTCAATTCGAACAGCAACTTTCATTTATCACTGATTTTGTTACTTATTCAGAAAAGACACCATGAACAAGGACGAGGGTCTTACAGACTGGACAAAATTTATGACCAGGTCATAAATTCTCGGCAACAAGAAAGTTTGGTGACGTCATCAAAACCAGACAAAAGTGTTGCCGGTTCTAAAAACATCTAGAAACACAAGTACCAGAGCGAACAAGATTCCTGATAGGAATTGAAATATTTCTGAGTGAGTGGTATCATTTTATTGGCTCTGAAAAAGAACCTTTATCAATCATATAAAGACTAGAGCTATTTACTAACTCTATACATAAGTATAAGCTTATTATCCTCTTCAACAATAGGATTAAAGATTGGCATTTGACTGACACTAAAATGAGAAACATGTAGGACAAACATTAGGACATACAAATACAACCTTTATGCACATTTTGCACTGTAACTCGAAATACAATTTGCCGACTTTACGAGCGGTTTGAGATGGACGGTCACATATATCACCCTACACTACAAGCAGGTTGCACTCATCACCTGTGTATGTCAGCAAACATAGATTGAATACAATACCGCTCTTTTCAAAGATACTAATCTTACAGGTACGAGTGATCAGCCTTTCTTTGACATGTATGGTTCAATGCATAGGTATCGCGTGAATGTTGTAGTACAGGGCGATATAGTCAAAAATTGTATTCATCTATTACTATGGTAGTCTTACGTCACTTTTACAGTGAATTGAATCACAAATTAAATAATGAGGTATATAGTCTTATTTCTTTAAGGTCATCTTCAGGTAGTAAGCCATTCCTGGGTTAACATCCTGGTCATTGTGTTTGAATCATGCTTGGCTTCATTCAACCATTGTATCACATTTCTATGGCTTCAAATCAAAAGTTTGCATGCAAAACATGGTATACACTATGTGCTGCCTTGTGTAGGAATTGACATATGTGACCTGCTACCACGAAATCAGCGTAAAGTCGCAAGGTGTTAGTCACTCAAAATGCCCTGACTACTGCGTTGGTGTTCACTCACCTGTTAAAGCCACTAAGTATGTCTGTATGTCCTTTGTGAATGGGGGCACAATGGGCCAATCACGAAGGATAATACTACTGGCTTGTACAGGTGGCGGTAAACAAGAACATCAACTTAGTCAGACCATATATCTCGAAACTACCAACTAAACAAAATGAGCATAAAGTCGCGGCGACTTACGCTGATTTCGTGGTAGCAGGTCACATATAGCTTCCAGAGAAGTACGGCACTATCTTGCTCTGATTGATGTGCGCGCCCTGATAATAAGTGACATATGCCATATTTTGCTGAGCGCTGCTCTCCGCCGATTGCTTCTTTGATGCGTAATTGGCCAATCAGATTACTGATCTGTTGTTATGATTGTCAGATGATTGAATTAGCCAATCAGAACCCCACTTCTGTGTTTGCACTGTGTACACTTTCAAAATGTAAACAAGTGGTGATACTCTGCTAGCAAGTGTAGTCAACACTGCATGCCGCATCTCCATTTTTGACGAAAATGAGATTTGGTACCAAAATGTTAAGAAAATTATGGGCACTTCAGTGACAATGTCCATACCCAAGAGAAACATAGCCTTTTACATACAAAGGCATATGATGACAAAATTATTTGAACATTTGAAGCCTAAAATCTTTGTGGGAAAAAATGTATATCTTCATATATGAAAGGTCAAAATTTTCCAATGACGGTCGGCTTTTCCGCCCAGCCACATACTAAACTTTAAGTACATATCATTAGATTTATAGAGTTTACTTCGAGGACTTTTAAATGCCAAAAATAATAATTTGCCATAAGATTTGTATTATATCATGAATTTCATAAAATCAAGATTATTTGATATCAGAAAGACATTCCTCGTATTCAGAATGCAATTTGGTGTGTCTGATGTGCTCCCATGTCCCACAAAAAAATACTGTGCAAACAATGCTATCCAATGCCTTAACAGACTCTATTTGAAACTTTTTCTACATGGAAGATTCAGGTTTAAAGTTTCTCAGAGAGTGTATGGAATGCAAGTGAAGCTGCCTATATGTGTTGATTCCCGGGGTTGATTCCATTTGAAATTCATACTCCCCCTGTGGAAGAGATTTCTAACATACTCCACAGGGGTAGTGTATATTGTAAATGGAATAGCCCATTCTTGTATAGCTCCCTGATTAGCCATTTACAATGCTATATTTTTACATAAAATTACAATATTCATACACAAATACACACATGGCAGCCATTAGATATTATGATCATTCCATTTACATCTGAATCCTTCCAAATGTCAAAGTGCAGCCTAAATATATCCAGATTTACCCACTCCCATACCTTATTAGTGGCATCATTATTTACTTTTATTATTTGTGTGTGTGTGTTACATAGGTAATAAATCATTCGAATCATTTTGACAAATTTTTGGGAACAAAATGTCCATGTCAGAAAATGAAACTTCTGAACTATAACATTTAATGCACAATAGAACCTATTACGTCAGTTGTACGTCAGTAGTATGTGTTTGATTATGTCAGGTTTGGCAACCATTTCTTTTCCCGGGGACTGGATATAAAGAGAATAAGCAAAAGATATATGATGTGCTATATACAAAATTTCTTTTGTTTCATAAATGACCACCCCCCCGGCTCCCTCCCCATCTATTACAAAACTTGGAAGTGGGTTAAAATAACATCAATGTTTTTAGCGCACAGAAGAACATAAGCAACATTTTAAATACCAGTCCTACCTTAAAATAACCTACTCCCTATTCCAGAAAAATACAGCTGTAATTTTTTTGGATTAAAAAAATATTATCCTGTTTTGCCAAATGAAATATAGGTGAATCATATAGACAAGTTAATTTACGTATGAGCTAGACTAAAATGGAACACCAATGTTTTTGCTTGTTAGTGACAGGGCCGGATTTACCATTGAGCCAGATGGGCCCGGGTCCAGGGCCCCCAAATTTTGGGGGCCCCCAAAATTGCCCTGTGCATCTTCCATTATAGCCGAAAACACCATGTTTTGGGCAAAAATAGGGGACAAAATTGCAAATTTTTGCACGCTTCTCGCGCACCAGCTTCAATTTGGGCTAAAATAGTCTAATATTGAATTTTTTTCGTGTGCTTTGCGGCAAATGTCCTAGTATAATCTATGCTTGTCTCCCTCTAAATTGTAATGCTCCCGCCAACACCGTTGATCTTATACCTAAACCAAAACTTAGCCACTTGAGTGCACATGCCTTCCTCACAGTGCGTTTGGGGGCCTCCAAATTTTGACCTGGCCCAGGGCCCCAAAAAAGGTAAATCCGGCCCTGGTTAGTGACTCTAAACACCCTCCAGAACAACATATCCAAAAAGGCAAAAAAAAAAGCACAGGGGAAAAATGTTAATTTCCATATTTCCAAAATGGCCGCTAATGAAGGCCTCAAATTTCAAAATTGGGGGAATATGGATAAAAATCATCTGATTGTATTCCAACAACAACACAGGGGATTGCAGCTAAGAAGCACACACCATACACATTCCACAATTGACCTTCGGAGATAGGATCAGCTCCCCATACGGGCGAGCGTACAGGTTACAACAAGACAACTTGATCAGCAGTAAGTTCCTTGTTCAGGGGAATTTCAAGCTAACTCAATTTTTACACGAAAGCGTACACAAAAAACACAATATCTGCTTTTTTGTTTATAAACATAGCTGCATTTTACTTAGGGACTGTTCACAAACACTTGTTAGGGGGTGCCTGATGCAAAAAAATTTCATCACAAAAATATTTTGGGGCCCTCCCTTTTCAGATCTCAAAAATGTCAGGGTCCCCTTTTGACATGAAAATTATGGGTCAACCCCATAGAAAAGCATATAAACTCAATTTTCCGGGAAAATGTGTGGTCAATTTTTTCAGGGCCACCTTTAGAGGGTCAAAAATATTTTAGAGCCTGCATTTTGCATCAGGCCCCCTAACAAGTGTTTGTGAACCAGGGTCTTAGCTAGAAATTGAGGGT
The DNA here is from genome assembly GCF_039555335.1 of Amphiura filiformis. Classification (NCBI taxonomy): domain Eukaryota; kingdom Metazoa; phylum Echinodermata; class Ophiuroidea; order Amphilepidida; family Amphiuridae; genus Amphiura; species Amphiura filiformis. Next base: position 40,841,426 of record NC_092639.1, on the reverse strand, counting down.
TGCCCGTCATTTGAATAAAATTGCCTGTCCTAATTTGACCTTTCAAACATTTACCAGAGATCTATTATAGCCCATTGGGGGTTCAAAGAGTTCAAATATGTGCTGATTTGGCCTTGTTCTACAAATTGGGTCTACTAAAAAGGTTAATTAGCTTCTCAAAACATACAATTTATAATATAGCATCTGTCAAAGGCATTAATTTTCCCGTCCCAGGAGCAAACTGGGCGTCTAAAATGACGGCCAGACGGGTGGCTAGCTAAGACCCTGTTGTGAACGGTCCCTTACAGGAGTGCAGATATGAGATAAACCTGGTTCCATTGACCTGTTACAGTGTAAAACTGTTTTCCAATTTACCCAATGTTGACTCAACTGTAACACACTCAACCGAAGCTTAAAATATTTAGTGTTATTTTATTTTGTATTATGTTAATAAGTTTATAATAGTGTGTCTGCTCTGAAGTTGAGGGTAACGCCTTGTTGGATTTTGCAGTGGTAGATCTGAATCACATGCGCATATTTTGGGGGGGCTTTGGGGCACGAGCCCCCCAGGGTAAAAGCAGGGGCGGCCAAAACGAAGGGCGGCGGAAGAAGAAGGAGCGACAAAAAGAAGAAAGGGCGAAAAAAAAATGAAAAAGTATAAAAATTGTTGCTTTTAGGGCGCTAGCACCTATAATCCTTTTTTTTTTTTTGCTCTTCACTTTTGCAAACCCTGTGGGGCTTATGCACATGCGTAGATGTGTATTTTGGTTCATATGTTGGTGACGCAACCACATACATGAATTTGAGATGAGACATACAATATTTGTTATAGTCCAGCCAATGTTGGGTAAACATTACCCAATGTTTAAACAGTGTATTTCTAGAAAGGTTGAATGACCCATACAATAAGCTTACCTTTGATATTGAATACCTGGAACTGATTCCACTTCATCTAAAAATATCAAGAATCAACACATGAAATAACTAAGGGTGCGTTTTTTTACCAGGACTCAGTTTGGGTATAAAATACCAGTAAGTACTGATTCACCTGAATTTAGTTGAGACCAAGACTTTCTATCCATACACCCTATGAAAGACATGATCTTAAAGGGAGCATGTGTTTCAAATGGAGTCCCTGAATGGGTGACTCCATTTGCTATCTTCACCCCCTGTGTGGGGAATTAAGAGCATGTCTTCCATAAGGCTAGGGTGGATTTAAACTGGAATAGCCCTATGTTCCACATCAAACCTTGATTTCTAATAAGGTTGAGTGAACACAATTTGCTAACCTTTGATTCTGAATAAGTGGAGCTGATTCATCCGCATCCATCATCATCTCATCTCTTCCTCCTTCGCCATCACATCCTTCCTCCATTATCTCACCAAGTGTACCAAGTGTTGTGAAAGATGCCACAGACACCGAACTCTGCACAAGCTGCTCCATGATAGACTCCATTGGTCCTCTTCAAGAGGTCTTCCTACAACAGGTGTACTGTGGTAGTCACACTAATGAAGTTCCGCTGCTATTTTCCAACCTTGAAACAGTCACAGAGCAGCTTTTCCAACTCTACTTAACAAACGCCTTTCTTAATCAGTCCTTATGTAAAGTTTATGGATATGGAAGGCACACTTAAGAAGTCCTACTGCTGTATCCAAACTGAACAAATCACAGAGCATTGTAAGCTTCTCCAGCTCTACTTCAACAAATGTCTTTTGATCAGTCCTTCACATGTAAGTTTATTGATATGGAAGTCGCACTTTAAGTCCTACAGCTGTATCCCAACTTTGAACAAATCACAGAGCATATGTAAGCTTATCCAACTCTACTTCAACAAATGTCTTTTGATCAGTCCTTCACATGTAAGTTTATGGATATAAAAGTCACACAAGTTTATGAAGTCCTACTGCTGTATCCGAAGTGAACAAATCACAGAGCATCTGTAAGCTTCTCAAACATGATACGTCTTTCTTGATCAGTCCTTTATATGTAATTTCATGGATGTGGCAGCCACATGCACCTGCAGTAAGGTCTTGCAACTGCTTTCAAACCAAGTCACAGCGCATATACCTTGACAATCCTTTATATTATATGACAGCTTGCTGGTTCATCAGGCAATTCACTCAATATTTATAGTCTTCAATTGGTCTTCCAATGTCAAAATTATTCCATCAATTATTTTTACAACTGTAGTGTAAATGCCACACAGCAAAAAACATCCCAGCTGAACTTTGCTCAAAGTTTACTGTATACCAACTTTCTCTACCAGCAGTGAAAGTTTACACTTGTATGACCTCCAGGTCTCTCATGCTATTGTCGGTATGCAATCAACCATACAGCATCCAAAAATCAAGTTTGATCAGGATACAGATTCTGACGTAAATTTGCTTTGTAGTTTATCAGTCGCCTATTTTCTGACGTACGAGCACTGATTTTCCACTTGCGTACACATCAATGGACAATCTAGCTTTTTATGCCTGCAGTTTTTGATGCTTTTGATAATAATACATGAGGCATTCTATAACGATGCCACATCTATTTTTGTAAGGAATCCTTTTGCCCCGGATTCCTAATTAGCTACAATGCATGGCTGTGCAAGTTGCCATTTACGTAGAATTTTACAGAAAAAATGCTGAAGCCACATTAAAAAGACACACCCAGCGAATCCTCGTTAGCCACACATGTTATTTCCAATGGTACCATATGTGATCAATTTGATAAAAAAAATCACAAAAGATGATCAAATTTGATTTTCATCAAAATAGTAATAAAAAAAAAACATAATTGGATGGCTTGACCAGCGACAAAAGTGCAGGTTTCTTTGGTCATTTCAAATTATGAAAAAATGAAATTCTGGATCTATAGTAATGATATTATGGGACAAATTGTATTAAGTCTATTGCCTGTGGGTGATAGGACACTAACTCGCAATGGACAGAGACAGGGTGATGTAATCAAAATGGCTGCTAGAATGTCATATCTTTTTAATTCAACCAGGCGTGGCAGCACCAGAATCTTTCTGGAGGTGAGGAGCAAACTAGATGGAGGGAGTGGTGGCAAATCTGATTTTTTTTAAATTGGCAAATTTTGACCCCAAAGTAGATATTTTCCTGATTTTTTTATAAATGTTGACAAAGACAGAGGTGCACAAGCCCAAAACTGGGACTCCCACCCTGTACCACCCATCTCTGAACCAGAGAATCACCTAAGATGATGTGCGAGATGCATGCCCCATGCACATTAAAGTCCCATTCAGTGATCCCAGCACAAGTGTAAAAAGTTAATTTTTTTATAAATTGCTTAAAGTGAATGATAAGTCATTCAAATTGTATGTCATTTGATATTTTTAAAATGAAAAATTTTGCAAAAACAAAGAAAACAACAGTATTGACGAAGTTGAAGCCCCATTCAAATACATGTACTAATTTATAGCCTAATGTCAGTATATAAATTACAGATTCATGTAAATGCCTTATTTTGTATGGCTTTCGGCTGAACCACCAACAGGCTATTAATATTATGTAAGTACATCTTTGACAAAGGTACCAAAAATCTGAATTTTGATGATTTTTATGATTGTCCAGATGAGCAAATCACTAAATAGGCCTTTTATCATAAGTAATATCATTATGAAAGAAATAAACTTCCAACAACAAATTATTATGCTTCAAAGGAAGGCAATTTCATAACAGTAGGCCTACCGGTAACACTCAATAATTGAAAATAAAAGAGTTCTATAAATAATGCGTGATGTTTTGGCATTTATGCGATTGAGTTTATTTATATCCAAACCACCAAATGACAAAAGGGTGGAATTTCAAAAATGACAAACTTTTTGTTGACTTTCTTTTAAATGCCAATATTAAACAGAGGGCAATGGCTCTTAAACTGCAATCCAATTTATATAAGCTTATTTAAATAAGTGTCAGATGGCAAATTTTGTCATTTCAAAAGCTTAATTTTATGCAAGTTACCCAGCAAACACAAAACGCGTTTTCGACAATATTCGCAAAAGGTTCAAAAGGTTGCCAGAAAATGTTAAAATGTTGGGTTATTATTATATAAAGGGTACAGAAAGGGTACAAAACGTTTTCATAACATTCAAAAACATTTGTTGAATACTTACTGTAAAATATTTTAACATAATGTTGTTTAAAGGGGGGTAACCCTATTGGTTTTGGATATGGATTGTCTTTAAAATTACATAATAATATCAAACATCGCCTTTTATGCTGCTTTGTGAAAAACGAGAGCATTTTCAGCGTAAATGTGAATAAATAGCCAAATTTGCAATCCAATACCTTGGTATACATGAATTGCATTCTGGGCAGGCAAGCAAGCAACAACAATTCCCGTTCAGTATGCATGGTATGACGAATGCTGACATGCTGTACAATGCCGGCCCGTATTGAACGGAAAATATTTGTTGTTGTTTTCGTGCCGTTCCGAGAAAAAAAGGAAACAAAATATATTTCTCCCTTGCAATATGTACATTTCAAATGAATATTAAAAAGTTTGGGTTAAAATGGAGAGGAAAAAAAAATCTTCCGATACGAGATTTTGAACCGGGTACCTCTCGGGTAACGCACAGCGCGCTAACCGATTGAGCAATTCAGCCCACGATGTACATCGTGGATTTTTTTATAACTAAATACGGCATACCGTCTCGATGGTTCGCAATTAATTCCCTACCCAGAAATCCGAAGTAATTTTTATTTTTACAAACCGGTAGCCTGTAAAAACCGCTGTGTTTCATGATTTCTCCGGAAATACATCGACTTGGAGCGTCAAATTTCAGGATAGTAATGAGAAAAATAGTATCTATTATGTGATACCAAAACCTCATCAACAATGAAAAAAATTGGGGGGATGATGCTGTCGATCGGGTTACGGACCTTTAAGTGTTGATTAAATATTTAGCAATAAAACGTTTGCAAAAATATTCTACAATAACATTTTAACAACATTTTGAAAATGTTGTTGTAGTGTCTTTTCATACATGACCTTTATATAACCGGACATTTACTGTTATCTTAACATTTTTACCAAAACCAAAACCCAAAATATAACCTTGGAATTTAAAGCCTCTGAAATTTAGTATGATGATTAAAACATTAATTAGCAACATGAATCATTTTAAATAAGTTGTTGTATTATTCAACCCTTTAAATAAAACACCCCTCATCATTTACCAAGATTGTATCAAAAAAGGATTTCAAATGCTAGCAATGCTAAATTTGCATCGGAAAAAAAGAAGCTCCTATCCTGGTCAATTCATGAGAATCCTTCGGACGAGAATCAACAATTTAATTTATGTGGCGGCCTAGAGATAATGGGACATGCATGATATATCGATCATCATGTTCAAATTGACATTAATAAGACACTGAAAAAAAAACCACATTATTTTTTCAAAGTACTGTATCCATTCATGTTACACCTAATAGGCCTATGTTTAAATTTCTTATGATATTAAGTTTCCTCTGAGATATAAGTCCCCCATATAAACCACAATGAAATAGTTGCATGTTATTCTTTATATGGACATAAAGCATTTCTGCAAAACATTAAATTTTGTCTCACCAAAAAACCACTGCAGTGTCATTATATTCTTCTAACCCAAATGCTTCAATAATATATCAATAGATGGCAGTATAACTATAATCAGTTCACAACAAGCAAAATTGCAACTGAATTTAATGCTCTGTGTTCTACAAAAGGTCCCAAGCTTTGAAATATCAAGAGCTATCTTAAGAACCACTGAACCAATACTGGGATTGTTTGTACTCATTTTAATGCATTTTCCATGCTGATTGCAAATATGATCATGAAAATTTACAATTCTGAAATTTTTGAATTAAAAGAAAAATTGAAACTTGTCGTCTGCAGTTGACACCCGTCTGGAGAGAGTGAATGTGAGAACCAGCACTACCGCACACTGCCTGGCAGAACTATGTTGCCACTGTACTGCCATCAAGAGTTTCACACAAATTTTTAGAGAGTACAGTTTTCATTTTATAGAAATATAGGCAGAAATTGCAGCTTTTGGTAACTATACTTTGATCAGCACGTAATCGGCAGGAATTGTTAGGCTTTTACCACTACACCGAAAAAGTAGAGCCATGTTAAGATTGATATTGTTCATCTGGAAGATCTACAATGTGCATGTTAAAGAAAGTAGACGAGTATAAGACTTGAATCAATAATTTGTGATTTTTCTGGCAAAGCGTTACAAGACAATTCTCTAAATAAAATATATTGATATTAATCAGCGATGTTAAAATTCCCGCCGATTACGAGCTAATCAAAGTATATAAGTCTGGAAATATACCCAATTTTGTGACAACATGTGCCTTTTTGTGCGATGCAATTTCTACGGGTTATTTATAAAAAGATCTGATAACAAAATTGCACCAAAAAACTTGTTTTCATAGAATGTAATTTTTCTCATATTGACCAGTAAGCTTAATAATTGTTCTCACATCATCTTCTAGGTCATTTCTTGGAGGGGTTCTCCCTGGTTTAAGGTATACGGGGATGTGGCACGATGGTTGGCTTTTCAGTGGAGACCAATACACCCAATTGGGCATAAGTGCCCTTTAAGTGCCTAATTAAGGCAAATTTTGGGTGCTTTTTGTGAATGGGGAGTAAAAAGTAGGTATGGAGAAAGTCAGCATCCAAAAGTCATTGTGGCACATCCCCATACAAAAATGTTGGAAGAACACCTTTTGCGGTGTGGATTCACAAAATAAACTGGGTCCAATTCTATTAAACTGGGGTAGAGGTTTCAGGCTAAACTAGTTGATCTAAATGCAGTAAAAAGCATAGGGATAAATGACATGTTTGTTTTTTGGTTGAAACTCATTAAATATAGCAAATTGAAAAATAGAAAAAAAAAAACTTTTAACACATAAAAAAATAATAGAAAGCTAGCTAATAATGATTATTGGGTATGATCCTAAAACATTATGGGCTACCTAATGGACAAATATTCCCTATATCCATACATCTTACAGAACCTTTTAATTGTGATAACATGATAATGATCAATTCCATTAAAATGAGTGCATTAATTGTAATGGCCCTGGCACAAAACAATCTCATTGATTAGTAAGGTGCTAGGAAGCACTTAATCGATTGTCTCAATCCGCTTTTACTAAGCATTTTCAATGTCTAGGTCATGGTTTTTAATGATTGATGAGTCACTTAAGGGTAGACGAGGTGTTGTTGGTCGAAGCAACAAAAAAAAAATCGATTTTCATTCTCTAGATCAATAAATTATTGACAAATAACACCTTGATGTTTTGCAAAAGTTCATTCTACAAATTATATAATTTGAAAACTTGCTTAATTTATTGTTGTTAATGAATTATGTACATTTTACAAAAGTGTTGTTGTTTCAGCCCTCTTTACAACATAACTCAAGAACCACAGGACCTACAAAATTATTTCTGTGATATTTGAATTCTTCTACACGCTCGCAAGGAAATGAGCAATACAATTTTTGCCAAAGCTCATTACCATTCGCAAGATGTTGTGAACTACCAAATCGCAACACTTTAAAATAGTGTATTACCTTAATACGATGTGAGTAGAGATTATATAACCACAGACCAAATCAAAGAAAAGATCTTTTCTAGCGTCTGTAACAGCACAACAAATAAGGTACCTGTTCATGAAACATGACCTTGTAGCCAAAACCAATGACAGCAAATGATACAGAAACAACCAAATTACAAAACTAACACCAATGGACAGTCAAGTTGCAATTTTCGCTTTTCATCGATGTTGAACAACGTTTGGTTGCCCTCAGCAACTGACATTTGACATTTGCTAAAAAGTCCAACAGCTTTAGCGAGGGAGTGCTTCATCGTCTTCTCCTGATGGGACAATGTGTACTGTTAATGCAAACCTTTTTTGAATTCTCTTGAATTATTTTGTAGCCATTTTGTAAACTCCTGCAGGCCTATTTAACAAAGTGTCTCCTATTTCTAAATAAAACCAAAAATAACAGCGTTGTTATAGCAGTTTTTATAGAACTAATAATAATTTGAAAAAAATAATGACTGTCATTTTCTTCGGATGGGGATTCAAAGTATGTTGGATTCATAGTTATTCATATCAATTATGAAAGGGCTGTAATGCATTCTAAAACTGCAGGAACAATGTATTCACTGGTGTAGTGCACGTTAGAATATGATCGTTGCTAGGTCAACTGGCTCACACTTTCTTTGTTACGAACCACTGATCGAAATGATCACAACAGAAAGCCTATGGCATATCAGAATTCGGAACCGATGTATCGAGCCCAGGCTTGAACAAGTAACCAATGGTTACTAATGTGTACTACGTCAGCAAAAAACACATTTCTTGACTTTTTGGAATAATTTCTTTCAGGGCTGTGTGTGTGGAAGGGGGGGGGGTTAAATGTTCATCCCAAGATAGAGGAGAATCATAAAAATTGACTGGGATCCTCCCTTCTGAAGATAATGACAGTCCCAAATATACATGTATGACAAAGTAAGCCTTTAGTTATAAAATGGATTACAACAAATTCAAGAAAAATCATAAAAATAAGACGTCATTGGGCAGGAAAAACCTCCTGTATGTCATTGGACCCTGAACATGTTTAAAGCAAAATGTCCTATGTAACCTGTTGGCAGTTTTGTTTTAAACAAGTTCAGGGGCCACAAGCACATAGGAGGTTTTTCCTGCCCAATGATGAAGATGAAAATGTTCAGAATGGATATTAGATATTGCTTATATAATTTCTGTTCTGAACCTTGCAATGTAATTTCTATTGAACGAAAGCGTTATATGCACATAAGAGGCGGTGTTGAGATCTCAAAGGAGAGTGAAAATTAATTAGCTGGACTAGCTTGGGTTTTTTATTAGTGATCAAACAAAGGTAGCAGCAACACGGATATTAATGTTTGCTCATCACTAGACACAGGGAGAACACTTGATGACTTTCATCAACATCATGATGTCATTGTTTATATGAGGCCTAAAATAAAGCAGTAAGTGGCCTTATGCAATGACCAACCAATACCCAAAGCATGCAAGAAGTCCGGGCAAGAAGTTAGAATATCAGGAACACAGTGGCATAAATTTCTTTATCAGTGTGGTCTTTGTAAAAATCCCTTTTGGGGGGGGGGGGGGGGGGGGTCCAAGTATTTTACATGTTCAGTGGCCTATTAGGGTTAGTTGTCTGAGGGGACAAAGACAAAAAAGTTCCATGTGGGCATCATTTTGGCCCTGTGTTCCTGTGAAAATTGTGCATGAAGAGTGTTAAATATTCAACTGCACATATATTTTAGCCCAAAATTAAGGTGAATCAACATCATGATGTCATTGTTTATATGAGGCCTAAAATAAAGCAGTAAGTGGCCTTATGCAATGACCAACCAATACCCAAAGCATGCAAGAAGTCCGGGCAAGAAGTTAGAATATCAGGAACACAGTGGCATAAATTTCTTTATCAGTGTGGTCTTTGTAAAAATCCCTTGTTGGGGGGGTGAGGGGTCCAAGTATTTTACATGTTCAGTGGCCTATTAGGGTTAGTTGTCTGAGGGGACAAAGACAAAAAAGTTCCATGTGGGCATCATTTTGGCCCTGTGTTCCTGTGAAAATTGTGCATGAAGAGTGTTAAATATTCAACTGCACATATATTTTAGCCCAAAATTAAGGTGAAATATTGTGATTTCAATTAGACACTATTTGGGTGGGGGTTAAGGGTGTTGACAGTTTCTTTGGGGTTGATTTAGGAAGGTTGAAATTTTCAATGGGGGTTGAGATAGCAAATCAACTAATTTGGGGGTTTAACCCCCAAACCTCCATGCAATTTAATGATCATCACCAATATGATGTATGTTTTAAGCTTACTAACATGATATGGCATGAAAATATCTGCATTATGGTTACTTTTGTCGTGGAAAAATATTATGGGTGGGAACATTTATTAGAGGGGCGTCTATTACAGAGAATACTGCATTCATTTTTCAAAAATATGTGCTACTTTAACGTAGGGCATCAATTTAAAGTTAGCATTATAGGACAGATGTTGGTGGCCTCAAGGAGTTTATATAGAAAGGAGAAGAAATAGATTATGTAACGCTTATTGTTCCTTTGTGCCAATTGGAGTTCCAGACACGCTATTCATCGAGAGGTACCTTTTGTTCGAGACAAAGGGCTTCCGCCATTAAATCGGTAACTGAACTGACCAGCGTATTAACGCTATAATAGGCAGGCTACTGTCAATAAGTGATGAAACGAAAGTCACGTAAAAGCGCCTATACGAACGAGAGGTACCTTTTGTACTAGTCCATCCCAAAGGTGTGCGTGAGTTGTCGCATGCACACAAAACAGAGGTTCACCTACAATACAAACCTATTGCAGCGCCCAAATTGGTTTGGGCGCTCATTTGATTATACTCAGTGAACACGCTTTGCTCTACCAGTTTGCTACGGACAGTTCAGCAGCATAGGCAAAGTGTGCGCTCTGTGTGGCAGATATAAGAATCTACACAAGTAAGTTGTCTACATTGTTTGCCAATAGGTCTACATATTATAAGGATTTGAAGTAATTATGATATCGCTCCTACTGTAGTATTTTTAAGGACATTAGCCGCGGTCCACACCGTGTTTTATTATGTATACACACTAAAAACTACGGGGTTATATTTTCCGTGGTCATTTTGAATTGACCACGTTTGGGGTTGTTTTGACCCGTAAGGGGTTGTACTGTTTTAATTTGACCACATTCACGAGGTCATTTTAACCACGACGAACGTGGTCAAAAACTTTGGGGTCATTTTGCCGATACTGTCGCGCATTGATATCAGTTTCAATGTTCAGCTTTGAAAATCTCAATTCATAAATGAGTTTAAACATGAGCTGCAATTAATGTTTTTGATTATTAAATATAGCTAATTTTTTGACCGGCGTTGCCCAATTTTACAACTTTATAATGACTTGCATTTCGAACTATTTGCACGTCGGTGTGCATCGGCTTCCCAGCGTCACATCAGCGCCATATTTGTTCTGATTGTGCAGCCTGAGCGGATTGTCGTGTGTCTGCATGATGGAATATGAAAAGTTACTTGGGAAAGTGGGACTGCAAGGATGCATAGACCCATGTCTATGAACGCAGATTCGGACAATTTCATGCTGTCGTGGCGGATGTCTTGGCTGCAGTTGTTATAAGCTTACATATCAATGATATCATGTAAGCTTATAATGCGTGAACTGTCATGAGGCGTGTCAGTGTGATACACAGATGCATTATGTATAAATTTGCTGCTTATGTAATGCTAGTGTGCAGAAAAACACTTATGTCTTGGTAGGACCAGCAATATCAATACCATCCATCGCATCATACTAAAAAAATCCAAACAACCCCTAAATGTGGTTATTGAGTAACCCTATTATAAATAACCCTTTCAAATGGGTCATTTCATTTGACCCCGAAATGTTGTTATATTTTGACCCCAATGGGGTTACATTTTGACCAAAATACGTGGTCATTGAAATGACCACAGCCAATGGGGTCAATATTGAATAACCCAAATAAGGCAACCCTTTTTTCATTTGACCCCGAAATGTGGTAATATTTTGAGCCCAATGGGGTTACTATTAGACCCAAATATGTAGTCATTGCAATGACCCTGATCAATGGGGTCAAAATGACCCCGTCCGTGGTATGGTGTTTAGTTGATAACTATGCTGGGGTCAAAAATGACCCCGTTTGGGTCATTTTTTGACCCCGTAGTTTTAAGTGTGTAGGCCTACCATTATAGTATTTTACATGAGCATCGCGTATATAGGAGTCTACCCTGGACCTCAAATGTGATATATTTGCTGATAACTCGAGAAGCATATAGCCATACTATTTCTGAATCAATCAATAAAGCAAAGCAAATCATACTTGTAGGCCTATAATACTATATTAAATATAATTGCGGACCAACCGATACAGCTCGATCGCTCAATGTATGAATAAAAGCACCTAACAATAAAGTCGCCCAATTGAACAGTTGTAGGTGTCGATCGCATACGACTTCATTAATATTGATTGGCAACATTTTCCAATATGTCAGCGCTCAAATCGGACACAATAGAACAATAGACTCTTCAGTGCGTTGGGTGGCCTTATATCAAAAAGTTTGAAAATGGCATATTTCGAAACTTATGCATCCGAACTCTTCATAATATTACATCACAGTCACACAACAGTACCATAGTTAGGTTCAATATTAATTTACATGTGAATGTGATCTTATAACTCTCACTAGGATCCACAACATGCTCATCTATCAGGGGCACAGTTCTTTAACCCTAATACATTTGTACATTCATTGAATGACCTTTGAAAATTTGAGTACAAAAACTCATACTCTGCAACTCGAGGTTAAATTTTGCTCTATGATTGTTTAATTGAGGTTATTGAATTATGCCATTGGGATGAGGCCATTGTGGTCCATAGTGTCTACTTACAGACTCCATCTTGTGAATGGAAAGGTACCACGTCTCTTCTTGTTGGATTCAGCCATAATTGTCAACTCAGCCTGAAGCCAGCAAATTTATTCAATGTTTTCTTCGTATACAAGTTATCAAAGTTTACACGTGCAGTTCAAGAAAATCTTACAAATCAAAATGGCATCATTTTTCAAAAAGAATGTTATCAAGAGATGGCTGTTTCATAACCTCCTGTTGATGTTCATTTTTATTGTTCAGTTATCAAGAAAGCAACACTGTATGTTGTCCGTGAAGTTTTATCCATAACTTTGACTTTTCTGTGAGTACTAGAGAAGTGACACTCTCTAGACGATCGTATACATGAGTTTGGACGATGCAACATACAAGGTTATTAGTTCCAATCCACAATGTTTGCCTTGTCCTCAGGTATTAGAGAGGTGACACTTTGTCCATTAGACGATCGCACACATGAGTGTGGATGATACAACATGAGGTTATTGGTTCCAATCCACAACTTTTGCCTTTTCCTCGGGTATTAGAGAAGTGACACTTTGTCCATTAGACGATCGCACACATGAGTGTGGAGGATACAACATATGAGGTTATTGGTTCCAATCCATAAATTTTGCCTTGTCCTCGGATATAAGAGAAGTGACACTTTGTCCATTAGACGATCGCACACATGAGTGTGGAGGATACAACATATGAGGTTATTGGTTCCAATCCATAAATTTTGCCTTGTCCTACGGTATTAGAGAAGTGAGACTTTGTCCATTAGACGATCGCACACATGAATGTGGACGATGCAACATATGAGGTTATTGGTTCCAATCCACAACTTTTGCCTTGTCCTCGGGTATTAGAGAAGTGACTCTCTCTCCAAGATGATCGCACATATGAGTGTGGAGGATACAACATATGAGGTTATTTGTTCCAATCAACAATTTTTGCCTTGTCCTCGAAGATAAGAGAAGTGACACTTTAGAAGATTTGTCCTTTAGAAGATCGCACACATGAATGTGGATGATGCAACATGAGGTTACTGGTGCCAATCCGTAACTTGTTCCTTTTTCATGTGCATTACAAAGTAAACCACACCCTACATAAGACAATTACACCCTAGTGCAATGCAATAAGATTTGTTCCAACTTCAACTGTTACCATACAGAGTTACAAGGAAGCACATAGGTAATAACATGAGAAGCTACTAGTCCAATTCTATGGTCCTTCATCCCAACTACCGGTTTGGTTCATGAATGGTATGTACACAATTACTAAGTTCATGGTTCAATTTTGTGACTGAAAACTTATCTTATCATTTGACTGATAAAGGTTGTTGATTAAATGTATCTACATTTGAACAAAAAAAAAAGTACTGAAAACAACACTATAGTTATTTCAATCAGTAGCCGGCCCTCCAAAGAACTTTCAAATGCGGACCTTTTTCACAATGAAAAGTACGCTTGCCACGTTTTTTTTGTAAAAATAAAGCTAACCCCCCAAAATTTTCCTTTTTTTGGACTTTTTGAATGCGATATCACCAAAAAGTGGACCGTTTGTATATTTTTCTCCTACTTTTGGACCTTTTCATTGGACAAAATAGCCTAGTGAACTCTTGTGAGGGGTGCCACAGGCTACGTATTACATATACACCAGCATACAACTTGACTAGACTAGAGAAAGGGTCTTTTTCTGCAAATGAGTATACAATGTTGGTAAAGCAAATATTATTCCAAAGATTAACAAAAATAAGGGCATTTTTTTATCTTATTCGCTTAATATTTCACACTTTTGAATAATATTTTCCATCTAAATTTACACTAAAGAAATACTAATTTGGTACCAGCGAATCAAGCAAACCAGCGAGTATAATTTTTAGGATATAATCATCAAATAGATGATAATTTTAGAGCAATCTTTGCCCACATCAGCAGCTTATATATTTCATTGCATCAAAAATACTGCAGAACTCTAAAACGCAAATATTAGTCCAACTTACAAATCGATCAGAAGTGACTATCATACATCCTTGCACTGTCAAAAGGACCTACTTTTCCATATCCCACAATGCATGCATTCTCCAAACTGTTCTACAGTTACATGTCTTTAAGTGTGAATGTAATCACCTGCCATATTTTACATTGCATCATGGGATAGGTGATAGCTATCTCTACAGCTGTCAATTGCTCAACATAAACAGATAAAACTTCAAATATCAAAACTGATGGAATGTTTTTTACAGTTAGAGATAATGGTATACATACTATCTACACTCCGATATCTAAACAATCAAAACAAGATATAATAGGCCTTTGTTTTTGGCACGCAAGTAGGGGAGAGCGGGGAGTGTTCGCCCTATTTTTTTCTGACCAGCCTAGCGATGTCAATTTTAAGTTTAGGGATGACCTGATTAGCCCATGTGAAAGCCCTATGTCTTAGCTATATACGGCCACAATCCCAGAACTATAGGCCTTGCAATAGCAACAGGATAGAGCAAACAAAAAAGTTTTGCAAAGTGGCGAACTTGCCCCATATTGGGGCAGGTTCGCCCATATGGTGGGGTAAGTTCACCCCAATCACAAAAAAGGTTTAAACATTGCATAACAATAACATATTCAATGCAAACATTTAGCAAGAGTATACAGGGCATTCATTCTCTTCTGGGGAGTCACTAAATTTGTTGCAGGAGTCGGGTCAGGGTAAAATGTAGGGGTCCAAAGTGAGCTGAAACGTATCATGTTTACAACTTCGGGGAGAAATGGATTAGGACATAAACGGTGGTATGAGTAATACCGATATCACATAACTTTAAAAAAACATGTTTTCAGTAGTTTTACCTTGTTTAATGGTTTAATTATCAATATTTTACATAATACGCTGATGGGGCAGGTCCGCCCTCCAGTTTGGGGTAAGTCCGCCCGGGGAAGATCTAGGGCTAACATGCCCCATCCTCAAAAGGCCGTACGAGCGCCTTGTGCACATTTTTGTATTTTCTTCGGGGTATGCAAAACACAAATCGAATAAGGAGTTTATAACTACATTAAATCTTTGACAAATCCCATATGTTCCCAATACAGATTTCCATTAAAACCATCTGTATTTATGTATCAATGATAATACAACATTATGAATGCAAGAAAAAATTACGTTTTGGTGTAATTTTTTTTTTTTTTTTGCAGTTCGATGAACACGTCCCTATATGTCGTGTAGCTAATATGAGAAGTTTATAATACAGTTTCATTGCGTATATCGCGGTGAAACTCAATTTATCACCTGCAGAAAGAAAGTTTCAGGCGGGTCAAAGGTCAGGTTTTCCCGGGTAACTAGCTTTGGCCAATGGCGTGATTCGTTGGTGCGTTTGTAGGGTCCAATCACGGCTGTCGGTATTATGCGTGCTTTCGACGCCATGCTTGTGGCGAGAATGTCATTCTCTGTCGATAAGCATTGGAGGAAGATCGGTGAAAAATTTTCTCCCACCCACCACACCCATTAATGGTGGAGGCAGGGAATATATTGATTGAAGATATTATTTATATTTAAAACAAAATCTGAAATACTTTCCAGTATTAGTAGAAGAATTATCATTGTCGTAGATGAGGCTTCGTGAATAGGTAGAGTGGGTATTTATTTTTATTAATAGTCGAGTAACAAAGCCAACCAAGCAGATATATTCACCACAAAATGATGGCAATGTTACTTGATACTTATAGTATAATTGATACATGAAGTGCGTGAGAGGCAGTTTTTCTGTCCGAATTTTTGATATTTAATGTAATAGTGTAGTTATTACATTAACTTAACCAGTTATTTCAAAACAATCATTATTTTCTGTCAGGTAATCTTCCTGAAGAGCAATTATGGCTTCAGTAGTCTAGTGGAGCATGCTATGTATTTATATGGAAAACGAAGGTTTCAGCCAGTCAATGTTTGCTTTTTTATTGAGATCATGCTTTGATCAATTATCTTTATATTTGAAGGCCTCATTTTTGCAAAGACCGCAGCATTTTAGTGAGCAACCGGCTCTATAGGTAATCACGAATGGAGCTCACCACGTATTTTCATACAGGGTAAAGTTGTCTCCTTAATATTTATCTGGGCTTTTTATGAGTCAACTTACATGGACTCCAGGATGTCCCGGCGGAGTTCGTCATGAGGTATATTCACATCAACAAAGTTGTCTCTTGCTTGCTTTGCCCTTTTTTGCTACTTCTAGGTAACCACCACAAAAGTATAGCACCGCAATCGCTTTGTCCAATTTTTTTTGCTTTTTATGAGTCAACTTAGTTGTCTCTTGCTTGCTTTGCCCTTTTGCTACTTTTAGGTATCCACCAGAAAAGTATAGTACCAGCAATCGCTTGTCCAATTTTGGGCTGCTTGTGTAATGGCTGATTCCAGTTTTCTTTGTTAAAAAACATTTGGTAAATAAATTCACTGATCTTTTTCTAATGTCGACATGAGTCGCAAATGGTTGTCATCGTGTTGTTTTACTTCTGTCTGGGGATAATGACCTATGTCACCTAATTTTGCCATCACCAAATTCCCTGATAGCCGTAGTGCTGAGAAACAAGGGGTGGGCGAACCTGCCCCTAGGGCGAACACTCCCCGCTCTCCCCTACACAATTTCTTATTCAGAGGGGCTAAGGCCTGGAACTCACTTGATCCTAAACTAAAATCACCTCTCCCAATTAGCACAGCAACTTTCAAAACAATATACAACTCTCAATTTTATGATTCTTAAATTGTAGTCTTTAAATTTATTTCATATCTTGGCTTCATTCGTTTATTTTGCAAGATTTGTTTGAGTTGTATTTATACTATCATGCTAGGCCTTACTACTATTTTGTGCAATCAGTTTCCATATTGAATTATTTGTATTTGACATTAAATGAATTATTTAGTTTGTATTTGGTGAAATCGATTGTTTTGAATAACATTATAATTATTATTGTTTTATAGCTATGCTGGTTCATAGGTTGATTTTTGTAGTGTTTTATCTTTTAAGTAGTTTTAATGTTTATAGGCTATGATCCTTTATTCTATATGCTTTGCCTATGTATGTAATATTAATAGTATTTTAAACATGTTGTAAAGTTACATTGTAATTCGATTTATTTTGTAAGCATTGTATTTATCAAAATTTGCAATATTATCGTGTATTTGAATGTATGTAGTATTTTTAAAACCTTAATAATTATGTTATGTAAATGTTGTATTGATCCCTGGGCCTCAAGGAAGAACAGATGATTAATTGTGTTTTCAACTGATTGAGTGTCCCAGGTTAAAGAAGAAATAAAACAAACAAACAAACAAAAAACAATGGCGGCATCCTGATCTGCTACTTTTATGTATTCAATTCATACACTGTGAAAATGGTTTATATAGTTGAAATGAGCAATGTTAAAGAGTTGTATTTATGGGGTGTTCAGTTCCCCTCTTTTAGTTTTTGTCAAAGACGACTTGTGATCCTTGCCGAGGGGGGGGGGGGAGCGGCAAGGCCGCGACACCTCGCCGCAAAGCAGCGACCAGCGAAGCCGCGAGTATACTCCTACACATGTTGGTAGCTCACAGGTAGTAATCAGTTTCCCAGTCTGTAACACAGACACCCACTTAACTAAACAACTGTTGAAACATTCAAGTATTATCATCATCTAATCAACAAACTCAACTCATTTTTTCTCCATCAAAATGGAGATTTTGGTATCAGTGGAAAACCCATATTTTTCTCATTGACTCTGTGAAATTTTAGGGATGAAAGTTGTTTTATTAAGATTTTGCATGCCAAAATTAGTCTGTGCTGCAGAGTATGCACCTATTCATAGGGAGAGAAACAACTGGGAACCACAGTCACAGGCCTTGCAGCTACTCTGATTTGTCGCAACTCTAGCGCTCATCTGAGGTCAAATATGTAACGATTTTTCATGAAACTTCATGAAAAATTACCAATATATTTTGCTACTAACCAGTGTCTTCAGCAAGATTTTCAAAAAAATTATTTATAAAGTTAAACAATGGTTTGACATCTTTTTATTTTGCAGATAACCCCATTCCTCCCACATTATTAAATCCCGTATTAAATGTCATGTTTTCACTAAGTTCCAACTGTATTAATATCTCAATCTCTAGAGTATGTCAGTAAAAGCCATTTGGAAACACATTCCTTGCTCGTCTTATACCATGTGGGTGTGCGAGACGGCCTTACCCTCATTTAGTATAATATCGGTAATGCAGAAAATAATATCCATTCCGGTCGCATTTGTGTAGCTGAGAGATTATAAATCATAAATAAGATTATTTTTAAATAGGGCACATTTTGTTTTGTAATTTAAGTATCAAAGAAGATGTCTTACCCTTCCCAGAATCCTTTGCAACATGCTACATCACCTCATTACATCAAATGACACTCCTATCACTTTGTACAAGTTCCCTTTGTTTTCATGTTGGGAATAACCTGGCTCAACACACCCGTACGCAGGATTTTTTTTTTGGGGGGTGCTGATATTGACAAAGTGGACCTTTTTTTCAAGGGGGTGCGATTTTGTAAAAAGTGAAAATTTGGACCACTTTTTAGGCAAAAAAGTGTAACAACCCCGATTTTTTGGCTCGCTACGCTAGCTAATTATCACAGTTTGCTACTTTTTGTTGACTTTTGAACATTTGGGATGCGTAGGGGCTTGTGGCTCAACATGGGTTGATAGCCATGAAATAAAGAAATTTTGAGTTATTTTTTTGTCACTATCGACTATTTTCCATGTTGTACCTCCGATTCCGTGATTTATGTCCGTTTTCAGTAAAACGGAAAACTTCGGACTCTACACTAGATAGCAAATAAGTATACAGAAAATGGAAGAAATGCACCGTGGGAAGTGTAAGATATCTTCTCTTTTTTGGTGAATATTATGAAGATAGAAAAGATGTATATGATGTTGACATAATACATCTATAAAGCCTATTTTCTTCTAATACCCACACTGTAATACCCCAAAGGAAAACATGATTTACTTACCAGTAGAGATTCTGTTGTTGCAAGATTCGGAATATTTGGGTTAATTACTGTACTAACCCAAACACCCAAGGGGTTTTTGACGACTGGAAGGGAAAGAAGGTAGGAATAAAGAGAGAAAACAAACAAAAAGCTGTTTGCTCTGGTCAG
The DNA here is from genome assembly GCF_039555335.1 of Amphiura filiformis. Classification (NCBI taxonomy): domain Eukaryota; kingdom Metazoa; phylum Echinodermata; class Ophiuroidea; order Amphilepidida; family Amphiuridae; genus Amphiura; species Amphiura filiformis. The sequence goes on along the minus strand of NC_092639.1, from coordinate 40,821,823 downwards.
GATTCGAACCCCTCATGAGCCAAGCACTGGGTCGGTGACCGGTACCCATGAGTTTTTATTTGGTGGCCTGGCCAATGAAAGCATGCCTATATATCACTAAGGGTGATTGCGTTATCGCGCAATGCATATGTCATGTAGTAAACATCTCAAAAAAAGTAACTAACCCCCCTTAAATAATGGCCATTATTCAAAAAGGGACTATTGTATTACAAACCTGTAAAATGCATTGGGAGCAGAATTTATTTCTGCACATTTTGACATTTAAGGGGGGGGGGGTAATTACTTTTTTTGAGATGTTTATTTTGAAATACCTGGGATTGTTAGGGTTAAGATCTGACTTTTGCCATCAAAGAGTGTAATGTAGACTTTTACAAAGGGGAATTGGTATCATTTTTAGGAACACAAAAATAGGCCTACATTTATTGTATCCATCCATAATTAATTTAAAATGTGCGTCCAGTGAAATTTGGAAGAAATTATTACACACTCAGCTAGAGAAGATATCTTGACCTTCCCAGAATCCTTTGCAACATTACGCATCACCTCATTTCATCAAATGACACTCCTATTATGTACTTTGTTTTTATGTTGAGAATAGATTGGCTAAACATGGGGTCAATAGTCAAGAAATGAAAGAACTGGATGTGTTATGTTCATTGAAGTACTTGTTGTCACTTTTGACCCATGTTGCACTAGATAATAAATAATAACAGAAATTGAAGCATAATACCTTATATGCTTCAATCTTCTCTAGTGGTCAGGATTCGTAAGCCATTAGGCTAAAGCCCAATTAGTCCAATATACCAGTGCTTAGCAAGGTTCAAGAACTCACCCTGGGTGACATTTTGAACCTTATCCTGGAGATAGATAAAGCAATAGATCCACATCAAGCCTGACCACTAGCCAAGTTTCGAGAAATCAGACCTAAATATCCAACACTGAGGGGAGAGCTGTAATTGATGAGCTCAATGCACAAACCAATTTATCTGTTTTTCCACATTTGAGATAAAGGCAAATATAAGTGGTCAAAAATACAGAAAATAATAAGAAAATGATGTGGTAATTTAGAACGTATATCTTGGAATTTTTAAAGAAGGTCGTCAATTAAAAGCTAGTATTATAGGACAGATGTTGGTTGTCTGAACTCAAAAAGTTTGAAAATGGCATTTATTTGCTGTTACTTCATTAGTATTTTTTACATTTTCAGTTAAAGGGAGAAAAAAGAAATTTACTATAAACAATCCACTTTGTTCTTCTCTGGAGAACCACAGGGCTGTTCATTAGACTTATCGCTCGCAGTGAATGTTAGCACACATGTAAAAGACACTTTTTAATAAAAGACAAAAATCTGAATAAGATTGATAGTAGGCCTACCTTTAATGAAATCATGTTTATAACTAAGTCTACTTTTTAAGGTATATGCTTGTATGTGTCTGCTTTTGCATAAATTAAAATTAAATTAAAATTAGGTTCATTTCCTAAATGTAGTAGATGTGAATATCTATATTCATGAGCAACATTTCTTCTATTCTCAAACTTTATGCTATTACACCATAAAGACGACATCTACGGAACAACACAACACATCAGTAACAAAGTGACCTTTAAATTACTAAAAGTGTGCATCCAATAAATGCCATGGAATTAAATTAAATAGTACTAAATGGTTAGGTTGATGAGTGAGGTGTTGAAAATAGTCAAGTCTGAAGCTTCCCTGTGGGTCCAATTAGCACCCAAATCTCTTTGAATTCATGTTTAAATGCTAGTATCAGATTATTCTGTCTGCACAGGGTTGTAATTGAGTCAGTTTTCACAATTTTTGGCACCCTGTATGCTTCCATACTTTGGCTTCATATACTTCAATGTGAGCAGTGCAGTATCTAACTACATAATACAGGGTGATTATTAAGTAAACTTTAAATACTCAGTACATTATTCTGGAATTAGTATTCACTTATCACTTGAATTATGTCTTTATATAAAAGGTGACCATTAAAGGAGCATTTTGTGATTCTAGCATCTTCTTTTATGGTATCTTTGAGTGGATATCCATGAAAAAAGTTTATTCCCAAAATGCTAGTTCATTTTTATTTATACATGATTATGTACCGCTAGGCCTATATATAATTTACAAATTTACAGGCCACTGTGCTGTAATTTTGTTCTGTTAACAGAACATAAGGCCTAAAAAAATTGTTTGATTGGCGTAACCCGACCGACCCGACCCTAAAAATAGACTTGTTTCTTATTTTTTTGCAAAAAATGGATTTTTAAAAATCGTGATTTTCAGCTTAAAATGTGTGAAAAAAAGAAAAGAAAAAAAAGAAATTGCTGACAGACCTACCCTAATTTTTTTTTTTCCATGTTATGCCAATCAAACAATTTTTTTAGGCCTAAGTGAATGAATCAATACAAATTTTTTGCACATTATGTACCCAGAGGTTTCCGGGGGTAAAGTTGAGAGAAGTTGGGGCTATGGATCGTGAAATGCTCCTTTAAGTATTAACATAAAGTGAATAAAGTGTTGAAAATATATATTATGTGCATGGAAACACAAAAGAAAGGAAAGAAACAGGATTGAAGATAATGAATAGGGAAAAGGAGACCACTTCCATCAAATCATGTGAACAATTTTACTGTCAGCTTTTGGGTCACGAGAGAAGAATGTTTTAATCCAATCTTAACTGCCACTGATTGCACCTATACGGTTGAATTATATTTTGCTAATGCATGTTCTTCAATGCAAGCATATTGACAGTATCCCTGTTTATACAAGCGGGTCATATGGTAAGCTTTAAATTTCTTTCACCCTGTTTACTTCTATTAAGGCTCCTATGCTGAATGTTAATATGACATTAAGGGTGTACTACACCCCTGCCCAATTTTGTGCCTATTTTTGCATTTTTCTCAAAAATTATAGCGCATTGGTGACAAGTAAGATATGTATATTTTAGGGGCAAGGACTACAACTACTGCACTGGAAATTCAATTTCAGCACAGACAACAGTTGTGGAGTTACAGTCAAAAATGAGGGAAAACCAATATTTGATAAATAAATCAATAACTACTTGCCTTGAGTTGCTGAATTTTCAGTACAGTAATTGTAGTCCTTGCCCCTATAATATACATATCTTACCTGTCACCAATGCGCTATATTTTTTGAGAAAAATGCAAAAATAGGCACAAAATTGGGCAGGGGTGTAGTACCCCCTTAACCAACAACTAAACATGAACTACAATGTTCAGTCATGTGCATGAATACAAGTGGCATATTGCTGCATCTCTAAGTAAGCTTTGATTTTTAGGCATCGTGCACTTCCATTACTTAAACCTCATCTGCATGAATGCTAGTGAGATTAACTATAGTCAGCGGTATCGCTAAATTATGCCATGGGGACATAGTGCATTCTTTTAGCTTTTAGCACATAGATTACACCATTTAGAGGTTGCTACATTTGAGCTCATTATTTCTATTGTATCAAATCCATAATTTGGAAAATTTAAAATTTTCAGCCCAGTTTGAAAACCTAGCACTACCACTGACCAGACATGCATGCATACAGGCTGATCATTTTAAAGTGTTTTTAGATAACAATTCTTCAATTTATTGTATTAAATTAAAACCTGATAAGTGTATAGGTTGCAAAGTCTTACCATTGATAAGTTGAACATATGAATCAAACTGTCACCACAAAATGGACCAAAATGACACTATGATGTTTACTTGACACCTTAATTGTTGTATAATGCTACATATGAGTCCACAACCAATAGTAATCTCTCTCAAATTAAAATATTTGCCAGGTAAGCACAGGACAATAAGCTTCAAAATGATACCAAAATTATATACATAGCATCAATACTTTTCAAGATATGGATAATTTTGTAAATGATACCTTGATATTTTAGGCAAATTGCTAGTTTGATTAATGTGCTAATTAGTTTCCTGCCTTACACAGGATTGAATAGGGGTTATCATAGTTCAACTGTTAATTATTGATTAAATAACCCTCTTTTTTAATAAGTACTTTCAAGGATTTGAAAGTCCACTCAGTCCCAAGGTCAAATACCATAAAATTAAGAATTCCAAAATTTGATTTTTTTTATGGGAACGTCATCTTTAAGGTTACACGTACACGAAGAAACGTATAAAAAACGTATAAAAGATGTATAAAGTTGTTCTCTAAAACCTTTTCTCAGCAATCAAATATCGCAGTGAGTCAAATGTTGGCGCATGGATGTATCTTTACATTATTTTTGTGTGTTTATACAAATTTTTAGAATCAGTTTGAAAATCCTTTGTTTAAATCATTTTTACGCACCATGTTCACAAGATAAAAAACATGTTCCATGCAGTTTTTTTCAAATGTTTTCTCCGTATAAAATCACGCGGAGTGATTGTTTTTTCCTTTTTGTATTGTACTACAAAACGACCAAAAAAATAATGTTGCCATGGGGAAGAACCAAATACAGTACCGATTAAATTTTATTAGCCCGTTTTTGGGAACAATTTTCGAGAATCTTGTACCACAAAACACTGTTATGTTACATTATCGATATCTGGATTGTGGAACGTTAATTTTGATTTCTAACGGCCTACATTATTTCTCAAATGTCTGTCGCTTACTTTACTATTTGAATTTCACTCCAAATTTAAGCTAATTTTGCAAAAAACGAGGTTTTTCGCCATCGATACCTCCGACATTTACAGCGGTGATGAGCTTGTTTATCATAAGAGCCTGTTATGCACTATTCAATAATAGTCAGTTTGAGATCAATCAATTTCATATGTCCCCCAGTGGCTCAATCGGTTAGCGCGCTGGACTGACGTTCGACTATACAATACTATAGTTTTGAGCTGGAAAACTTTGGTACGTGTTCGAGTCCCTATGTGGTCCATTCCATTTATTTTATGTTATTTTTCTCTCACTTTTTCTTCTTTTTTCTTGTTCGTTTCTTTCTTTCTGACTGCAGCGATTGATTGTTTTTGCCCATTTTTTTTCATTATATAATTCAGGAATTTTTAGGCTATACTATAGTCTAATAGGCACGGCCTATGAATATATTTTTACAAATTAGATTAACAAAATATTGGTTGTTGGTTTTGTTATTGTTGTTGTAGTTATTATTGTAGGCCTATATATTGCATAATCAGGGTATAAATAGGCCTACTAGGCCTATTATAGCCTATATAAGCATTAATTTATTTCACGACAGATATCATCCAGGATAATGTTACAAATTGAAAATTTTGAAAATCCAAAGGAAAATTGACGAAAACGGCTGCCCACAATCAACCCCCCATCAGCCCATATGGTCCTATTATGGTCGCCCCCTCCCTATCCCTGCACAGGCGCGTAGCAAGCGGGGGGACAGGGTGGACGAAGTCCATGGGCCCCGAGGGTTCAGGGGCCCCGAGCACAAAAGTGAAAATTAAATAAGGGCTGGTACCGGAGAGCAGGGCCGGATTGGGCCAAATAGGCTCGGGTCCAGGGCCCCAAAAATTGCCCTATGCATCTTTCTTTTAACTCCTATAACAGCATGCTTTTTGGCCAAAATAGGGCAAAATGGTAAAATTTTCCGCGCTTTGCGCATTCAAATATCAAAATTCACGTTGATCTGAGGCTAAAATAGTCTGAAATTGACGTTTTTCGCGTGTTTTGCGTGCAAATGTCCTAGTAACATCCGAACAAAATATGTTATTCCCCTCTATATTATCGTAAACCAAAACTTGGCCACTGACTTGAGTGCATTATATGCCTTCCTCGGCACGTGAATTTGGGGCCTACAAATTTTGGCTTGGCCCAGGGCCCCCATAAGGTAAATCCCGCTCTGGTTAAAAGGGCCCGTATTGCCCCTTGTCCATGGGCCCCGGATGCTCTTGCTACGCCCCTGTCCCTGCAACATATAGGATGATGACTCACGAGCCGCGGTTTGTCCGTGGCCCTAGTTCACTTGATACACTATTGTACATGTGAGTTTATTCTTTTCTGCATGGCTGTTTCCATTATTAACGTACGCCCCTCTGGAATCGAGCATTGAAAATCAAATGTATTGTATCAGTGGCTGCACAATAATTCTGCTACACTGTGCATGCAAGCATAACAGTGAATTGAAAAGGGCGCGCTTCAAATTTGGCCAATTTTAGAAAACATCCATGTCGATAAATGAATTTCTTCATATGCTTCATTTATCCAAATTGTTTAAATTTTTAATATATGATGTGTGAAGCCTTTCCGAGGCTAACATCGGGTCCTCAAAAATTAAAAATTGTTTTGTTTAAGAGCTACTGCCTGTTTTTAAGGATTTTTGAAGATCGCTCATAAATCAGTAAAATATAGGCCTATTGAAGTAAAGGAACTACCACCATTTAGCTGAAATATTAATCTTTCTTAGCATGTAAATTAATTCCGTCGACAACAAATGAAACACTTCCCTAAAACCAGTTGAAGCAAAACATTAATCAATGTTTTTTTAGGGAGTAATTTTCCAAACCACAATAGCTCTAAGCCATTGTGTGTGTCCAAGGCCATACTATTTTTGTATCACGCGGTACAGTAAAATTGCTGTTCACTTTACCGATTATCCTCCCATGTTAATCCAGATGACAAAATGTTAATTTAAAGTCTCATTGCAACTGAATTTTAATTTTTACTTTTCGGACTTGGCTTTGAGTAATGGTGACACATACCATGTTTACAGTAAAAATGAAAATTATATTCTAGACACCGTCAAAATGTCAAACTTTTTATTTTTTTTTTTTTTTTTTTTAAATAATTAACTGCAGTTCATTTATTCAACCTCATAACAGGATCATACTTTAAAAAATTATGATGAATGAACAGACGTTCATTAAATATTGAAAAAAACCTAAAATTACTCATGCCTAATTTGCATAATAATATCATAAATACATAATTAGCTGTAATTACCTTCTAATTTGCATAATTAATTACTTTTTGTGTATTTTTTGTTATCAATTGAAAGAACGTTGTATACATATGTGTGCAAAAAAAACCGCACCTTTATATCATGTACGGTTTTCTATTGGCATCAATTTTGCATATTAATTAGCAGAACTTAGTCATTTTTTGAGATTTAATTTGTCTGCAGATTGGCCGAAATTGCTAAAATAGTATATTTGGTTAATTTATTATGATTATTCAATGATAGATTTTTGAATTTTGTTTTCTGTAACGAAGTCAGGAAAGATAGGCATTTAACATGTGATATTTAAATTAACGCTGCTTTTTCAAGCAAGCGTCCAAATATACCTTCAAAATCTCGAAATGTGCCAATTTTGTCATTACAGCCATTTGTGGCAGGATTTCATTCCATCTACGAGTATCTTTAAATTGACACTACATCACAATGCATTGACCGATTTCAATTCTGTTTTTTGATTTTTGATGCTTTAATAAAGCTCAATAATGTAGGAACATTAAATAACGTGTTTCTGCTGCGATTATTTTTGAGGTGATATGCCTTAAGGGTTGTGTAAAGCTATATCAGGTTGGTAGGGGTAAAAGTAAGATTATTGCCATTTTGACCAAAACATGTACGCATTTATGATTTGCCAAACAGAAACTAACAGAATAACACCTAAAAGTATCATTTTTTGATCATTTTGCATAAATACGACTTTCCACGATTTACAAAATGTTTGTACCGGGTATGCCTGTTGTCAAGTCAATGACAGACACGCGTACCAACCTTGAATAATTATACTGAATTGTGATGTAACATTCCGTACAGAGGGTATTCAATACGGCGTGACAGAGCCATTATCATTCAAATAAAAGTCTGGCCTCCATAAGCAGTCAACATTAATAGGTAAATTTTCACGGGAAAATTTTCTGGACACGTGACCAATGCGTATCAATGTGAGTGTAACCTCGAGCCTGATCTCTGACCCCCGGCAGTGACCTCGCTATTCAAGTCTTAGTAATTTTGAATTGGAATAGTATTTTTGACCGCAATTTTGATAGAAATTTGTGCATTGCAAATTTATTGAATATTATGTTATCTTAATTTTTCACAATATCATCAAAACGTAATTTCAAAAATATCTATCTACGGAAAAAATATTTATCTACGGAAACTCTTACCATAACATTATTAACTTGCGACAAGTAACTTATTTTGCCTCAAAGGAGGAATTCTTCCTATTCAAATACATTGGAAGAACACCCGCTGTGCTCGGGGTCACATTCCATAATGCTAATATGTCTGCGCCCATGGGTGTCACGTGTCCAGAAAATTTTCCCGTGAAAATTTACCTATTAATTCTGACTGATAAGGTAACAATAAAACAGGTAATAGGTATGGCTGGTCGTGAAATCGATCTTGAAACCTGTCTCGCTGTCATCTTAAGCTACAGGGTGTCACTTGCATTTATTATGGAGTGCAGAATTAACCATCCATTTGTCGCCGAAATGAGTAACATGTAATTGTGGACATAGCTAGTTCTTGCTCTGAGCCCTCGTAATATTGAAAACACATGAAAAGGTCACTTAATCCAATATCAAGAATTATTCAGTGTTTCAAGCTCTACATCTGTGCCAAATTTGGTGTATCTCCTATGACAACTGTATGATGTCTACACATAATTGCAAAGTAGGCCTATGCGATAGTGATAAAGCAGCAAATATTATGTCTTGTGCTTATGAAGCCTTTGCGCTGTAAGTTACACACATGCAATTTTTACACGTGCAAAACATCCAGTTTTAAGAATATCAATATCACACCAAAACGAATGAAGTTTTTGCAATGAAAGTAACACAATAAGTAGGTGACATTTATGCCATTGTATTTCACGTACCGTACTCAAATTAAATACAATGTTGATTAATGTTTTCAAACACGGTATATCATTCTGGAACACCCTGTATCTTAGAACCGTCCTTCAACACAGGTGACAGTATAATTGTTATATTGTTTCGGTCCATTTACGACATAGCCTTCCTGATTTTAATACACGATGATACAATAAAACATGAGCTCGGTTTGAATGGTTGTGGAATCAAACTAGAGACCTGTTCCTTTGTCACATTAATAGACCTGCTAAATCAAGCAGAACGACTTCATGACAAATCCTTTCACAGAATTGACCGTGTTTCCAGCGCTGCAGTGTTGGTATTAACTTTGGGCTTCTTATGAATTGATTGTCAATACATTACAGGTATATACATTAAAACTCAAACGGGAGAAATAATCGCTCATACGCATGTTAGAACATTTTAAACATTGTTTTAAAATTGTATATTACAATTTATTTACATTAACATTGTACCCTAAATAACATGGACATTTGGGTGATATATTGATGTAGTTACGGGCCATATTTAGTGCCGATTTGTCCCAATTTGCTTTTGACTTGCCTGGCAACACATGGCTTGTCGTGTGAAGAAGCTTGAAGACAAAGTTGGAGACCCATAAGGAATTATATTTGTTCTCAAACGGAATCATGATAAAAATCGTAAGTAAAAAGTAATTAAATAACATAGCGCTATTAGCTCGCCTATGAACCTTGGTATTCGTTAGTTAACCGGATAAATAACTTTGGCAAAACTGACAAATTTGTACCAAAATTGGCGTTAACTCGTTACTGTCGAAAATGCACAAAATATGGCTTCCGTGAATCTAAACAAATTGATATTTAAAAATTGGTTAATTGTATTACCATAAATCGAACATGGACATGCAGGATGGTATCTCTAGAAGCCTTTTTGCCTAAAAAATTGGAATTTTGTTGAATTTAAAGTAACAAAATAACATGCGCCAGACAGTGGTCGACGAGAGTGTAAAATCAGGTAGTATTTTGTGTATTGACGAGCTTGAACATGCCTTCGTTGCATTCGAAGTCGCAAATATCTATCATAATTCTTATTTCAAGGTCCTGTAAATACCTCAGCAAAAGATAGGGTCATCGTCCAACACGGACTGCTCGAAAAGAGTTCACCTATAAAAAACTGTGTGGGCTGTTTTGCGTCGTTATATGTACAGGCATATTTGAAGAATTTCCTATCAACTAATAATATTAAGATTGCTAAAATATTAATCTAAAGACTTCAATCTTAAATGTGCACCATAAATTTTGCACCTGAGATAGATATTGCTAGGCAAAATTTCACAGCAAACATGGCAGTTTTCTCCCATTTCGGAGATATTTGAGACAATACAGCTCGACCCCTTAAAGGCCTATAACTCAAAAACATGCCTGGCGACTTGTTCAGGGTTTTGTTGGAGCTGGTCACATATTACACTTCATCTTATCACTAACAGGGAGAAAAAAGGCTATGTGGTATTGAAGGAGCCGTGTTTTTAATACGAAGTCTCATGCTTATCATCAAAGATCTCAGAACACAAACAAAGGTGTTTTTTTTGTTCTTTTACATAATTGACATTTAAGTGATACAAGTAAATTATATATGATATTTCCTTCAAATTAATAAATTAAAATACCACCTCACATAGACCATGGCAGGCCCGCACGCAGGGGGGTGCCACCCATTTGCAAAAGTATACAAAAAGTCCAAAAATATCACAAATTGCGAGCGTACAAGGGAAAAAAGTTTTTGTTTGGTTTGTTACACTTTTTTGGTCAAAAATTGTCAAAATATTGGGAAGAAAGTCCACTTTTCATGAAATTACCCCCTCCCCTTGGGAAAAAAGTCCACTTTTTCAAAATCAGCCCCTGGGGCCTGGACCATGGTTTAAATTTATTCATCTTAAGAGCACCAACCAGATGGTTCATGATTCAACTCAATTCAAAACCCAAGCTGTTTTAGGACTACTTTACATAATTGGCCATATCCTCGCTTCTAGACACCAATTTTATTGAAACAGAGCTTATGTAATCACTTTTAAGTAATTATCTTGATGACAAAGTAAAAATCACTATAATCGATACGTGGAATGGTTGCCTAATACTATTTTCTAACTTGCTTTAATTTTTTTTGTTACACCCTACACATTGTTAAAATGGGCTGCCTTTAACAGAAAATCCCATAGGCACAGGTTCACATTTTATACAGAGAAAACAATTACAACATCAAAATGATTTCAAATCTACCATATTTTTCAGGACCAGCGTAAAACTGTTTTATTTTAGATATGCAATAGGTTCCTATCCGGAACAAAATCTTCAGATGGTGGATTAAAATTTGCTTAAAATCACAAGTTTGTTTAAACAAAAGTGCCACCCTAGATAAAAATGGTCCATGTGAGAATTCCTTGTTTCATTATTATGATGTAAAAGTGATAATTTTGTGTCATTTTTATGCTTTGCTGATTCTTATCTACTTCACTTGTTTTTAAATTCATGTTGAGTTTTGCATATTTTCATTTTGCGGTAGCTGCACCAAGCGCAAACATTTTTGTCCCGCAAAAATTACCACTTTTACAGTATTGCGCCCATGCAGAATCCAGAGATTACCAATTCATGTTGTGCAGTTCCTTGGTTCATTTGTGATGCGCTGTCTGCTCCCACAAATCAAGCATTTAATAACATGACCTAATTTTCCCCAGACGATGAGCATCTTGATAATACAATCAGCATGGTTGAGCCGAGTGTGGTACCCGCAAGCCTGTTTGGTTTGGGGAGGCTACATGTATAAGTCAGGCATGCAATGGCGGACTGAAGAATTCAATGGACTAAAGTCAAGATTTTATGATTTATTCTTCATAATTTTTACGATTTTTACAAATCATTTGCCATAATTTTAAAGACCACTGAACCAATTTGGTATTGTAATGTGTACTCATTTTATTATATTTTCTACAAACTTCAAACTCCCTCAGGGTAGTTTGGTCGGAGGTGCTCTATGTGCTATTGGTTGCCTATCACACCCCCCCCACTCCCGGGACTGGGACAGTATGGAGTTTCACATGACATACAATTTATACACAAACATACTAACAGAAGGATATAATATTGTATTTATTATACAAATAACCAATTTCCATGGCCCACAGAACTGTGTGCATCTATCAGGAAATAAGCTTTTGTTATGCTAAATAGCTGCTAAATAGCCTTCCCAATTTTGTGTTGAAGTTGATTGGTTATTGCATTGGACACCCAGCCAAACAAACAAACAAACACACAAACAACCAGGCAACCATTTGTTAACATAAGCCCCACATGTGTGGGGGCCAAAAATGACTGCGATATATGTGTATAGGTATGACTCTCTATACATGCGACTAGCAGTTTAACATCCCCTCCAAAGGACGGAGCACTCCCATTAATAGCTCATTACCCAATTCTAAATGAACCATAGGGAGAGTGGAGTCTGAATTTAATCTACAGATGTTGAATGCCAATTAAATCTAGACCATTGTTTTTCCAAGCCAATACCCCAGAATCTTTTCCAAAAAATTTAGGCCAAAAAATTTAGGCCAAAAACAATCTACAGCATGCTTTTCCTTGAAAATGTAGCTTTTTTCACCCCCCAAAAAATTCAGCCAAAACAATCCATTTTGCCTTTAAAAAAATGCTATGTTTACTTTCATGCAGCTAAAAAAATCCCCAAAATGCCAAATCTGGGTCAGTTTAGGCTATTAGAACAGGGGTTTTTATCACCTAAAATACATCATTCTCTCCAGATAACATAAAAAGACAAACATGATAACACAAGGCCAAAATACAACATAATTATTGTCATAGCAATGAAATGCAACAGAAGGCAGCCATTAAAGTATTGACTATATTGCCCTGAAATGATGACATATTGCTTGGAAATGTTTTATTAACCCTAACCCTACCCGTGTTTTTTGTGCTATCGGAAGGGAAAAAAGGAACGAAAAAGGAGAGAAGATGAAGAAGAAAGTCGTTTGGCACCCCCGGATTCAACCTCGGACCCCTCGCATGCCATGCAGAAGATCCCCAGTATGTAGCTACACAGGTGACGTTGGCCCAGCCAACGATTCCCTGGGTATATATGACTTGGTCTGATTGCGTCATCAAGTCCTGTGGAATGCATGCACGCAGAGTGGTTTTAATAGTGAGCTTTAGTGAGTTCTAGTTGGGTTAGGGTTAAGGTGGCATATAGGAAAAACATGCATACAGCTTAACCCTAACCCTACCCGTGTTTTTTGTGCTATCGGAAGGGAAAAAAGGAACGAAAAAGGAGAGAAGATGAAGAAGAAAGTCGTTTGGCACCCCCAGGATTCGAACCTCGGACCCCTCGCATGCCACGCAGAAGATCCCCAGCATGTAGCTACACAGGTGACGTTGGCCCGGCCAATGATTCCCTGGGTATATATGACTTGGTCTGATTGCGTCATCAAGTCCTGTGGAATGCATGCATGCAGAGTGGTTTTAATAGTGAGCTTTAGTGAGTTCTAGTTGGGTTAGGGTTAAGGAGGCATATAGGAAAAACATGCATACAGCTTAACCCTAACCCTACCCATGGTTTTTGTGCTATCGGAAGGGAAAGAAGGAACGAAAAAGGAGAGAAGATGAAGAAGGAAGTCGCTTGGCACCCCCGGGATTCGAACCTCAGACCCCTCGCATGCCACGCAGAAGATCCCCAGCATGTAGCTACACAGGTGACGTTGGCCCGGCCAATGGTTCCCTGGGTATATATGACTTGGTCTGATTGCGTCATCAAGTCCCGTGGAATGCATGCACGCAGAGTGGTTTTTAGTGAGTCCTAGTTGGGTTAGGGTTAACCTCCAGCAAGTCCTAAATCTGATAATCCATCCTTATTATGACATGATAAGATGACATGAAGACCTACAAAATGATTGCATCACGTTTCTTCTATCAGTTCTGTCAAAGGACATATTCTCAATCCTCAAAAAGCTTATACCGTCTTCTTTTTCATCGTTCTATCACCGTGCCAATTTATGATAACTTAAAAGGGCATTTCGTGATCCACAGACTCATCCCCCCACTTTTCTCAAAAAAAGTTGAGATTTTTATATCACTGGAAACCTCTGGCTACATAATGTTTATGTACAAAATATTTCTTGCAGATTAATTTGTTTAGCAAAGATATCGTGAAATTTGAATTTCGTTCTGGTGCACCAGAACGAAATTACAACGCATTGTCTATGGAGCAGTGTAATACACATAATCATGCATAACTTCATGAACGCAAAATCGGAATCAACTGAAATTTTTGGAATAGGTTTTTTTCGTGGATATCTAATGACAAATGACATAAATAGAGGATGCTAGGATCACGAAATACTCCTTTAAGTTGTTGACAGACGAAAGTTTTTGAAGCTGTCTTGAGATGCGATGTATTAAAATAACTAAACTGAGCTCAAAAAGAAACTTACAATTTTTTACAACTTGTGAATCACAAGGTTATATCTTAAAATACTGTCAATCAAAATGAACCAAAATTACACACAGGATTACCTTAATACACTACTCAAAACACATGTCAGTAACCAAGCAGTTGTCCAACTGACACAACAACAAAATGCAGCTTTCTGGACTTCCTTCACTTTCACAGCCCAACATTTGGCACCCAGGACAAAAAATCTGTCAGAATGCACACAAGATGCTTGCACAGATGATAAAACGGTGTTGCTTTCTGCTTTTCATACACTTTTTCATGAAACAGGGCTTTCTTCTTCTTTTTGAGCTCTGTTTATATTGCTTGCATTGATATTGATGAGTTTGCTATCTACCGCTGATATTGGGGTTGATGAAGTAACAATCTACATTAACATCTGATATTGCTATAATGTCAATAAAGTGACTACTGGTATTGGTGTTGATAAAGTAAATATCTAAAAAAAAGTAACTAACCCCCTTAAATAATGGCCATTATTAAAAAAGGTGCTATATTGTATTACAAATGTGTAAAATGTGTTGAATTTATTTCTGCGCATTTTGACACCTCATTTGATACGATAGCCCAGAAAACAATAAAACACCGGTCAATTTAATGAAGTGAGGTCCAGATTTGAAAGTTGCACTTACAAACAAATTTTTACAATACAAAAACGCTCAGATATCATTACACAGGTTTCCTTCCATTACACTGAATGCAAAATCAATAGAATGAAAAGGAATTGAGCCTATTCCTCCACAATCCTGCCACTGTATGAGTGTTCCTCAACATTCCCCCAACATGTCAAAACATTATTTCACTGGCCTCCTATAACCTCATGTGTATGTAAAATTCAAACAAACAAAAAAGAAAACAGACAAAATTCCCAATTTTCAAGGACTCTTTTCATTTTAATTTCATGTGAAGATGTCACATTGTTTGTTTTATTCATATAAAGATAAATTCAAGGCTCCTAAAGATTATCAAAATAAAATCTATAGGTGCTTTGGAGGATCATAAGATTGTCAAGAATTTTCAAGGCTATTCTTAAAAGTCATATTCAAGGGCCTTTAACTGCATTAAAATTTAATTCTGTTTGTTTTTAGAAGATTAAGACTTTAAAGGATCTCAAGGTCTGCATGCAGTGAATTCTGGGAAATTATGTCCAAAGTCAGGTTCATATGATACATCTAAGACCAGGCTATAATAAATAGTCGGACGCGACGTCTTGCAGGCATTTTCAAAATGCCACAGATGCAGTATTTAATTTTCTGCAGCGGCTAAAATCGTCAACATCAAACAAAGCTAACCATTTAAAGGTCTGTGACCCGATTGACAGCCTCATCCCCCATTTTTTGGAAGTTTGGTATCAGAAGAAAGCTCATGTTTTTGTCATAAACTTCCTTTTGCATTATTTTGATTAATAGACTTTCTTGAATTAGGCCTAAAAATTGTTTGATTGGTGTAACATGAAAAAATTAGGGTAGGTAGGTACATGTAGGGATTTTTTAACTTTTAAAGTTATAACTTGCATTTGATAAAGGCCTTAGAAATTTTTTTCTTCTTTTTTTTTAAATTAAATTAATTTGTCAAATTTTGGGGTTATTTTTTTTTGCAATATTTTTTTTTAAAGTCAGGGTTGGGCCTACTTTTAGGGTCGGTCGGATTACACCAATCAAACAATTTTTTTAGGACTTAATGCAATACTTTATTCCACTTAATTTGACTGCTTTGTGCTAATACTGAAGGAATTTATAATGAAAACATATTTATCTGTCATACTGTATTCTGAGTCAGTCTAAGATTATACCAATGATGCCTTTTCAGGCTTGATGAATAACTGGAATATTGATTTCAAACAACACTATTTAAACATTTTATGTGTTTGCCGGAAGATAGCAGTATACCATAGACAGTATTCTTAAAGGAAAATCCCAGTTAGGCTTACAAACACTAAAATTAAAAACCATAAGCATTATTATCTCACAGCAAGTTTTATTTCAAGTCTTAATTACTATACATCGTATCACTTATATATTAGCCTATACTACATGAACAACTTTCTTTTTGTCTCAAATGGCTTGTCATACCGGGCCAAAAGAAATGTAACAGCTGTTAAATTAAACAATAACAGTGTGGTCTTATATCCTATTTTGACACAAATGACTTGCCATACTTATACAACCAAGCAATGTGTAATTTGCTTGAATATAACGCGGGATATAACCATGACACTATCATATTTTTGCACAATTGGATATATTTTTGTCCGCATTCATCAAAGCATAAGTCCCAGTCTAAACATTACAAATTGCAAGGAATACTTTCTATAAGGTTCAACTAATTAGTATATTACACAATTACAATTACACAAAATACATGGTACTTTTTTAACAAATTCATCAAAATACATTTCATATCTATACACAGTTATTATACACATCATAAACAAGGGTCACTGTACTCTCAGTCTCTATTTCATACACCAATCTGATCTGTTTAAATCCCCAACCTTACAACAAGTGATTTTGCCTTACTCCCTTGAACTCAAAAATGTGAAAAATATCAACATTTTTTAATTTGTCATAAAATTTGTATTATATCGTAATTTTCAAAAAATGAAAATTATTTGATATCAGAAAGACATTATTCGTATTCAGAATGCAATTCGATACGTCTGTGGTGCTCTCATGTCCCATAAAAAATACTGTCAAAACGCTCTAAACGCTCATTTCAGATCCCTTAAACATTATGTGTTTGCTGGAAGATAGCAGTATACCATAGACAGTATTCTTAAAGGAAAATCCCAGTCAGGCTTACAAACACTAAAATTAAAAACCATAAGCATTATTATCTCACAGCAAGTTTTATTGCAAGTCTTAATTACTATACATCGTATCACTTATATATTAGCCTATACTACATGAACTTACTTTTTGTCTCAAATGGCTTATCATACCTGGCCAAAACAAATGTAACAGCTGTTAAATTAAACAATAACAGTGTGGTCTTATATCCTATTTTGACACAAATGACTTGCCATACTTATACAACCAAGCAATGTGTAATTTGCTTGAATATAACGCGGGATATAACCATGACACTATCATATTTTTGCACAATTTGGATATATTTTTGTCCGCATTCATCAAAGCATAAGTCCCAGTCTATACATTACAAATTGCAAGGAATACTTTCTATAAGGTTCATATAATTAGTATATTACACAATTACAAGTTACACAAAATATGGCACTTTTTAACAAATTCATCGAAATACATTTCATATCTATACAGTGGCGTATCCAGCAGGGGGCTGGAGCCCCCCCCATTTTGAACCCTTGCCCCTGTTTTCCCCCAAATGAAAAAAGTTAAAGTAGGCCTACTTCTGAGAGTTATTAATTAACCTCATATCTGGTCATTTTAACCTTAAAAAACACAAATTTTTGCGCTCTTCGTGCGCATTTATTCCACTTTTTTACCATATGTCACCAGTTCAGCTTCAATATGCCAAAAATTTTCGCGCGCATTTGTACCATACACTTCTTTTGTCACCAAATGGTGCTGGATTCCTGCCCCCTCATTTATTATGTTTGCCCCCGCTTGCCCTCCCAAATGAAAATGTCTAGTTACGCCACTGTATCTATACACATCATAAACAAGGGTCACTGTACTCTCCATTTCATACACCAATCTGAACTGTTTAAATCCCCAACCTTACAACAAGTGATTTTGCCTTACTCCCTTGAACTCAATTTGTCTACCTCATCTCAACTTTTAACTTATTTTTGATTCTTCCAGCATCCCACCCAAAACTACTTTTTGGTTGGTACCTGAAGCCAACACCAGTAGGGGATTGAACTCCCTAAATGAATTGGTTTGCTAACTCAACCCCTAAAGAAAAATTTTAACTCTGTTAAAGCCAAATCCCCAAAGAAAAATCCACCCCCCCCCCACAATAGTGTAAATTTGTGAAAATTGGTCCAGAAAACACAATATGTCACATTTTTTAGGGCAAAAATAGTGTCAAATTGAAAATTGGAATGGTAAACACAAAATTTTACCTTAATTTTGGGCTAAAAAATTTCACACACAATTATCAGAGTAACATATAAGGCCCAAAATGACGACCAAAAGGAATTTATTTTGTCTTTGCTACCTCAGACTACTGACACTAATATGCCATTGAACATGTAAAATACTTGAACCCCTCAAAGGATTTTTATGACCACACACACTGGCACAACCTTAATGCTCTGCGTGCTAGCCATGCGCTTCAATGGAAAAAGTTCAAGTTTTGAAATATTTTCTCAAAATATCAAGAGTTATCTTAAGAACTACCGAATCAATACTAGGCTTGTTTGTACTCATTTTAATGCATTTTTCATGCTGATTCCAAATATGGTCATGAAAATGTACATTTCTGAAATTTTGCAGTCGACACCCACGTGAAGAGAGTTAATATAAGATCCTAGTTTCTACAATATTTACAAACTGTGCTACCTGCTTGATACTCAATGTTCCATACCCGCTGAATGTTATGTTCCAATTTTGTTTCAAAGCTACCCAAAAACATCAGGGGTGTAGCCGGTTGCCCCCTCAACCGACCCCCCCCCCCCCGCGAAATTTTCAGCGATAAAATGGTGACGGCAAAGAGTAAAATGATATCAAAATAGCATAGTTTCATAGTGTTCAGCTATTACCTACATCATCCAGTTGAATATTGCATTTTTTAGAGTCTTCACATGTCAGCCATAGCAAGCATTCGGTTGTGTGTGATGAGAATAATCCATATTGTTTCATTCCAAACTAGATTGACAGCTCTTTACTGTGAAAAACAGAACAATTTTCAGAAAATCTTTTGTCATTTAACACTGGATGTGTAACAAGGCAAATTACCCAAAATGCCAATGTAGGCTACGATTACCATGTGCAGTACATAATGCACCCCTTATCTAAATAGCATAGTTTCATGCTATTTCAGCTATTGTTACGCACATCGTACAGTTGCATACACTAGTGCATTTTGAACAGTTTTACAGTGTTCCAGTCAGCCACAGCAAGCATTCTGTCATGTGTGATGGTCATTCCTGCAGGACATTCCAATCCTTGTGCAAGAACACCCACTAGTTTACCCATCATGCCGCCGTATTGCTCTATGACACAGGAACCATATACTGGCTCCCCATTCTCATTTATCTCTGTGGCTCTTCCTATCAGCATACAGTCAGACTCCTCATCATAACAAATACCTGATGCCATGGCAATATCAAGGTTAAGAGTTTCCTTCCCTGACTGCATGTCATATACACAAACTTTGTCTTGTTCTAAACCATCACTCACAGCTACACGTGTCCCGCGTATATCAGCAATGCGTACTGGTGGGATACTTGTAGGTATTGTCTTGAGGATATTTCCTGCTGCATCATGTACTGTGATAAAATATTTGTTATCCTCTTCACCTACAATTCCCGATCCTGTTAGGATTCTTCCATATCTTGTAGTGGTAATAGAAGCAGTTTGTTCTTTCTGTTGTGAGTTTGGTGCTACACTTGCTGTCTTCTGAAGCTTCCCATCTGCGGAATATACCTCAAATCCTGCCTTGTCCTCATTTGCTATCAGGTAGTTATCATCAGCAGATACTGCTATATCTACAGCAGCATTACTCTTTGCCTCAATCTTAAATTTACATTGTTCTTTATACTCATCATTCTCATTACGAAATACATGCACCTGTTTAGGATCTGATAGAGAATCACACACAGCAAGAATGCCACTTGGTTTTGATGCAATTCCGAATGCAGCTTTAAAATTACCGAATTCATGAACCAGTTCCAGTCTCTGTGGTCTCACGATTCTACCCAGCTGCATATTGTGTGCTACAAATTTACCAACAGAGTGGTCTTTTTTGCTCCTGACTGATTCATTGATCTGAAGTTTGTCAATTTGGTTGGTGAGTTTGTCCATTTGGGTGTGAAACTGGTTGTCGTCCATTGCCTTTATTCTGGTCTGAGATTCATCAATGTCATTTATCTGTTGCTTGAGTTGTGCAATCTTTTGCTGAGCTTGAGACAGATTTGGTTGATCCCTGATCTGACGGATTAGCTCTTGCGCTTGCGTCATCGCAGATTCAATCACAAATTCAACAGTTTTCTCAATTTCTCTTACTTCTTGCTCAATGGATGCTCCAATCTGCTTTTCAACTTCCTCTTCGTCTTTCAACATTTCAATTTTTTGTTGCTTCTGTTGATCGAAGACATGTTGCATTTGTTCTTTGAGCTGCTTGATACCTTCTGGATGTTTTTCTGCCATGTTTCTTACAGCCAAGATGGTTGTCAATCCATCTACTCCTTCGTCTGGCAGCTTGGATACCTTATTGCATTGTGGACATTTGATTGTTTTCAATCCTCCTTCAGTCATCTTCTTCAAACAAAGAGAACAGCACATATGTGAACAATTTGGCAGATTCTTAGGTTCGTTGGGCTTCACATAGAAATGGTAACATACTGGGCAAGTAAGGTCATCAGCAGCAGCAGAAGCGAACGAAGGATATTTAGCAGCCATCTTGTTTGATGTGCTCTTGTTTGCTCTCGGCTGTGTGTGGTAAATGTTCGTATTGCCTACAATACGAACAGCCTACACAGGTTCAACAGTCCAAACAGGTCAAACAGTCCAAAAATGATATAGTTTCTATTTCGTTTGTAAACACCAGGATCTAATGCGCACTTGGCAAATTATTATCTTCATAATCACTCAAGTTCAAACAAGTTTTTTTTAAGATAAAAAAGAAAATAGGTTCAGTGGTACTCAACCATTTCAGTGCACCAGCAAAAAAATATTACGGGGTGGTATACCGCTCTTTTTTAGTATGATGAGGGTTAAAGTTCCTTTCTCCCTTCTATAATAATGGTCAGAACAGTCGGAGAGGCACATGTTGAAGGTCTAGGTAGACTATGCCATAGTCGATTTTTGATAAATAAAAATGTTATTAATCATGATGAACGCATTCAGTTGAACTCGAAATTATACTGATATTTAGTACATCAAAATACTAGTATAAAATGGTTATGAAAAAGTTTAGGCTATATAATTATATTTGTGACAGTAAAAGTAAAGTATAGGCCCTACGTAGGCTTATATTATTGAATGCAACGTATCATAATGGCATAATTATAATGACACTTCAATACTGAACAATTCTAATTTTAGAATCTGCCAGTTTATTATCCGAAAAACCGACTATGGACTTTCACTTTTAAGCAGAACTTTACCCGGGACTCACACACTGTCAATCATACTTGTTTATCAATAAAATCTAACCACAAGACTAAGCATGGTGGTACAATACGCGCTAGATGCATACGTTCATCCACCAGCACAAAAGCGCCGCATTCCTTTGATAGTTGTGTACCATGTATAGTTATAATGGTACCAGTACGCGTCGGGAGGATTTAAACAATAACGAGATCTGGGCGACCAATCACAAGCCAGATTCATTTTTAAAGATGCATTACATCATCACCAATTTTAGTTAGGCCAGAAATTGGCCTAACTCTCAAGGCAAAGTCAGTAGTCCACTTGGGAAGCTAACAAACAGAGGGCGACGGTGACTGAAAAGATCAGTTGTGAAAATCTATCAATTGTGCACTCATTAATTAAATCAGAGTTTTAAGCTTAAATGTAATAGCCAGAGTAGTGCACAATTGGCAAGTGGACTACGGAGAAGTCTAAGGTCTAGGTGACCATTCACACATAACTTGTGAATATTAGTGAGTGCACCCCAATTATCAATGTAGAAGGACGATGACTCTGTACATATCTTGGTCCAAAGGGTGCAATTGTTATGATAGACTTTAACTTTGAACTCTATACCCTTTACTTTAAAGGCACTATCAGTAATCCACAATGTAGACCTATATGGTCTATGGCTACACAAAACAGTATTTTTTTAGGAATGGCATAAGAGTGAAAGAGAAGTCAATAAACTTATAATTATAGGTGTTTTGAAAAGAATTGGAAAATGGAAGAAAACACCAGTGTTGATACATATTGTGGCTCCATTACATTGCATGTAGCTGCAAGAGTCCCTACAGAAATACTCCTCCAACATTGACTCAAATATGACATTTCAACCTTACTAGGTGTACAGTCTCACCACTTGCAGGGAATAGTCTTTACAAAATTGCAATAATCTGATTTTTGATTATCTGATTTAGCAAACCACTGAGAGTGCCTTTAAAATGTGACATGGAACAATAAAAATTTCAAAATTTCACTAAGTTTGCTATAAAACCATGCTACACTGAGCTGACTTTAAAGGAACAGGGGAAGAATTTCATGATTTTGTGAGACCAAGATGGCTGTTTTGACCACATTGGGTGATGGTTATAGTGATACATTTACACACCATCCCTCATCCCTCCCTCAATCCCTTCTACCCACCACACCCCCTCTCTCACTCAGCCTCTCCCTCTCTCTCTCTACTAGATGGGGTAGGGGTGTTAACCCCCAAAATTGAGCCTCCCCTCCAAAAAAACAAGTTAGAAGTCTTTGAACGAGTTAGCGGACCACTGTAACATTTAAAATTTTGCAAATTGAGTTTGGGCCCTTTTATGTTTTTTGGCTTCCATTAGACCTTCAATTTGCACACATTTCAAATCACCCCCTGTGTATGGATAAACAAGTGACTGTTTTTGCTTCTGTTTTGGACACCCATATACTTTATGTTTAAATCAATAACTGAATAACCAGGCCTATTGTAACAGTGAATAATGGTCCACGAATGGCTTTAATTGGCTTTCATTTTCACACATTTTCTAACTTTTTCCAACTAAAATCTTACACAAAATAGTGTCAAAACTGTCCACCAAATGGCTTCAATTGGGCCTTCATTTTGCAATTTTTTCAAACCTTTCAGTTTTGCTATTTTCTCTTCAGCTTTGAAAACTTGTCCACAAATGGCTTCAATTGGAGTTGTCATTTCACTAATATAATTTGACTGTTTCAAACTAAAATTTTACACCATAATAGTGCCAAAAAGGTCCATCAAAATGGCTTCAATTGGGGTTGTCATTTCACTAATATTTGACTGTTTCAAACTAACATTTTACACCATAATAGTGCCAAAAGGTCCATCAAATGGCTTCAATTGGGGTTGTCATTTCACTAATATTTGACTGTTTCAAACTAACATTTTACACCATAATAGTGCCAAAAAGGTCCATCAAATGGCTTCAATTGGGGTTGTCATTTCACTAATATTTGACTGTTTCAAACTAACATTTTACACCATAATAGTGCCAAAAAGGATTGTCAGCTTCATTCTAAGAAAGCACATGCTGAACACTCAATTCTGAACTCTGGCACAAAATTGAGATTAAACCTAGGTTCATCCAGGGCTGGGTTTTGTTTTTCAGAGTATCATGTGTTGTTCCCTACAGTGACAATTTTGTTTGGAGAGTAAGCTTGTAATACCGGTGTCTATGACTATACAGGAAGAAACAAATTGGATATTTGTGTAGTCTGTTTTGCTTTCATTAATTAACAACACAAAGAGACACCAACATTGAAACTAAAGCCAAATGGTGTGTTATTGTGTGTTTATATTGCAGGATTAGCACCAGAAGGCAGTATCCACAATAGCTGCCCTATGAATAGTTGACAATTTCTGCATTCTGTAGGCCTATTGTATATTATTAAAAATTTATGACACCTGGCAGCTATTCCAGATAGAGGACCTCATTGCACTAACCCCTCAATATGTTATTACTACATAATAGCTGCTGTATAGACATTTGACAATTTCCACCTTCAATTTCCTACACATTTAATAAGTATGTTACCTGGCAGATATTGCAGATAGGGTCTCAGTACACAAACCACTCAATATGTTGTGTTACTACACAATAGTGTGAAGCAGTGCTACAAAACCAGGAACATGGTCACAATTTAGTTTTTGATATCAACAGAAAAAAAAATGAACAGATTTAATTAGACAGTGACACTTAGAAGCAAAATTTAATAGTTTGGGCACTAAAAAAAATATAGACATAATGTACATCTTAAATTAACAAAAAAATCAAGAGTTTTTAATTTTTATCAATTCCAAACTTCAAAAGCTCACATATATCTTAATTTGAGTTACAGCTAACATATTCCTGTTTTTTTTAGAAAACAGGTCACACATTTGGCACAATGCAATTAGAGGCAACTAATTAGCCCACAGAACTCAAATGGTATCAACGGTGATGTGATTAAGCCAAATTAGTTTGATGTTGTGAAAATTAAACCAAACATTCCTGGGAAAACATTCCAATTTCTTTGTTGCTGTTCATAGGTCTGATACTACTGATTTAGTTTTTGTAGTTTTAGTCAAATGTATAAAGTATCCCATGAAGTAAATCAGTCCCATATTGAAATTCATTTTATGATATCAACTCATCAGTAGTTCATAATAACCAGGACTCATAACATTGTGGATTGATATAAAATGATTCACACCCAGCTCACTGCAGTACCTATACAAACTGCACTTCGTGTATTGCATGACTGCAAATTTACACATCAGGCTTAAGTGGGGACTTTATTGATGTGTGCAGCAATAACAAACCAAATAATTCTTGTTTATTACAAGTTGATCATAATAAATTATGTCAAATGTGTGACTTTTTTCCTGAAAACTAAATACAAACGAGATCTGATTGCGTTCGCCTGCGACCGCGAGCATGCACAACCAGCAGTGACAAATGAATCTGTGAGAACCGGAAGTGATCCCTTAATTACCTTTGACCCCGCAAAAATATTACACAGTGCTTAGGATGCCATAAGGAATATTCCTGGTGAATTTCAGCTTAATCGGAACTTATACATGGATTTTGATTTTTTTTAAATTTATGATTAACCTTTTGACCCCCTTAATGACCTTTGACCTCAATGAAAAAAAACCCTTATGTACATCGACAAAATGCATTGTTCCAATTTTAATTAAAAAATTCTACTTTGTTTAGTTGTCGAGATAAAAATTCTTAAAAATATTTAGCTAAAAACAGGAAGTGACCCCTTAATGACCTTTGACCCCAAAATAAAATTACCATGCATACATCAGGTAACACTGATTCATGTATGATGATTATATTACTCTGGTCTGTTTACATTGTGAGATTAAAAAATTTTAAACTTTTTTGATAACTTTGGTTTTTGACCGGAAGTAACCCCTTAATGACCTTTGACCCCAAAACTGTAGGCATCCTAAAGACCCTAGCTAGCAGCAATGCATGTGTGCTAATGGCGACTCTCTGCTATATAATTTGTAAAGACAGTGATTTTTTGAATATTTTTTACAAAATTTTCAGACTTTTACCGGAAGTAACCCCTTAAGGGGTCTAAAATGAGCGTTTATTGCGTTTCGACAGTATTTTTTGTGGGACATGAGAGCACCTCAGACCTATCGAATTGCATTCTGAATACGGAGCATGTCTTTCTGATATCAAATAATTTTCATTTTTGAAAATCACAATATAATACAAATTTTATGACAAATTATAAAATTTGATATTTTCAAATTTTTGATATATAACAGTCCTCGGTAAATTATATAAATCTAATGATATATTCTTAAAGTGTATGTAGCAGGGAGGAAAAGTTAACGGTCAATTGAAATTTTGACCTTTCATATTGAAGATATGGATTTTTTTCCCAAAAAGACCTAATTTTTTTTGGTGTTTTGGGAAAAAATCCATATCTTCAATACTGAAAGGTCAAAATTTTCAATTGATCGTCGGCATTTCATCCCACCTACATACACTTTAAGTATAAATCATCAGATTTATAAAGTTTACTTCAAGTACTGTTAAATATCAAAAATATCAATTTTAATGATTTGCCATAAAATGTGTATTAAATTGCGAATTTCAAAAATCAAAATTATTTGATATCAGAAGGACATTCTTCGATTCAGAATGCAATTCGATATGTCTGATGTGCTCTAATGTCCCAAAATAAATACTGTCCAAACGCTCATACCCCAGCCCTTAATGACCTTTGATTCCAATTTTGTGGTATAACTTTTAGACACTGGCTATAGGTGATGCATGTGTGCAAGTGCCGTCCGGTGCTATGTAATATGTGGAAGGAGTAGCATTTTTAGTGAAAATCACGGTTTTGGCCACTGACCGGAAGTGGATGACATTTGATCGGAAGTTCATCATGTGACATTTGTGGCACCACCCAATAGTCCTAGTGACCAACTATGATCAACATGGCTGAAAGCATGTGGCTACGATGGCTGATTTAATGATGTTGACAGAAAGAAGAAGAAAGAAGAAGAAGAACGCGGAAAAAAGAATGCACATCGCCGATAGCGGCTGTGCAACAAATTGGCTGCGGCTCAAATTGAGCTAGTATTTAAGTTTTCAAAGTTTGGAATTGATGAAAATAGTAAAAATCTTGACTATTTTGTTGATTAAGATACAAAATGTCTTCATTCACTTTGCAAAGATAATTTTTCCAAGTTGTTTTTTGTCTATGCAAAAATTAATTTTACTTGGTGTTAGTTTTAACCTGATAATAAATTCCTTCAAATTTGTAAACCTGTGTGCGCAACACACATTATTTTAGACTATTAGACCACTTGTATGTTATATTGCATAATTGTTAATTATTATACATGTTTATGATGAATCCATCATCTATTGACACCAACACCGAGAATCAATCAACTAGAATCCCCTATCAGAGGCCCTAACCATTAAGAATCAATCAACTAGAATCCCCTATCAGAGGCCCTAACCATCAAGAATCAATCAACTAGAATCCCCTATCAGAGGCCCTAACCATCAAGAATCAATCAACTAGAATCCCCTATCAGAGGCCCTAACCATCAAGAATCAATCAACTAGAATCCCCTATCAGAGGCCCTAACCACCAAGAATCAATCAACTAGAATCCCCTATCAGAGGCCCTAGCCACCAAGAATCAATCAACTAGAATCCCCTATCAGAGGCCCTAACCATCAAGAATCAATCAACTAAAATCCCCTATCAGAGGCCCTAGCCACCAAGAATCAATCAACTAGAATCCACTATCAGAGGCCCAAGTGATAAACCAAGCTTCCTGTATCAATTACACCATTGGTATAAAAATATCTTGACCCAATACTGTGAAATGTGATCACTTTAGCAGAAATAATTTTCAATTTCTTACAGATTTATTTCAAAATTCACTTGTTCATATTTTACTCATCTTCAAATTTGCCACAGTAATATATAGGCCTACACGTACACATTAGGTGAGTATATTTTTATGAAATTAATCCTTGATTTTACCTCGGCACAATTGCATTTTAAATTCACAAAAATTAGCCTCCTACATTTTTTCTTTCGTTCTCATGACACCATCCAATAATAGAAAAGGGTCAATTTACTTAGCTCTGATTTGCTCCTTTATATTGGACCAGAAAATGTCATTACTTTTTCTGTAATCAGAACCAAATAAATTGGACCAGTGATGATATACTATACGCATTACAGATCTTGTATCTTACCAAGTACAAGTCTATATATTCCTAGTTTTGGGTTTGTGTAAATGCTGATGTATTTATTCAACTATGCAAACTGATCTTTTTGTATATTACTGATTCACTAAAGTGGGTAAATGGTGGGGTCTATGTGACACGATCTGGTCCATGGGGGCCAAATGAGGCATTTTTGACAATTGAATTACTGTAATCATCACATTATACATAAAATAGGCTATTATTTAATGAAAACACCAAAGGTCTAGCATACTTGGTTCTAAAGTTATGAATTTCTTTGATGTCTATTTTCTTACGTATTTTATTGTTTTTGACTCCATATTTTTACCTTTATCTCAGTTTCAAATTTGCCGCCTTTGGTCCCCATGGGCCAGATCGTGTCACATATATGGTTAGTAGCCACATGAAGATTACCAATGGAAGATCTAGGTCTTCTGTAAAGCATAATATTTTCGCTGCATTAAAATTTTGCATTTTGGAGACAACCAGTGTTTCTGCAAATTCTGATTGTTGAGCCCATATGTGATGCGATCAAGCAAAATGAGTCCGATGTCGAACAAAATCAAAATTCAGTTTTCTATCTCATTATATAAGCCATTCTAAGAGCTTTATGTTGCTGAAAACCCCATCATAATTAGACTTTCGGTTCCAGAGATATGGATATTTTAGTGTTGCTCAGAACAATAAAATACAAAGGAAGTTGAATACTATTATTGATTATATCTCAAAATCAATATTCCCGACATCCGACTCATTTTGCTTGATCGCATCACATATGTGACCCGTTACAGCAAAAGGTACCTTAAGTCGGGAGCTACATATGCCTTATTTTGCTAGTAACAAATGCATTCTAAACCAATCATTAATCCTATTGTTGTAGAGGATAATAAGCTTGTACCTGTCTATAGAACTGTTTGTTATACAGCTCTAGTCTTTATTTGATATGGCTAATCCCTGTTCAAGTGGCATGAGTGGTGGGTTACAAAAACATTGTATTGTATTTGTATAGGTATGTATTAGCCACCCAGTAACAATGGGAGGACATTCCTGGACCCCGTTGACTTGTAGATGATTTGAAATGACCGCCACTTCAGATTGTCATTATTGTTTGATATTTTCTGCCAACATTGGGGAAAAAGAGACACTTGTAGCAGCCGACATAAGGTATCTTTC
This sequence comes from Amphiura filiformis, assembly GCF_039555335.1. Classification (NCBI taxonomy): domain Eukaryota; kingdom Metazoa; phylum Echinodermata; class Ophiuroidea; order Amphilepidida; family Amphiuridae; genus Amphiura; species Amphiura filiformis. The sequence continues at coordinate 40,792,829 of NC_092639.1, read as the reverse complement.
GCTGTAACGGGTCATATATAAACATCAGTGTCCCAACGAATTTTGCTGAAGATGGCTAAATGAACTTATCAAGGACATTGACTCTCCTTGCCCATTCCGGACTGTATTACATTCCTTGAAAAGACGTCCCAACAGGCAAACATCTGTACTCATTGATACCTAAAACAAAAGGATGTGATCAAATTTGCCACATATCCAATTATGACAAGATAAAGCCCCTAGACACTACAAAATATATCTTTGTTTTAGCTTATTAAGAGTGGTAGCTAATTGAGTAAGCTTACAGGTGATGTTCATAAAAGAATCATATTTCTTAATGCTGCGGGCATCTTTGTAAGTTTCATCATTACCAACCTTTGGACCTTGTTAAAACTAAAAAAATATCTACTACAAGTGCCTGTATCTATTATTGATGGTAATAAAGATGACTTAACTGAAAATGACACTGAAACAATGACCACCAAAATGCAGAAGAGAAATCACACCTATTCCATGCATAATATCAGCTCTTGTATTATCTTTGTACCTGAACGTTTTTGACAACAACCAGTTTACAAAAAGTTACTAAATGATTATGTGGATGACTCACATTGAGCTATTCCATATGATATTTACCGTAGCCTACCCTAGTAGAAGATTTTGCCACAGAGGGAGTATGTTATTCACATGGAATCGGCTAGGGTTAATCATTTTGATACCCACACTCCCCCTGTATATAGCTTTATATAATTATATCTTCAAAAACTGGAGTGAGAATTTCAAATGGAAATTACCCAATTGTCTATTCTATTTGAAATACAAACTCCCCCTGTGGAAGTCTAGCCAGATGAAAGGACGGTTACTTCTCAAATTTACAATCACATAACAAAGTTTTGGAGCAAAGATATACCCCACTTGCCACTTGGTGTGTTTAATTTTTTTTGCCATCTTGTTTATATCAGTCCAAAGGCATGAAAGGTTTGAGGCCTTTAATCATGAACTGCAGCCATTCATGAAATATTATCAGTTGACAGTATCAAAGTTCTGAAAATGTGCCCAAGTGAATCATCTGAAAGGTTACTTAGACCCTGTTCACATTAGAAAATTTTCTTCTTTCGACGAACCTCGAACGAAGATTAAAAATTGTTTTTTTCCTAATGTGTACGCACTTTTCTTCCTTCGACGAAGATTAAAATTGCTTCGTTCAACGAAGCTAAAAAGGTTGTTTCGACAAAGAAATACTTCGTTCGACGAAGCTAATATTGTAATGTGTACGATCGCTTCGTTCGACGAAGGAAAGTGATCATGTGACAAGTGACCTTCGCCGGCTTAAATAATAGCCGGGCGTTAATAGCTTCGTTCGGGCTTCGTTAATTTTCATGAAATGTGTACAGTGCAATGTCCTCGTTCGATCTTCGTTCAGCGTAATGTGTACGCATACTTAATTAGTTAATCAAGATTAACTTATCTTCGTCGAATGAAGAAATCTTCTAATGTGAACAGGGTCTTAGTTATCTTTAAAATGTTTTGTTTTTAAATAGCTGTGGCTCACAATTGAATATTGGTATGGCTTATATTATTCTGTCATCCGAACATGTGAACATATGAAAGTACCAAATACATACCAAGTATGTTAAATTAAACTAATTCCTTGAAATACTTTTCTGATTACATATTAGGTTTAATATTGACTTTCATCATGTGTATCCTTCCAGGTAACAATTTCAGAGCTCATGTCATGGACATTTCGTAGGGCATAAGAAATCTACTCAAATGAACTATACTGCCAAAAACAGCCTCATGTTCAAAAGCAAAGTTCAATAAACTCTATTCAATGTGAAAGCTCAAAAGTTGACATCATATTATGTAGTACAAGTATTTGTACCCAATACATTCAAAAGACATTTTATGAGTGTATACGCATATTGGAGCTCATGAACTTTGTCCTGATGGATGAACATGTTACAGATCCCACAGTGAGGACAAATGAAGCATCACATTTTTAAATTACCTTGATGAATGGGCTTTTATGTATTTAGTAATTCTCATCTCATGGGGTTTAACTACAACTTAATTGTCTTTCAGTCAGGCAAACAAATAACCCAGTTTCTCATAATGGGAGTTAATTTCTTAAAAGCTTTTCCATGCTAATATCTGAATGTTGGTTCTTCAAATTATGTAACACACTGTGATGAACAACACTTCAGAATTACAACCTGGTAGGTCAACTCTGTAAATGATCATTATCAAATTTTAAAATGACTCTCTATTTTGGTTATCTTTCAAGGACACTTTAAGCATTTTTGTTTACTATTTTGCATGAAACACAACGAGAAATGGATTTCAAAAACTACCTACATTTGTTAAAGTTTCAAGAACACTCAATATTTTAAATATCAAGGAACTCCTGAACAATGAATATTTCAGAGGGATTCCATTTCCAGACTACTTTTGGGCATTCTGCTTTAATGTTTTAATTCTTAAGTACAAAAACGATCCCTATTGTGTTACCAATACAATGAATGACTTTATCTAATGTTCTTACCTTTGTTTAGAACACACATTACATCAAGTCCAATATGGAAAAGAAAAGAAAAGAAGAGAAAAGAAGAAAACAAATTAATAACATTGACATTTCAAATAAAATCATAGCAATACTACATATTGTGTTGATTTCACACAATGGCAAATACCAAATTACTATATAGGCCTAATAGATATCTGAAAGTGTTTTGTTGATTTTGATCCTCCAATATTTTCATTTGAGTCCCTCCACATACAACTAAAACCAATACAACAAACATTTCTTTTCTACATAACAAATATATTCCTTCCCAACACAGCAGTCTCCTTTTCTACAAGATTTGATATCACAAATATTTACCCAGCAAAATGAACTCTACTTCCCTTAATTTTATTATCTGTTTGAGTACAAATCCCTGGTATTACCGACAAGACAAGAAATGGGTCATATAAAGTTGACATAGTCTCAGAATTCCATTTAAGTTTTATGTCTGGAAATCTTACTCTATATGTGATGTCATCAATGAAAAGATTGGTGGTATGGTTTAAACTGATTTTTAGAAAACACAAATTTTATAGGATTTTTTTTTATCCGATGTGAATCTATATCTGATGGGCTGGAGGGTTAAATATGAGAGACTTATCCCAATTTGCAATACTTTGTCATCAGCCGGTAGATAGCATTGTTTGACATAGTTGCTATCAGCAGTAGATAGCATTGTTTGACAAAGTTGCTATCAGCAGTAGATAGCATTGTTTGACATAGTTGCTATCAGCAGTAGATAGCATCGTTAGACATAGTTGCTATCTGCACTAAATAGCATTGTACATAGTTGCTATCAGCAGTAGATAGCATTGTACATAGTTGCTATCAGCAGTAGATAGCATTGCTAAACATAGTTGCTATCTGCAGTAAATAGCATTGTACATAGTTGCTATCAGCAGTGGATAGCACTGTTAGACAAAGTTGCTATCAGCAGTAAATAGCACTGTACATAGTTGCTATTAGCAGTAGATAGCATTGTTAAACACAGTTGCTATCAGCAGTAGATAGTGCTGTTGGACACAGTTGCTATTAGCAGAAGACAGCGTTGTTGGACATAGTTGCTATCTGCAATAAATAGCATTGTACATAGTTACTATCAGCAGTAGATAGCATTGTTAGACAGTTGTTATCAGCAGAAGAAAGCATTATTGGAAATACTTACTATCTGCAGCAGACAGCATAGTTGGACATAATTGCTATCAGCAGTCAATAGTATTGTTGGGCATATTGCTATCAGCAGCAGATAGCACAGTTGGGCATAGTTGCTATCAGCAGAAGGAAGTATTGTTGGACACAAAGATACACATTTCATACATATTTACTATCTGCAACAGAAAGTAACATCACACTCAATTGCTATCAGCAATAAGTAGCATTTTAGTATGTCACATTGTGATATATCAGTATACCATGCAACCTGTCAGTAAATGAGCATACCTGATGATGGACATAACATATAACACAAAAAACATATTAAATTGCAATCAAAATTCTTGTATTTTTAAGTTTTTGGAACTGAAATATATTTGGAGCTACTATTTGCCACAAAATTTGCTGCATTTTGGCAATTGTTACGAGTCGTACTTGACTCAAGGCCAAAATCACCTTTTACCCGAACTCACACGAATGCACAACACAAATACACTGTTTATTTAAGCTAACAAAATCTAAGTCTTTAATTGAAAACAGAGTATGATTGGTACATATAACAACAATATCGCATATACAATAAAATCACACAATGACAGTTTTACTCTATGACTACTTAACCAGCTGTCTTCTTGTTGGTGATCCTAGAGTTCTTGCAATGTTCTGGACGACTGATGTAATATATCCTTATTCGCTTGTCCTGCGAAGTCCAGTGTACACTTGCGCTTATAAATCCTTGCGTATAAAATCCTCATACGAAAATGATGATGCTTTCTCCAATCTCCTTTGCGCTGTTATCTCCACAAATATATCTCCTTGCGCTGCTTTCTCCAAAAATGGTGTTTCTTTCACCAATCACTCTTTTCCAGGGAACAGGTTTCTTTAACACAGCTCCGCTGTTTTTTGACAGATGCGTGGCCTTCACAAACCCAGCAAACTCCAGCAATTTGACAGAAGAACTTTTAATCCTTTGATGAGGAAGAGCACTTTTGTGTGCTCGCTGTCTTCTTCGTTGCTGTATTAAAATTAGCTCAATTATTGGCTATATAAACTGGTTAAATGTACTTCTTTTTTGAAGCACGAAGACCATCACACACATGTGGAGTTTTCAATCTCACATGACATTCTGTGAAGTCCCAACAAAAGCCTTGAGCTTTTTATATCAGTACTCATGCAAAAAACCCATCATCTATTAATAAACCATTACTTCAATCACATTTTCACAACATTGCTGCAATCTTGGGATTTCCCAAGATTAATTATACACATTCACATTACATCACTTCCTGGGGGTTTTCCTGATGGTGCAATAATGAACTAGGGCTTTCCAAGTTCCAAACATAGCTCTGACTTTGTTTACAATAATTTGGGGAATTCCAAAATACAAGGGGTTTTCCCATCTCATGAAATACTTTCAGCTTGTAAACAAAGTTAAATAATTAAATTAAATCAAATTACTCAGGGCACATCACACCCTCCCCCTTAAAAGAAGAAAGTTTGAATGTAATGAAAACTTTCTTAAATGTTTTCTTCTTTTACATCAACTTCAACATATTATCAACTTTGAGTATTTAACTCATCATACACAGTGACTACTTGTCACACATGTTCCCTTTTAAAAGGAATTTTTTGTTTTTCAGGTTTTTCTATGCAATTCTGGACAGGGCATCAGCCATTACATTGTCTCTTCCCTTAATATGTTTGATGTCCAGATTGTACTCTTGCAAGGTCAAACTCCACCTCACCAGTCTTTGGTTTTTGTTCTTCATCCTGTTGATGAAGGTGAGGGGATTGTGATCTGTGAAAACAAGCACAGGGTATACTGTGGTACCCAAATACACATCAAAATGTAGCAATGCTAATAGCATTGCTAGACACTCCTTCTCAATTGTGGAGTAATTTCTCTGGTGCTTGTTGAACTTCCTTGAAAAGTAACATATGGGGTGGTCAATTTGATCTTCACCCTCTTGCATCACAACACCTCCACAGCCTATGTCACTGGCATCAACAGTCAACTTGAACTGCCTCTGAAAATCAGGTGCAGTTAGCACTGGTGAACTCATGAGTATTGATTTGACTTTGTGAAAAGCATTTTCACATTGTTCTGACCAAATGAATTTTGCATCTTTCTTCAACAAATCAGTCAAAGGACTTGCTATCTCTGAAAAGTTTGGACAGAACTTTCTATAATAGCCAACCATTCCTAGAAATCTCATGAGTGCCTTCTTGTTTACAGGTGTGGGGTACTGCTCAATTGCTTCAACTTTGGCTTTGATAGGTTTCACCTGACCTTGACCTACAACATATCCCAAGTATGTGACTGTGGCATGGCAAAACTCACTTTTTAACAGATTGACTGTCAATTGTACTTCAGACAGCTTCTTAAACAATTGATGGAGTTGTTCCATGTGTTGTTCCCAAGTTTGACTGTAAACAATCAAATCATCTACATACGCTTCACATCCCTCTATGTCTGCCACAATTTGGTTCACCATTCTCTGAAATGTTGCTGGGGCGTTTTTTCAACCCGAATGGCATAACTTTGTATTGGTAAAGACCAAATGGTGTACAAAAAGCAGAAATCTCTTTGGCACGGTCTGTGAGTGGAACCTGCCAGTACCCTTTCAAAAGATCAAATTTGCTAACAAATTTTGCATTCCCAATTTTGTCTATGCAATCATCAATTCTTGGAATTGGGTACGAGTCTGTCTTTGAATGAACATTTGCAGCTCTCATGTTCATGCGACCAATCGGTATGAACCATCAGGCTTGGGAACAAGAATACATGGTGAACTCCACTCACTACTACTTGGTTCTATGATATCATTGTCTAGCATATAATTAATCTCATTTTTGAGATGTTCCATTTTCAATGGATTGACTCTGTAAGGATGCTGCTTGATTGGTTTTGTATCACCAACATCTACATCATGAAATGCAGCATTTGTTCTACTTGGCGTATCAGGAAATATATTGTCAAAGTATGTGAATCAAATTTGCAATTTGACGTTGTTGATCTTGAGAAAGATGACCTAACTTTGAGTCCAAATTAGTGAGCACATCAGAATTGTTCAATTTTACATTATACTCTTTGTGCTCTAGCTCTTTATCCTGGTCATATGTGACATCAGAATTGTCATCTTTACTCTTGTCTACATTGGCGATTTTGTCTACATCGGCATGTTTGTCTACATTATCAGCATGTTTTACTGTACACACAGGTTTTGGAATGCCACTGTCACTTCTTTCAACATACTCTTTGAGCATATTTATGTGGCATAACTGCCTGCTCTTGCGTCTACCAGGAGTCTTGATAATATAATCTACTTCACCCACTTTTGACTCTACCTCACATGGACCATGATATCTGGCTTGCAATGGGTGTCCTGGAATTGGAAACAGTACTAGAACTTTGTCACCTGGTTTGAACACTCTCTCTTTGGCATGCTTATCATACCATTGTTTCATTTTGGCCTGACCCTGTTTCAAGTTTTCTTTGGCGATATCAGTTACTCTGTTAAGCCTATGCTTAAAATTGGAGACATAATCCAACAAATTGATATCTGATTTCTCATTGAGCCACTTTTCTTTCAACAACTTTAAGGGCCCGCGAACTGTGTGTCCAAACACTAACTCAAAAGGACTAAATCCCAAAGTTTCCTGAACAGCTTCCCTAGCAGCAAACAACAACAAGTGCACTCCCTCATCCCAGTCCCTCTGAAATTCCAAACAGTATGTTCTGATCATGTTTTTCAATGTTTGGTGGAACCTTTCTAGTGCACCTTGTGATTCTGGATGGTAAGCACTTGAGGTATACTGTTCTATACCTAATTGATACATGACCTGCTGAAATACTCCAGAAGTAAAGTTTGATCCTTGGTCTGACTGTATGGACTTGGGGAGCCCCACAAATGTGAAGAACTTGGTTAAAGCTTTCACTATTGTCACTGCTTTAATATTTCTCAAAGGTATGGCTTCAGGAAAGCGTGTTGACGCTGCACATAATTGTCAGAAGGTATTGATTACCTGACTTAGTCTTTGGTAGGGGCCTACACAATCAATAATAACCCTACTAAATGGTTCATCAAAGGCTGGAATTGGCTTTAATGGAGCAGGAGGTATTTTCTGATTTGGCTTCCTTACTACTTGGCATATGTGACATGTTTTGCAATATTCAGAAACATTTTTTCTGAGAGTGGGCCACCAGAAATGTCTCAGACTTCTTTCATGAGTTTTCTTAACACCCAAATGCCCTGCCATGGGACTATCATGTGCTATGTTAATAACTTCAGTGTGGTAGACTTTTGGTACCACAATTTGGTGCACTACCTTCCACTCTTCATCGGCAGGAACATCAAGAGGGCGCCATTTTCTCATTAGCACACCATCTTGTTTGTAAAAACAGACAGAATTTTGTTCTGCTTCTTCTAGGGTCAATGCCCTTTGATTGATCTCTTTGAGTTCTGGGTCATTTTGTTGCTCCAGAATCAGCTTGTCATGACTTAATGGGTCTCTCATGGTTTCTCCAATTTGTTCATGCTCAGAGGCTGTGTCATTTTTAGGGGTATTTTTATCCCCAGGAGAAGGAAGTTTATCTTCTTTCTCATTCAACTTTGACACAAATGTGTCTTCCAAATTGTAGCCTAAGTCATCAATTTGGTTGTCCTCAATTGTTTCTAATGAGGCTCTCTTACTCATTGCCCGTGTCACTGCACATGCAGGAAATATCTCCTCTTCCTCACTATTATCATCCTGTATACAGGGCTTATCTGTGACTATTGGGTCAGGAAAAACCTTCCCCCCTGCCAAATCATTTCCTAGCAACATGGACACTCCTTTGACTGGCAATTCATGTCTAACTCCTATGGTTACATGACCAGAAACTAAGTCAGATGTCAAGTTAATTTTGTGGAGAGGTACACTACTTATTTCCATCCCAATACCCTGGATCAAAGCATTACCTGCTGAACTATCCTCATTAAAGGGCAAAGTTCCTTCCAGAATCATAGACCGTGCACAACACGTATCTCGCACAATCTTGATGGGCTTTGGACTACCATTCTCACCAAGTGATACTACTCCCTCTAACACAAATGGTTCAAATTCTTCACACACCTTGTCTGTCTCACCTCCCTTTTGTGGGAATTCTTGTTTCTTGATTTGACTGACTTGTTTCTTTGACTCAAGTGACACTGCACATCCTACAGTATTACTAGCAGTTTGCTGCTGTTTTTGTGCGCCTTGTCTGCCTTTTAAGAAATAACACTGGGTCATCGTATGCCCTGGTCTCTTACAATGAGTACAAGTTACTTTGGCTTTAAATTCAGTCCCAAATTTTGCTCTGTTACCTGAACTCCTGGGGTCCCTCTACCACCAGCACTATGCTGTGAATTAGACTGAGGTTTCACTTCTTGTGTACCACCCTGATTTGCTCTAGGTTGATTATGGCTGAACCTGTTTGAATAACTTCTGTTATGACTAAATCTACTCCCATTCAATTTGTGAGTTAAGCCATAGTCGTCTGCCATTGTCGCCGCCTCGTTTAGCGTCTTAATTTTGCTAGCGCTTTCATCCAAATGGGTTTTAATGTCAACGTGGACACATTTCTTGAACTCTTCTATAAGAACTAATTGCTTAAGTTGGCGAAATCATCTTTGACTTCTTTTTGAACCAAGCCACCTGTCAAACATTTGTTCTTTTACTCTAGCAAATTCTACATGGGTTTGATCTGCTTGCTTTCTTGAATCTCTGAACTTTTGTCTGTATGCTTCAGGCACCAGCTCATACGCCTTAAGGACCGCCTGTTTGACTTCTTCATAATTATTACACTTCTCTATTGGTAGAGCTGAGTAAGTCTCCCTGGCCTTCCCCACAAAACTACTTTGTAACAGTAGGGTCCAATGCTCTGGAGGCCATTTCAAATTTGTAGCTACCTTTTCAAAATGTTGAAAGTACTCGTCAACTTCTTTCTCTTTGAATTTAGGCACAAGCTTTACATACTTTGTAACATCAAACCCTGACTTTGACTTTGAGGAGAAACTTGATGAGTATTTGTCACCTAGCTTAGCCAACTTCTCTTGTTCAAACTCAATTTCTTTTTCTTTCAAATGTGCTTCCAGCGCCATCTTTTCATGGCGCGCTTTGTCTTCCATTGCCATTTTCTGTTTCTCCATATCTAATCTTTCTTGTCTTTCTTGTTTTTCATTCTCTAACTTGATAATTTCCATTTTCTTTTGGTCCATTTCCATTTTCCTCAATTCTAATTGAATTTCCAACTCTTTCAACTTAAATGCTGAGTCCCCACCAATTTCTACTTCAAGTCTCTCTTCCAAATAAAAAAAAAAAAAAATATCTTCCCCGACCAAAACATCTATCAAGGCATTTTGATTATTTGCTTTCTTGTAGCTTGCTTTACTTTCAAGTCATAATGTTGGGCAAATGCCAATAAATCAGGCTTCTTCAACTCATCAAACTTCTCCCAATTTATAGTTTCAAGAAACTCTTCTGCTTTGAACTCTGTCATACTGTACTTTCACTTTCAAGACTCAGTAAATGAATGTTAACTTTTTTTACAGTGTATTATCCCGGACGAGCCCCCGATTTTTGTTACGAGTCGTACTTGACTCAAGGCCAAAATCACCTTTTACCCGAACTCACACGAATGCACAACACAAATACACTGTTTATTTAAGCTAACAAAATCTAAGTCTTTAATTGAAAACAGAGTATGATTGGTACATATAACAACAATATCGCATATACAATAAAATCACACAATGACAGTTTTACTCTATGACTACTTAACCAGCTGTCTTCTTGTTGGTGATCCTAGAGTTCTTGCAATGTTCTGGACGACTGATGTAATATATCCTTATTCGCTTGTCCTCACGAAGTCCAGTGTACACTTGCGCTTATAAATCCTTGCGTATAAAATCCTCATACGAAAATGATGATGCTTTCTCCAATCTCCTTTGCGCTGTTATCTCCACAAATATATCTCCTTGCGCTGCTTTCTCCAAAAATGGTGTTTCTTTCACCAATCACTCTTTTCCAGGGAACAGGTTTCTTTAACACAGCTCCGCTGTTTTTTGACAGATGCGTGGCCTTCACAAACCCAGCAAACTCCAGCAATTTGACAGAAGAACTTTTAATCCTTTGATGAGGAAGAGCACTTTTGTGTGCTCGCTGTCTTCTTCGTTGCTGTATTAAAATTAGCTCAATTATTGGCTATATAAACTGGTTAAATGTACTTCTTTTTTGAAGCACGAAGACCATCACACACATGTGGAGTTTTCAATCTCACATGACATTCTGTGAAGTCCCAACAAAAGCCTTGAGCTTTTTATATCAGTACTCATGCAAAAAACCCATCATCTATTAATAAACCATTACTTCAATCACATTTTCACAACATTGCTGCAATCTTGGGATTTCCAAAGATTAATTATACACATTCACATTACATCACTTCCTGGGGGGTTTTCCTGATGGTGCAATAATGAACTAGGGCTTTCCAAGTTCCAAACATAGCTCTGACTTTGTTTACAATAATTTGGGGAATTCCAAAATACAAGGGGTTTCCCATCTCATGAAATACTTTCAGCTTGTAAACAAAGTTAAATAATTAAATTAAATCAAATTACTCAGGGCACATCACACAATTGTCTACACCCAAAGTGGCTGCACCATACATGTAGATCTTCTGAAAATGATCAAGCAATCAGTTTTAAGAAACTTGTAAATAACACTGGTTTGTTGACAAATGAACTTCTTTTACAAGTCTTATATGGATGATGTATAAAGGAGGCTGCTTTGTCTCAAGTACATCTCAATGGCATTCCCCAGATCAGATTACATCTTGTAACTCATCTGTGTACTTATCATTACAATGATGCAGTAAGTACACAAGAGTGTTTATGGATTCTTACAATGACAAATGAATGAATCAGTACAATAAATAAGACCTTTTCTAATAAAAGTGTGTACTATTTGATTGAAAATTCACATTTTTCACATAAAAAGCTGCTACAAATCGTGACAATTGATTCAAATCAACCAACACAAGAATGAAAAACAAATCACTCAAAGGCAGATTTTATATTTTTAGAAAAACATTGACTTAGCTCTGTATTAGATACATAAAATTAATGTAATGTTTGTACTACAAGGCAGGGGAAGTATCCATATCCATGAAATAAGCATATGGTTATCATTAATATAACACTTTTGTTTGGATACAGCTGTTGTAACAATTATTGACCTTTCTACTAGCAAATGAGAAGTTAAATTTGAAAGATTTGTGGCAACATATTATTTTGCTAAACCTATTGTTCTCATAAATTGTTTTTCAATAGAGTTTGAGTTTCAACTTGTTCCAAGAGAGAAAAGGAGTTTACTTAGTGACTGGACAGCACTCAGGATGACTAAATCCACAATTTGGCAACCCAATTGGGGGACTTGTGTAGATTTTTACCCAATGTCTTGTCCCATAGAATCCAATCCTAGTTTTAAGATATTTTCTCAAAATATCAAGAGCTATTTTAAGAACCACTGAACCAATACTAGGCTTGTTTGTATTCATTTTAATGCATTTTCCATGCTGATTCTAAATAAGGTCATGAAAATGTATAATTCTGAAATTTTGGAATTTTTGAAAAAATTTCAACTTATCGTCTGCAGTCAACACCCGCATGGAGAGAGTTAAGAGAAAAACTAGGTGATATGTAGCGAATGATTCTAGGTGGAAATTTGTGGCAACTTTTCTATTGGTCAGCTCATGCATGTCATACAAGCTACATAGTAGTCATCATTTCCAAGAAATTCAGTCCAGTGGATAAATAATAACAGTAGACAAAAGTGACAATCTGTCATCTGTCCATCCACCCCTACTATCCACCTGCCCCTGAGTGATACTTGGTTCATGGCTCAAGATTTTAGTAAACACTCAGCCAGTCACTTTTCAACTTGAAGAATAAAAAAATGGATATATACAATATACATCATGCAGGAATGTAACTGTACATAAATATCTCTATTAGAGCATACAGCAAATGAATTAGCTTCATCTCAAATAACACACTTTATGCACTCAAGAAAATTGGAATATTTTGAAACAAAACAATGTTCCATAACAGTTCCAATGGGTTCTATATACTAAATCATTTTATATGTTTAAAACAAAATTTTAACATTATACTGAAAATGACCAAAAAATGAACCGGTAAGCTGAACCAGGAGAGGTGAGAATAAAATAATCCTTCTTTTGCAAACATTAGAAACCATCAGTAGCAACCTGAGAAACTAAGTGTCTACCAACCTTAGTGTCTAGTGTCTAGAATCAGCATTAGACGTGGGCGATGATATGAGTAAATCTCTGTATAGTTGATACCACTTCTCACTAAATCCATTCACTAACACACAATACTTACCGAGCACTCAGAATTAATCACAGGTCGTTCTTTTCCCTACACTTGATCCATAATCGCTTTAGTGTCAAGTCAAGCGACAAAGTCGGGTTAGACCTTTTATTTTTTGGAAACTCAAGAGTCTTCCTGTCTTTTTTACAGTATTAAGTTAACACTAATATGGGAAGAAAGTCTTGAAATATACTATCGGTGGTGTTTGCCAAGGATTCAATTTCGGTGATATTTTACCTTGTGATTTGCCTCTCACTCACAACATCAGAAATTTTTTAATAATGTAATTTTGTCTTGGGATTGACTTTATCCAATGACACCTTTTATCATGGTACAATTGTTCAGCTATGCTGGTCGATTTATTTGGAAAGTAAATAAGCCAAATTGGAGAAAAGTCTCCATATAACTGCATGTGTAACACTATAGAAAGTATGCCATTTTCAATTGTCAGACATGGGGGATCAAAAACACGGCCCGCTAGCACAGCTCAGCAAAGGTTGAGATAAAAAACTCAATACCAAAAAGCAAGGGTATTAGGGTTTGACGATTTGTGTGCACTTTGTCATAATACAGCGCCAACTTTGCTACAATATTTTGTCCTGCAGCACAAGTGTGCAAGACCAATGAAACACTGAGAAGAAAAATAAAAATCGCAATAGAGAAATGAAAATTACGCCAGACAAAATGCAGCAAGCGTTACTAATAAAATCACAAAAATGGAAAAAATTAAATTTGTAAAGCATACACATAAAAAACATAATAATAACTTGTAGGCAAAAATCCATCCAGACATACACTATTTTGGCCAGGCCTAGAAAGCATTTTTATTTCCACAAAGCAATAACTTGACATTAATGGATGATGACACAGAGCAGCTTTAACTGTTGATTCAGTGTCCATTTATATTTTTGCAGAATTTCAACAGAATCTTCAGGTTTCTTCCTGTGTGTATTACTCATTCCTCTGTTTATAGTTGTTCTTTTATTTACAAGCATATCCAATACACAAACCAGCTTTAATGATCCACTCAACGGGTGTGTTTCCACAGCCTATTTACAAAAATTCATTGCATTTCTACCTCTGTGGGCTTTGAATCTTTGAGATGTTTTTATTCTGTTTGTAAACATATCAGAGACAACGAGCAGCTATGATGATTGATTTGGTGTTTATTTTCATCATTTTATGTCGTACTTTGTCTGCCTCTTAACCAGTGCAGGAACTTGTCTGATTTCCTTCACCTATTGAATGAATATGAAACATGAGATAAGTGGGTTAAATGGGAAATCTCAAAGGATGAGGTTATGTTTATTTTAACTACAAATGTCATACAAAACCAAATTCACATGAGGGTATTCAGGGATGGCATCTTCTATAGGTATGTTCACATGGGAGAAGATAACTTAAGATTTTGATTTAGGAAATCTTAATACTTCATTTTGGTATAAATGCCATGGTACAAATGTCACACAAAACCAAATTCACATGACGGCATTCAGGGGTGGCATCTTGTATAGCCTATAGGTATATTAACATGGAAGAAAATAACTTCAGATTTTGCATTAGTAAATCTTAAAATTGGTATGATTGCGGATAGCTAATAGTCCAAAATTGCTATCTACTGCTGATAGCTTCTGACCAATTATGCTATCTACTGCTGATAGCAACTATGTCCAATAATGCCATCTACTGCTGACCAAATATGCTATCTACTGCTGATAGCAATAATGTTCAATAATGCCATGTACTGCTGATAGCAACAATTATAGAATAAAAGATAAGATTTTGTCTTTTGCCTATCCAATAATGTGTCATAATGGATGGGCTGGCCAAAATTTTGAGCAGTGGATGCTGGCGCAGCTGTCTAATAATAATATACACTGATTATAACAATGTCTTATGATGCTATCTACTGATGATAGCAACTATGTCCAACATGCTATCTACTGCCGATTGCAACCATGTCTTATGGTGTTTTCTACTGATGACAACAACTTTGTCCAATAATGCTATCTACTGATGATAGCAGCTATGTCTAACAATATATCTAATGCTCATAGCAACTATGTCAAACAATGCTATACACTAATAGCAATCATGCCTTATGATGTTATCTACTGATGATAGCAAAAATGTCTGACAATGTTATCTATGCTGCTGATAACTATGTCCAATAATGTTATCTACTAATAATAGCAATTATGTCCAATAATGCTATCTACTGATGATAGCAACTATGTCCAACAATGTTATTTACTGGTTATATCAACTGTGCCCAAAAATGTTATCTACTGCTGATCGCATCTAAAATAATTTTACTAATCTGATAAATTTGTTGTAAAATTGCTATCTACTACCTATAGTTAGGTAGCACTGTTCACTGGCGATAGTTATTATTCTTATCAATGCTTCCATGTATTTACAGACTCAGCACTCCATCATTAAAATGACCTACAATAATACTGTTGAGGACTTGACATAGCCTATCTGCATGGATCATGTATCATCTGTTTACAAGTGTTGTGTAGAAAGCTCCCCATAATGGACCATGATGATGTGAAGTTAGGCAAGTCAACACTTCATTTGACCATCACTGTACGTGCAAGCGCTTGTTTCAACATCACTTGCTCTCTTAGCTGGTTTACTATGCCTGTAATTTGGTACCCTAATTGGCTAACTTTTAAAGATTTTCCTCATGACTTTCAACCATTTCTTGTATAATAGAAACCAATGTTTACAAATATTTGGGCTACATTTTGACATTTGGCTCCACGATTGTTGGTAATTCCCTGTCCGATAGAAAATAATGGTTAAGAAAAAAAAATTGGATAACTTTTCAGTGTTTTGGTTGTGATTTGGGCTGAACATTCTTGGCAACCATGTCTGCACACACTCTTTCCCATCAAACATTTTTATTATTAACCCTTTTTGCTCAAAATTTGTGGTCTGTAAAATGTTGAATTTTAAAAATCATTTTCAATAATAATTTTATTTTATGATACTGGAAATTAAAAACAAACCACTTTTTTGAGTGGAAACATGCCAAGCACGTTTCAAAATCACTGTATCTACTTTCGAAAATAAAAACCTGAACATCTGATTGTAAGAACACAATTCACGTTTGGAGCAGAATTTTTCTACCCGATGCTAAACCTAGACTGTGTTTATATAATCAGCATTCCATATAGACCACTTGGTAAGTTTACTTAAAGGACTATTCAATGATCTATGGCAGAAATTCAAATTTTACGGTACTTACTTGGATAGCTTTATCCAATGTCTACACTGAGCTATTTTTGTAATGATGTGAAGGGGTGTGCAAGGCCCACATATATTCTATTCTCATTGGCGAGATGGACAGTTGAGAAAAACTCTTGTTCCATATTTGTCAGCTATTTTTGTAATGATGTGAGAGGAAGGGGTTTGCAAACCCACATATTCTATTCTCACAGGTGAGATGGACATTTAAGTAAAACTCTTGTTCCATATTTGTCAGCTATTTTGGTAATGATGTGAGAGGAAGGGGTTTGCAAACCCACATATATTCTGTTCTCATTGGTGAGATGGACAGTTAAGGAAAACACTTGTTCCATATACATATTTGTCACAAGTGGATTCAATTGTATCTATATCAGTCAAGTGGACACTTGTTTTTATGCACAAAAGTAAAATGTCAAGAATGTCAAGATATTGAGACTGATATATTGCGTGACATTTCAGATAATGTTTCAAACCATTACCAAACTCCCAGAAGACTTTAAACAGAATGTTTAACATCATTGGAAATACATATCAACCAGAATCTTCAGAAGGACACTTAAGCCAACATGTAGTTATATTCCATTCAACTGTATCCATGTCTGCATGAGTAGAATATTTCTAAATAGATAAAATCTTTACAAAATGATTTCATACCATTGCCATAGTATTGTCTGTAAATTCCTGTGGGACACTTCAGATCATAGGTAGTAAATTCTAGCAAATGAATTCAACAAGTTTATGTGGGCAGAATATCATAGATTTTATCCAAATGGTTTTCACAGCATTCCTACATTAATGTTTAATATCATTCTCAACATTTTCCAGTGAGATATTTCAGATATTATGTCCATTCAAATTTAACTGGTGGCTCAACGTTTGAGAAAAAATAGTGTAGAATGTGTTGCTCATATTTGAAAACTAATTTGTAAGGTATTTGGTAGATTTATTATAGCTCTTTGCAATATTATTAAGTTAGTTTGGGATAAGTTTGACCCTTGACCAATCATTTAATATACTTTACATAATTTGTGCCTTGCATGCAGTGTTGTCACTTCTATGTAGTAGGCTTAGTACTATAAATAGGCTAAACTTATTTGTAATTGGCTAATTTTTTAACATCTCCATAATCCATATTTCAGCATGTTCTATGGTTGCAATTTATCAGAATACATTTAATATTTGCCCTTAGTCCAAGTTACTAGTAGTCTATGCACTCAGGTGGGAATGTTAAGATCTGCTGTATATACAGCTATATAGTTCAATGAGTTCATCACAGCAAGTGATTACAACATAATCATTCTGCTATCTTCAGTAGATAGCAAGTAATTTTAACCAAAAAGAAAACAAAAGCACAGCGATTTATAGTGCGCTATGCACAGGCACAATGCCTAGATGTTGATCCACTGCTGCCCCACATCATTCCATAAACCATTTAACAACAACTCAGGGATTTGTAGCTTCAAGAGCACACACCCTAGACATTCCACAAATGACCTTTGCAACCAGTATTAGATTCCAGAGTTTCATATGGGTTACAACAACACAATTAGCAGTAAGTTACTTGTCCAGGGGAATTTCAAGCTAAAGCAATTTTTCACAACCGCCAGGGTTCCAACCCACAACCACTCACACCATAGTGGAACACCTTTGACAACACAGGATTTGAACCCACAACCTCAAGCTACCTTGTGATTATGAATCGGTCTTAGACCGCTGTGCCACCATGCCCCCCCCCCCCCAACAAAGATGAATGAAGCTAAATATCTGATATATTATATTCTGTATTATATCCTCATATATTATATCCTCATATATAGTATGAGAAAATGTTTTACTTTATGGTACACAATTTGAATTCTGATAGGAAAGATACTTCAGTCAAAGAAAGGGTAAAATGCACACTGCATCTGAAAGGTGCTTGAAAAGCATAGTAAATAAGCCAAATGGCTGAAAATGGCTCACTGCAAATATGTATCAAAATAGCATCATCTTATTGCATAGTTCAATGACCTCCACTCAACAATCACAACTCAAAGGTTGACCTCAAGTTGAAGAGTAGATGTTTTTGTACCCAATATCTTTAGAGGTCATTCTATGCATGTACAAGTATATATGGGTTCAAGAACTCTGTCCTGTTAGATGTGGCTCTTTGATTTTATCACACTTATGATTCAAGCCCGGGGATTCAGGAAATGCAGCAATACTGTAAGACATGGAATGTCTATATTTGCCAAATTTGTATGAAACATATGCCTCATCGAGTTGCTGTTGTAGGATGCTGAAGTACAACATGAAAGGTCAATTATGTCACTTGAAAAAGTTGATGGCAAAATGTTTTCTTTTCTTCGCAATGGACAAGAATATGAAAGAGTTGGAATGGATTTACTGAGTGCTGAGGCATCATAATACTGATGGTGTGTGTGGATGTATTGGAATGAGGCAAAAGTGAATCTGCAAGTTGTTCTCTACAATAAACTATAGTATAGTCAGACATTTACTGGTATTTTTTTAACTATTTGGGATTAAAAGTATTTGGTAATTTTGGCCAAAAATGGACTACCCTTTTTCACTATTTTTTAGAAAATTCTTGCATTATAAAAATTTGAATTTCACTTTATATTTTTGATACACAGGTCTTCTTTACTTTTAATCTACTAGAGAACCTGCAGGTGCGAGGGCACCCCAGCTGTACGTGAGAGCACCACCAGCATGATAGCGATACAGTTTGACTCCCAATGACCCCATATAACATCTGACCCTAGATGTCCTTCGTTTGATGACCTCAGCCTGATTGAACAAAGTTTGAAATTTGACCCCCTCCATAATGACCTTTGACCTCGGTTGACCTCAATTTTATTTCGTGCATATATTGCCCGTGTATCAAGTACTCCACCACCAAGTTTGAGCCCGATCGGACAAAGTTTGAAATTCGACCCCTCCGTAATGACCTTTGACCTCCGTTGACCTTAATGATATTTCGTGCATATATTCCCCTCGTGGCAACGATTGCACCCACCAAGTTTGAGCCCGATCGGACAAAATTTGAAATTTGACCCCTCGGTAATGACCTTTGACCTCGGTTGAGCTCAATTTTATTTCAGGGGTATATTCCCTTTGGAGCAAGGTTTCCACCCACCAAATTTGAGCCCGATCGGACAAAGTTTGAAATTTGACCCCCTCCGAATGACCTTTGACCTCCGTTGACCTCAATTTTATTTCAGGCATATATTCCCTTTGTATCAAGGATTCCACCCACCAAATTTGAGCCCGATCGGACAAAGTTTGAAATTTGACCCCTCCGTAATGACCTTTGACCTCGGTTGACCTCGATTTTATTTTGGGCATATATTCCCTACGTATCAAGGATCCCACCCACCAAGTTTGGGCCCGATCGGACAAAGTTTGAAATCCATGACCTTTGACCTTGACCTCCGTTGACCTTTAAAACTACCCGATAAACAGCGCACGCCCGGTACCCATCTATGTCTGAAATATCGGAATGATGCGTCGAAGCGCTGCGAAACGCAGAGCCGGACAGACAGACAGACAGACACACAGAGCTCATTATTTTATTAGTACTAGTGCACCTGCGGCTATGAGAGCCCAGATGCTGTGAGAGCACTGGCATGATAGCGATACTGTTTGACCCCAGATGACCTTTGAACTTGGATGACCTATTTTCATGCTCCCTCAGTCATACAAAGGATTCCACCTATCAAGTTTAAGCCGAATAGGGCAAAGTTAAAATTTAGCCCCTACATGACCTTTGACCTCGGTTGACCTCAATTTTGTTTTGCGCATATATATTCCCCTCGTATCAAGGATTGCACCCACCAAGTTTGAACCCGATAGGACAAAGTCTGAAATCCATGACCTTTGACCTTTGACCTCGGATGACCTCCATATAATGTTTTTCATGCTCCCCTCATACGAAGGTTTCGACCCACTAAATTTGAGCCCGATCGGGCAAAGTTTGAAATGTGACCCCTCCGTAATGACCTTTGACCTCGGTTGACCTCGATTTTATTTCGCGCATTACATTCCCCTCCTATCAAGGATTCCACCCACCAAGTTTGGGCCCGATCGGACATAGTTTGAAATTTTGACCTTTGACCTTGACCTCCGATGACCTTCAAAACCACATGGCCAACATGCTTTTCCCAATACCTATCTATATCCCAAATTTCAGCGCGATGCGTCAAGTGCGGCGAACGCATAGCCGGACAGACAGACAGATAGATACACAGATAGAGACCGCTTATTATTTTATTAGTACTAGTGCACCTGCAGCTGTGAGAGCCCTGATGCTGTGAGAGCACTGGCATGATAGCATTTCTGTTTGACCCCAGATGACCTTGGTGTAATTTTTTTCATGCCCCCCTCATACAAAGGATTCCACCTATCAATTTTAAGCCCAATAGGGTAAAGTTTAAATTTAGCCCCTACATGACCTTTGACCTTGATTGACCTCAGTGTTATTTTGCGCATATATTCCCCTCGCATCAAGGATTCCACCCACCAATTTTGAGCCCGATAGGACAAAGTTTGAAATCCATGACCTTTGACCTTTGACCTCGGATGACCTCCAAATAATGTTTTTCATGCTCCCCTCGTGCGAAGGTTTCGACCCACCAAGTTTGAGCCCGATTGGACAAAGTTTGAAATTTGACCCCTCCGTAATGACCTTTGACCTCGGTTGACCTTGATTTTATTTCGCGCATTATATTCCCCTCCTATCAAGGATTCCACCCACCAAATTTGGGCCTGATTGGACAAAGTTTGAAATTTTGACCTTTGACCTTGACCTCCGATGACCCTCAAAACCACATGGCCAACATGCTTTTCCCAATACCTACCTATATCCAAAATTTCAGCACGATGCGTCAAGTACGGCTAAACGCATAGCCGGACAGACAGACAGACAGATAGATACACAGATACACAGACAGATAGAGACCGCTTATTATTTTATTAGTATAGATAGATTAGGAAAATTCAAAGAATAGACAGAATAGATATGTCATTTTTCAAAAATTTCTCATGTAAAAACATTTTTTGGTCAAAGTTGAGCAAAAATCATAAAAAAAAGGCATTTTTACCCATAAAATAAATGTATTGAATTTAAGCGATGATTTTGTTCACATACGTATTTCAAATATCCTTGTGACATGTGTTCTGCACACCAAATATAAAGTTTCTTCTCCATTTAGTTTTCAAGAAATAATAAAAATCCTTAAATAGCGTGACAGTTGCCATGGAAACGGAATAAAAAGAGCGGGTTACAAATTTGACAATTACTGTTGTCATTGTTGACGGACAAAACACAGAGATCTTTTTCCTTGGGATAAGACAAAAAATTATAGTGGTAAAACCAAATAAAAGCATCTTTAATGCAAATGATGGTCCTTAGCCTAAAGCCATGATTTCTCCATGATACGGAAAAACGGAAAAATTCACGGAATTCGGGGTTTGCTCACGGAAATTTGAAAATGCCACAAAATAGTGAAAAACTGTGTAAAATGTCTAACTTTTGTGTTGATTTGCAAAAGAAAAGTGATAATTTAGCAGTAATCAACCATTAAACAATCCATTCTAGCATTTATTCTAGGCCGCAAGATTCTGGCCGATACAGCTATCGGAAGTACACACGAGACAATTGATGATGCTTAATTTTAATGAGGATGTTGAGGGGAAACTAGAGTAAAAGGGTACATATAATTATATAAGACAAATTACACTTTTAAAAACATGTTTGTATTCACTTTTCAGTGCTTTATAATGTAAAATGGAAAATCACGGAATCGTCCAATTTGTAACACGGAATTTAAATTTTGTAACACAGGAAAATTGTGGCTTTACCTTAGCCACATCAACTTCAATGCCAATGAAGCATTCATTTTGTTTATCATCTACTATTTATAGTCCTCTTATCAACAACCTGTATCACTTGAAAAAAGCACTTTACTTATCTTATGAAACAATCACCATAAGAAGTAATTCCCAAAGTTGCTATCAATGTACTGTCTAGAGATTTAAGCTTTCCAAAGTGATAAAAGGATGATTGAAAACTTGCGTCCCCATTTACCAGGAACTCTCTAATTTCACAGTCTGAGTATCATTTTTGTTTGAGTGTACTCTTAAGAGAATAGAGTTGCCAAAAACATCAGTCACATACTCCACAACGCGCAACTAGTGTAAGTGCTGCACCCAATTGCGTGCAAGGCATTCTATAGCAATACACTGATGTTATGAGTCTTATTTTTTCACCTATTATAAGCCAAAGAAACTTAATTCAAGGTAGTCTAATATGCACTGATGCTCTTTATCATGTTTATATAATACAGCTAGGTCAATGAGTTTACCACAGCAAGTGATCACAGCATGATCATTCTGCTATCTTCAGTAGATAGCAAGTCATTTGAACAAGGTGTAGAACATGGTTCAAATTGTGTCAATTTAAATGATCTAAATATTTGCCAATATATTCAATCTAATAGAAATAGACTAAAATTTCATTATGCAAGGTGCACTAAAATCTCCATGAATGGTGAAGCCACATGGTGAATTCTACATTTTACATTTTTAGTCTTTTAAGACTAAAAATATTTAAAAATATTTAAAAATACTTGACATTGAAAAGGGGAAATTGACATTGAAAAGGGGAAATTGCCGCTTGTAAAGTTTAAAAATGTGTTTCTTATTCTGCAAAATTTTACATTTGCAGCAAACAATGCTATCAAAATCAGCATCATTGATGAAGCCACATCATAAATTCTATAGTTGGTTTTAAATTTATTATTAGTCTTAAGCTTGACATTAGAACAATATTCATTTCTCACAAGTATAGGGGATGTGCCACCCAAATGGTTCCCTATTGACATGTTTACAGAAAATCCTTAGACATGGGCCCATGTTTAATAAAAATCACCATAAAAGAGCAGAATACATCCATTTTTATTAGTAGCAAGGCGGTTCTTGAACCATGAGTTTCACCTCCTTTCACAACCACCTTTCGCAATAACTTTTGGTAATAGAAATTCAAAAATAAGTATGGCGGTTGCGGTTCCAAATACATACATGTAGTAGATCATCCAAAGAGATGGTAGTGAACATCATGCATAGTAAATAATACGATCTGGTCCATTGAGGCCAAAAATGGCAAATTTGAAATTAAGATAAAGGCAAATATATGCAGTAAAAACAATAAAATACATAAGAAAATAGACATCACAAAACTTCATAACTTTAGAACCAAGTATGCTAGACTGTTGATGTTTTAGTATATGAAGAGCTTTGTTGCAAATCCCTTACATCCACTTGAGCAATTTTGAAAGCACATCAAAAAATCATCAATAAAATCACTGATATAAGGGGGTTTTCAACAAAAGCAGTTTTTGGCGGGATGCTTATGCTACCCAAGCATCCCGCCAAAAACAGCTTTTGTTGCAAACCACCTTATATCAGTACTTTTTTTGATGATTTTTTTATGTTTTATCAATATAGCTCAAGTGGATGTAAGGGGATATGCACCAAAGCTCTTCATATATCATTTATGCCTATATTTGAATCTGACAACTCAATATCCCAACCTACAAATGTACAAATCGATGAGCTTGACCAATTCTCGCTATTCGCAATAAGGGCGCAGCCAGCGGTTTGCGATGTATCAAGGAAAAATCGTGATGTATCATGGGAAAAGGTCGACATCCAAGTCCGCAATACTGAATATTACCATGCTATTACATAGGAACACGTGACAATATTTTTTAGTTTGTCAAAATAAAGGTGTTACACGCGAATCGATACTCAATAATACTTAATAATGTGATTTGAAATGTGCACAAATAATTTTTTCTCTATCGATTTGCGTGTAATACCGTTATATTGACAAACTAAAAATATTGTCACATGTTCCTATGTAATAGCATGGTAATATTCGTATTGCGCGGACTTGGATGTCGACCTTTTCCCATGATACATCACGATTTTTCCCATGATACATCGCAAACCGCTGGCGGCGCCCTTATTGCGAATAGCGAGAATTGGGCTATAAAGCAGCAGTACTGGCAACACTGATGAGACTAGGATGCTTGAAATCAATTTTCATAAGCACTAAGTGGGCTTTAAAGGTGAAATATGTATAACCTAACGGTTGAAGAAACTACGCTTTTTAATGGTCCCATTGGGGCTGGCTATATTATCTCCTTCCATTAATGCAAAATTGGATGTATCTGTGATAAAATCAAATTGCCGTGACCTGAGTAAATCTCTCTATAGTCTCAAATATTTAAGTATTGCTGTAATTTTTCCGTGCAGAATTTTGTGAGATTTGTGAATTTTTGGAAATTAAGTTTATTTTGTGGAAGTAATGTAGGGACACTCTGCCTGATGGGGGGGGGGCACCAGGCCTAATTTAGGGGTGGGGCACAAGCCGTTTTATAATCGAATCCCCCTTGTGCCCCTATGACGCTATGCTACTGTTGAGTAGTTACCATTACGAAGTTGCAGTGGCATAGTCAGGAATTTGTTAGATGGGGGGGGGGGAGGATATAAAAAAGGGAGGGGAAAAGGGAACTTTCAAGGGGGGACAAGTTGATTAAAATGGTCAAAAAAGGGCTAAGAGTACAAAACAGGCAGACAAATATCAGGGTGACCAGCATCCCACATGGGGTATGAGGGGAGCAAGACTTCTCACAGGTGGAAGTTGAAGCATGTGTAAAAATTACAAATACGCCAAAAAATCAGGTTTGAAAAAAAAAAGCATAAATTATGATAAGATCATTCATTATGGCTTTTTAAATAACTGAAGATGTGTTTACACATGTTGACATGGTTTGGAAATTGCCTTTTTTTCACGATATCAATTTTCTTGATATAAAAGATTTTGTCATAATTGGAACGATGAGAGCTGAAGCACATGCAACCTTTTGAGACATTCTCTTGGGTGCTAAAAGTACTCTTTCACAACTCCTTGAAAAAAGACATTATTAAAGTGAGTGGCAAAGCAGGGATCTTCCCTGAGGAGAATGGAATCATCAAATAAAAAAAAGGCATCTTTAGTTTAAAAAAATTACTGGTAAAATGGTTAAAATACACAAAGGAAAAAAAACCCTTTTACTTCGTAGAACTTTATTCAAAGTGGAATCCTTACCACTTCCATTTAAAATCCACTCCCCTTTGTGGAAGATTTTGGAAATATCTTCCACAGGGGAGTATGAATTTAAATGGAATGAACACATTAGCAGCTCAATTTGAAACTCACCCTCACTCAGTGGAAAGATTCAGGTTGAATTTTTCTCAGAAGGTGTATGAAATTCAAATGGAGCTGCCTAATGTGTTCATTCCATTTGAAATCCATACTCCCCCTGTGGAAGATATTTCCAAGTCTTCCACAGGGGGAGTGTGGATATTTAAATGGAATAGCCCAATTCTAAGACATGCACACTTATGGTATGACTTTTATGCATGGGCATGTCACTGTACTTATTACACTTTGACCGGTGCTAAATTGTCATGTTTTAGTATATTACTGCACTACCAGTTTGTCAACAACACCCATAATGACCTATGCTATCTGATACATCCTATAGAATCCCACAAATATATCGGAAGGGGCCACTGCGTTCCACCGCATAATTCATATTACGGTTTCCGTTAACTCGATGTAAAATCAACGAGTACCATATTCTTTTAATAGAAATTGGATTATGTCCACATGCATGCAGTTCATGAGTTAGAATGGTTTCATTTCCAGCGGCAGAGTTTAATAAGCTCCATTGTACACTCATAGCGCGACATTTGACCTCAAGTTTGTGGAGTATGAGTTTTTGTACCCAACACATTCAAAGGTCATTTTATGAATGTATAAACATATTATGGTCAAGGAACTGTGACCCAGTAGATGAGCTTGTTTGAGACCCTAGTGTCTGTTAGGTGATTGTACTAAGAATGTAACAGTAAATATTTTCATGGAAACATTTTTTGTGCTTTGCCAAGTTTCCTTACATATATTTTATCTTCCTCCTCTTGTAATTTCATTATTTTTTTTGTTCCCCTCGTTTCCTCCTTGTGATCTGTAACCATCTCTGTGGCAGCACTACAGGAGGAGGGAGGGAAAGGGAGGCATTTGCTCCCCCAACTGTTGTTCTTGCCCCACCCCAGTTAAAACCCCAAATTACAAACATTTCCACTTTTTTAAGGCAATTTCCCCCCTGGAATTCAATTTGCAACTCCATGCACCCCCCCCCTACAATTCCTGGTGCTGCCACTGAACCACCTCACTCCACAGACAAAGGTTAAATGAATTATCAGTGATTTGCCAAACCAAAACACCCTAAATTCATCAAAATTGCGATTGTTGCATTTTGGAATAATCTGAAAAATAGAATAAAAATGAAGATAGAATAAAAGCATGTCTGTGCATTTATTACTTACGTATTTACTATCGCTCAAATGAGGCTTCAAATTCAAATAGCAGTAGACACCACAGATATTTATTTACAGAGCTGGTTATTCATATCAGCTGGGTTGCCAGGGAGAGCCCCCTCCCCCAGAATTCTTTTAGGGATAAAATGGGACAGCAAAGAGTAAGGATGTCATTAAAATGACTAAAAACTGGAACGAAAAATTGACAAATAAGGACAAAAATTTGGCTTTGCTAGGGTTATTTACATGCTTTATGAAAAAGATACAAGACATAATAAAATCCGCCTCTATATAATTGTTGCTCATTTGGTTGTGCAGTTAGAAAGCATAGTCTGTGCAGAAAGTATATGATAATCCCTCTAATTATCAACCAGTTGCGGGCAGATTTCCAAAGTATTTCATGTAAATCTCATCACAGCTTAAATACACATTCAACCAAGAGTTTCCAGTCATCCATAATTTCATTGGAGTGTTGACAATCTTTGCTCAAAGAGTCTTGACATCATTGACTTGAATATCAATTACTGTAAACGTGGAAATTTATGTGCGTGTAAATTTTCGCATTTTGCAAAGTTTAAGGGAAGGGGTATGAACGTTTGGACAGTATTTATTGTGGGACATTAGAGCACATCAGACATATCGAATTGCATTCTGAATACGAAAATGTCCTTCTGATATCAAATAATTTTGATTTTTTGAAATTCGCAATGTAACACACATTTTATGGCAAATCATTAAAAATTGATATTTTTTATATTTAATAGTAGGCCTACTTCAAGTAAACTTTATAAATCTGATTATTTATACTTAAAGTGTATATCTAGGTGGGATGAAAAGCCGAAGATCAATTGAAAATTTTGAACTTTAGTATTGAAGATATGGATTTTTTTTCCCAAAACACCAAAAAAAAATCCATATCTTCAATATAAAAGGTCAAAATTTTCAATTGATCGTCGGCTTTTCCTCCCAGCTACATACACTTTAAGAATATATCATTAGATTTATAAAATTTATTTCGAGGACTGTTAGATATCAAACATTTGAAAAATATCAAATTTTAATAATTTGTCATAAAATTTGTATTATATCGTGAATTTCAAAAATGAAAATTATTTGATATCAGAAAGACATGCTTCAGTATTCAGAATGCAATTCGATATGTCTGAGGTGCTCTCATGTCCTCAAAAAATACTGTCGAAACGCCATAAACGCTCATTCTAGATCCCTTAAGCTCTTTCACCTGTTTTTATTTTTGTGATTTTGAGCTTCCTTACATAGGCCTACATACAAAAACAGCATATTCACACATTTTTAAATTTGCACTAGTTCAATTGTGCGAAAAAACCACAAAAATTAATGTAGTGCAAAAATTTCCACATTTAGAGTATATGAGGCTTGTAATTTGCTTCTGTAAATGTGGACATTTTTTGCTATACTTATTTTTTTGCTCTTTTCACATTCCATGCAGTTACTGTGAAAATACCAATGCGTATATATTCCTACTATCTATAGCTAAATGTAATGAAGCTTAGAATTGCAAAATTTGAAAACACATGAAAAGATTTGGCAGAGTAAGAAAAATTAATTGCCTGAAAATTGCCAGTTTAACAATACTTCATTTATAGGTTTTTCCAGTTAAGTAAGTCAATATAGAGAACTTTTCTGCTGAATCAACATTCAATATTCTATCCACTTTGTGCTACTAACTGATCATTACAATGTACAGATGGGCTTCACTGAAATTGCTATCTTCAGTAGATACTTTATTAATCAGACATACGTCATGTTGCTATCTACTGAAGATAGCAAACATTAGTGATGTACCACTTTTTGGCTTCTACCTTTAAAAGCATGTAAGCTACATTGATACCGATGCCACCAATAGAACGAGAAGATTTGCCCCTTCATTTTGCATACCACTTTGTCCATTTTTTTTTCATTTCTTCACAAAATGCAAAAAAAAACGCAAAAAAAATGCAATGAATGTAGTACCCCCTTAATGAGTTATGTACGTTTTACAAAAGTGTTGTTGTTTCAGCCCTCTTTACAACATAACTCAAGAACCACAGAACCTACAAAAGTATATTTTTGATATTTGAATTTGTCTACACACTCGCTATGAAATGATTAATGCAATTTTTCCCAAAGCTCACTACCATTCGCAAGATGCTGTTACTACACTGGAATTTCAGTGACTCAAGACAAGCGGTACCGTACATTATTTATGATAAGAAAAGAGGTAGCCCAGAATGTACCTCCCTAGGCGAAATGTCAACCGTGCTAGCATGGTCAACCATGGTCAACCATGGTTGACCATGGTTAACTATGGTCAGCGATGATCAGCCATGGTGGCTTGACCATGGTCAACCATGGTTGCCATGGTCACCATGGTATACCATGGTCGACCATGCTTTAGCATGGCCGAGCATGGTCAGCCATGGTCTTCACCTCACTTGACCATGGTTGACCATGGTCACTTTTAAGTATACCATGGTCAACCATGCTTTATCATGGGTGAGCATGGTCAGCCATGTTCATCACCTCACTTGACCATGGTTGACCATGGTCACTTCAAGTATACCATGGTCAATCATGCTTTAGCATGGGTGAGCATGGTCAGCCATGGTCATCACCTCACCTGACCATGGTCACTTCAAGTATACCATGGTCAACCATGCTTTAGCATGTGTGAGCATGGTCAGCCATGGTCATCACCTCACCTGACCATGGTTGACCATGGTTACTTTCAAGTATACCATGGTCAACCATGCTTTAGCATGGCTGAGCATGGTCAGCCATGGTCATCACCTCACCTGACCATGGTTGACCATGGTCACTTTTAAGTATACCATGGTCGACCATGCTTTAGCATGGCTGAGCATTGTCAGCCATGGTCATCACCTCACCTGACCATGGTTGACTCTGGGTAGTGAATGAGAAAAAGCGCCCTCTGTTGTTATTAATCGTATTTAATGCGTATTTACAACGTTGTGAATAAATATTTGACACCATAGAATATAAAAACTAGTAATTTGATAAGTTAAAATAAGATTTTTAACGGAATAAATCTAAATAATATGATTATGCAGTTTATTCCGTTAAATATTTACCCCATAATTTCCCTCATTCTTCAGGCCCTGCCCTCTATCGGGTGCTAATTTAAAGTTTAAGCTTGATTGCTATTGTTTCTTTCTATTGTTTCTTCCTTGATTGCTATTGTTTCTTAACCATGGTCAAACATGCAAATTTTTGACCATGGTTGACCATGGTCACTTTAGATAGACCATGTTGACCATGGTCTCTGGCCGTGGTGCCATTTTTCAAAAACATGGTTGACCATGGTCAAAAACATGGTTGACCATGGTCAAAAACATGGTTGACCATGGTCAAAACCCTGGTTGTTGAACTATGGTTGACAATGGTTCAACCATGGTCAAACATGCTAAGTTTTAACCATGGTTGACCATGGTCACTTTAGATAGACCATGGTCAAAAGGTTAACCATGGTTGACCATGGTCTCTGGCCGTGGTGCCATTTTTCAAAAGCATGGTTGACCATGGTTTGACCATGGTCAAAACCCATGGTTGAACCATGGTTGACCATGGTTAACCATAGTTCAACCATGCCTTTTTCGCATAGGTCATTTCTTAACATATATAATGAACCACTTGTCTTGAATCACTGAAATTTCATTGAAGTAATTGGATTCCTTGCCCCTATAATATACATAACTGTTGTTACCAGTGTGTAGTTATTTTTTGAGAAAAATGCAAAATTAGTCACAAAATTTATCAGGGGTGTAGTACAACCTTAAGCTAAAGTTAATACATAAGTCCAGAGGTATACTATTTTTTGCACTCTACGAACGAAGCACAAACATGAAGTCAGTTCTCTTTTGGTCTAACCTCTTTGGTTTTACATGAGATTTGTCTCAGACAAGACATATAATATACCGCAGGTGGTGCCTTAATCCAACGTTCATCTGCTCAAAGCCTTCGTGCTCCATAATTTAAATTTGGTAAATATCTTCTGCTTTTTGCAAATTTACAATTGTGTACAGCCATGTCAACAGAGTGCATATTGTGTGTATTCTTTTACATATAGATAGTTAAAACAAAAGTGCCCTTGTGGAAGTTCATCATAATTTATGTGGTATGATCAAGCAAAATCAGTCTGAAGTCAGTCATATTCAATTTTCAGTTCCTTATCAAATGCATTTGCAAAGCTACATTTTGCAGAAAACCCCATTGAAATTGGACACCCAGTTTAAAAAAATATGAACAGTTACAGAGTTTCCAAAACAATAGGAAACAAAGGAAATAGTTCCTTTGCTTGGCTATATCTTAAAATCAATATTTCCGACTTCTGACTGATTTTGTTTGATCACATCACATATGATATTTCATACATATGATTCCAACATATTTGAATCCCTCCCTACCCCAACCAACCATTGTTAGAGCAAATATGTATGTAGCACATTTCAAAATAGAGGTATCTAGGAAACTGCATCCGTTTGAAATATATGCATGGATACAAATGTATTTTGATTGAACAAATGAGTAACTTATTGAAAAACAAAATTGCTTCTGAATAATTTAACTTTTAGTTTTTACTTCTAAGGGCCTATTTACATAAGCTACATTCTGGTCAAATTTATCAAATTTGGGCTTGCTGATCCAAACATACATATTCTCTTAACCCTTTCTACATGTGTGATGACTGCAAATGACAAGTTCCAAATTTTCTTTAAAAATTCCAAAATTTCAGAATTGTACATTTTCATGATCATATTTGGAATCAGCATGAAAAATGCATTAAAATAAGTACAAACAATCCCAGTATTGGTTCAGTGGTTCTTGAGATAGCTCTTGATATTTTGAAAAAATATCTTAAAATTTGAAAATTTTATATTGAAGTCTACATGGCCAGCATAGCGAGTTAATACTTTATTGAGAAATATTTTTGAAATTTTCCATTCACTTCATTTGATCATGTGCTTAGGCCAAAAAATATGTTGTGTTGCCCTCAAGTGGGAAAAATTGATAAGTTGGATCGGTCAGGTTTTTTTTTGGGGGGGGAGTGTTGTTTTTTAAACCTCCAGTTTTTAAAAAGCCCCACAAATATTAAATACTGATAATGTTTCCTGCCATTAAAGGTCCGTAACCCGATCGACAGCATCATCCCCCCGATTTTTCTCATTGTTGATGAGTTTTTGGTGTCATTTAATAGATTATATTTTTCTCATTACCATCCTGAAATATGACGATCCAATTTGATGTATTTTCGGAGAAATCAAGAAACAAACAGGCTATACTGGTAGCCACCTTCGACATTCTGGGTATAGGAAAAAATGATTCCGTGAATAGGAGCCGTTTTACTCCCATGCCAATTCGCACAAACGGAAATAGTCCGAAATAATGAGGGCGCTATAATGATAAACGCTTCCCTGCGCTTAAAACAAAAATAAAGAAATACATAAGGGATGAAATAAATACAAAACAAGACCTTATCTTGTTAAGTATGATACGAGGAATATGAAAAAATATGAGAAAAATGTCCCCACTATAAAATTAATTAATTAATTAATTAAAAATATTATAAAAAAAACCATTTTTTCATTAAAACAAATCCTAAAATAAAAGATAAGTGTAAAATGTATGTGATGATAATATACAAAATTAAAAGGAAATGTATCAGGGTCAAATGAAAATAAAAAGAATGAGATATTTTGTCACAAGAATGATGAGCGTAGTGGTATGGCGAAGCACTTCGGCGGGAGTGTTGTTTCTGGATGCGGACCACAATGCAATGCATGCGTATAACGTATTGGCTTACAAATTGTGCTAATTATTCACTTTTACGCTGAAAATGTTCTCGTTTTCTCACATAGATGCATAAAGGGGACAATATTTGAAATTGTATGTAAGTTTGAAGACAATCCATATCCTAAACTGATAGGGTTGCCCCCCTTTAAGGTCATTTGTCAATACTGGATACTTGTTTGATAATCAACTAGTTTTTCAATAAAATATTAATTTTAAGTGAAAAACATTGATTTATTGAACGTAGCTCTAAAAATCGTCATTCAAAATTTTTTCAGGATTTAGGGTCAGTCGCTGACAGCAACACAACAATTTTCTTTTAGCCTTTATGTATTGTCTCAGCAAAACAAATATTTATTTGTTTGTAGCACAAACAAAATTTAAGCAAATGAAAAAACAGACAGCAGTCTCCCAAAAAGGAGCTCTGAACATTAGGTATAAATAACAATCATAAAATTGAATTGGTAAATTGTTCAATTAACATCTACAAAAGCTACTCCCCCTCACTCAGCTTACTCCCACATTGCACCTGTTAAACGAACCTGATGATATCAAGTAATTACGGGGGTTGGAGAGGCAATGAGAAAATGAGAAAAAATGCTCTGGGCAGGCTTAGATTTATTACTATATGTCTGAGGTGCAGCACATTGATCAATTATACTATTTGTTTGAGCATAAAGTCGGATCATGTTTTAATAAAGCATCATTTTGATTATTCATTGCATCTTATTGTCTTAAACTACAAAAAACAAAAAAACAAAAACAAAAAAACACACACTCGTGATGAACGATCCCAATTTCCAAGCATCTGGCAAAATAACCCTCAGCATTATGCATATTTTTCTTTTTGTTTAGGTTGAAAAAAGCTATGTGAAATGCTAGGTTTTGTAATTGTATTTAGGGCCACTTTTTAATTTTTTTCTAATGACTAAAAACACACCTTCATATCCTGAAAAAAAAAAGTCTGTCAAATTGTTAGTTTTAAACAATATGTGCTAAGACGACATACATTTTATAGCTCTCAACACCACTAAATGCAACATTCTAGTGGTGTTGCATTTCTATAAAGGCAATGAGATACATTGTAGACCAGGCTATTAATTTAAGTTCAACAACAATAAAAAGAGTAGAAAATAGCATGGTTTTCACTTGAATCAGTTCTGCTTTCTAGTGTTCTTTTTATGTTTTACTTTCTTTCTTTTCTCCTTCTTTTCTTTTTTCTTCAATTTCTGTTTATCTGCTATTTTTCTATATTCTTGTCTCATTTGGTTACATTTAGTGAGCGTTTGTATTTCAAGTTCCCTACCTCAGTATAAGACTCAGTCACTTCAACAAGCCCAGATTGATCTGAATCTCACTTATCCACATTGATGTGAATTTACTATCCAGTGTGAATTGCCAGAAACTGGGGGCAATGTTCTCAAGCCAGCCTGTTTGAATCTATTATAAGAACATGAGTTCTAGTTACAACTGGGTTAATGATGGCATATGTATAGTGTGAACATATTTTCAAGACAACATGTTTCACAAATAAAAAAGACCACCATTGAGTAACCTGAATTTATTGACATTTTCAACTTCTTAACCACAAAATTTCAGCACTAATGAGCAAAATTTCTAACGATAAAAATATGCTTACTTCACAATTTCTAAGATATATGCAAAATTAAATTTTCATGAAGTAAATTGTTTAACACAATATTTTACTGCTCCTCATCAATGGGAGCAGACATAAATCACATATTTGTTGGGGTATTATACATGTACATATATGTTGTATTCATATGGTACAGACAAAAACTTAAGATTGCAGCTTTCTTAAGGGATCTGGAATGAGCGTTTTGAGCGTTTCGACAGTATTTTGTGTGGGACATGAGAGCACATCAGACATATCGAATTGCATTCTGAATACGAAGAATGTCTTTCTGATATCAAATAATTTTCATTTTTTGAAATTCACGATATAATACAAATTTTATGACAAATTATAAAAATTGATATTTTCACATTTTGATATATAGCAGTCCTCGAAGTAAATTTTATAAATCTAATGACATATTCTTAAAGTGTATGTAGCTGGGAGGAAAAGCCGACGATCAATTGAAAATTTTGACCTTTCATATCGAAGATATGGATTTTTTTCCCAAAAAGACCTAATTTTTTTTGGTGTTTTGGGAAAAAAAAATCCATATCTTCAATACGAAAGGTCAAAATTTTCAATTGATCATCGGCATTTCATCCCACCTACATACACTTTAAGTATAAATCATCAGATTTATAAAGTGTACTTCAAGTACTGTTAAATTTCAAAATATCAATTTTTAATCATTTGCCATAAAATGTGTATTACATTGCAATTTCAAAAATCAAAATTATTTGATATCAGAAGGACATTCTTCGTATTCAAATGCGATTTGATATGTCTGATGTGCTCTAATGTCCCACAATAAATACTGTCCAAACGTTCATACCCCACCCCTTAAGGTAATATGAATGGCTAATCAAGCTTGCAGCAAAATAGCCACAATAGCAAATTAGAATTGTGTACCAATTTAAAACATTCACTCCACCTATTTTTAGAGTTTCATAAAAAATTTATCATTTCTTATGTATTTCTTTATTTTTTGAAAATTACCGTATTCGTCCGAGTATAGTCCCACGTTCGAGTATAATCCCACCCCCATTTTTCGAAAAATTTCAGAAATTGTAAAAAAAAAAAAAAAAAAAATATATTTTTTTTTTTTTTTTTAAGTTTATTTTTTTCGGTTTTGGAGTGTCCCTGGACCTAGACCTAGATGCTAGGATCATTCATGGTTGACCTAAAAAAAAAAATTAAAAAAAAAATTCAAGATATTTTGTATTTTTAATATGAAAATTGATACTTTGTTTTCATGTCATACTCTATTAATGATTTCAAAATTTTTTTTTAAATTCGAGTATAATCCCACCCCCCAATTGTGAAAAATGTTCACATAAAAAACGGGTGGGACTATACTCGGACCAATACAGTACCTAAATTTTTCCACATTACAATTTGTTTTGCCAACATGGACTGTGCTATGGTTTCCAAACTTTCAGGGATGGTGTATAAGCTTTTAAGCTAAAATTTTAGTTATTAAAATAACTAAATTCTCTCGCCAGTTTTTTTGGATAAAGTGTTTAATTTTTTAGAAAATTGATTTTTAAATTTTTGATTTTAGGGAAATTTAGAAACACCTATAACTTAAAATAGAAACACTTAATGAAAAAAAGCTGGCGAGAGAATTTTCTAAATTTGATTACCTTTCATATGACACCATGTTTGTTGAAATTGGACCTATAGTTAGCTCAAAAAAATTCTAGAATTTAGGTAATATAGTGTTTCTACAAAAAGTCAAGAAAATTGACAAAAGTACTAAAAATACCATTTTATATCTCCTTTGTTAAGGCCAATAGCTTGGAAAAATTTGCTGTCCTTTATTAAGTAGCATTTTTGCAATAAAATAAATTAAAAACCAGATCTATGCAGTGGGTATATAAAGGAGAGAAAATCAGATTTAAACAAATTACTTGTCCCGTTACTTGTTTTCAAAAATTAAGCTGATTTGAAGAACTTGGCAACATGCCAAAAACATGCCGTGTGTAAAGTCTATGGGGTTTTCCAATCACAAAAAATTACATAAGTCAAAAATGCTCTTTTGGAAAAAAAATAAAAATTGGCAGGTGAGTTTTTCTCACTCATCTCCACATTCTGTATCATTTTCAAGCAAATCTGAGCATGACACCATAGCCCTCCATACTACCTTAAAACCATATTGTAACATTTCCATAAAAAAAGATTAGCATTTCTTCTCTTTAAAATGTTAGCTTTTACAGTCAGATGTTAGCTTTTAATTTTGAGCCGAAAAACTGAGGTAAAGCAAAGAAAAGTAGAATTTACTACCAGTGCCGATGATGCCAATGAAAGTCACTGAGACTGTCGGTTGTGCTATATATGGTATGGCCCTTTGATGTGTATATGACCATCCCGCATGCCATGTACATACTGTGTTGTGAACATCATGTACATGTTTGACTAGTATTTCTATCGTAAAACAAACCGTCTTGTTCAGACGCTTTATTCAAAATCTCGGATTTTGACAAAACTACAGCACCTAAAGTCTTTGCAGGGTATGTTAGTTTACTAAAGTACATTGCAATTGTGTAAAAACGGAATTTTGAAAAATCGGGTGATTTGTGTTTGTGACAGGTGTGAAATACATCTGACTGGGCATTTTAATTATGTAACGCATAAAGGCTTTGAGATTATCAAAAAAAAATTTAAATTTTCACATCAATTTTGCAGAAATTTCATGATTATTGACTCCCCTCTTATATTCATATTTTCTCCCCCCCTGCCCACTGTATGTTGGCTAAAGTCCCCGGCTACTGTAGAATCGGCAATCTGGTATGGTGTGAACACATCCACAGACAAACATTGTCTAGCTTTCAATGTGTATCATTGACCTGCTCCCTCCCACATGAAATTATGGATCTCCACACAGGAATACTGAATCCACAATGATGTGGACTATAGTAGAATCCAGATTAATGTGGACATGGTCTTAACAGCAAGAATTTTACCAGGGATTTTACCAGTGGTGGCCCTGCGCCAGTGGATTTTGTATCGGGCCAGTAAAATAATATTCAACAATGCTGGCCTTGCGGGCCAGTAGATTTTTGAGATGATATGAGATAAGACTATATATAATTCAAATTAGTGGAGCATATTTTTATTTTCTGATTTTTCATCCATGTATTCTTATTCTTGCGAATTGTATGACGGTAAATGTGCCAAATGGGGCCAAAGACAAATATATGGGGGGAAGGGTGCATGATTTTAGCTGTGTGTTACTGTGATAATTTTGTGCGAAGTGTGAAAAATTTCAACTGTACACTATCTTAGCCCAAAATTAAGATGAAATTTTGTGTTAGACACTATTTATTCCAAAAATGAAGGGGAAATTTTGTGTTTACGGGCCAATTTTAAATTGGGGGGAGTGGGGATGAAGGTGGGTGTTAAGGGGAGGGGTGAAATTGTCTTTTTGGGGGGGGGTCGGTTTTAAGGTGTTTTTTTATTATTTCCTTTTGGGGGTTAGTTTTAAAGGGGTTGAAATTTTCTTTTGGGGGTTGAGTTAACAAAACAACTCATTTGGGATTTGGGGTTCAACCCCTAATACCCCCCAACACACTGCAGTACCATATTGTGTCCATTAGTACACAATACAAGCCATGGATGTTATGTTCGCATGATGTATATTAATGATTTTCACTGTGTCCATGCAGTTGAAGAAAAAGCTTGAGCGGATTCAAATTAGGCGAATAACTATAAGGCCACCATCCTAGGGGTTAATAATATTCATTCAAA
The DNA here is from genome assembly GCF_039555335.1 of Amphiura filiformis. Taxonomy (NCBI): domain Eukaryota; kingdom Metazoa; phylum Echinodermata; class Ophiuroidea; order Amphilepidida; family Amphiuridae; genus Amphiura; species Amphiura filiformis. The sequence goes on along the minus strand of NC_092639.1, from coordinate 40,754,821 downwards.
TTACTTGCAAAATACAAAAACTAACAACAATTAACAGAACAAATGTTTATACACTTCTAAAAATTACAATAAGCAAGTAATTCAGGATGAGTGAATGAGCTTAAAGCCCAACACATAAGTGCCCATTCATCCTGCACATGAATACATAATTTTAAGAAAAACACAATCAAACTCAGGTCAAGATACATAAGCCATAACATGAAATATCACAGTAATCATTTAAGAATGTTTAAGGGATCTAAAAGGAGCGTTTATTGTGTTTCGACAGTATTTTTGTGGGACATGAGAGCACCTCAGACCTATCGAATTGCATTCTGAATCTGAAGCATGTCTTTCTGATATCAAATAATTTTCATTTTTGAAAATCACAATATAATACAAATTTTATGACAAATTATAAAAATTGATATTTTTCAAATTTTTGATATATAACAGTCCTCGAAGTAAATTATATAAATCTAATGATATATTCTTAAAGTGTATGTAGCAGGAAGAAATGCCGACGGTCAATTGAAAATTTGACCTTTCATATTGAAGATATGGATTTTTTCCCAAAAGACCTAATTTTTTTTGGTGTTTTAGGAAAAAAATCCATATCTTCAATACGAAAGGTCAAAAATTTCAATTGATCGTCGGCTTTTCATCCCACCTACATACACATTAAGTATAAATCATCAGATTTATAAAGTTTACTTCAAGTACTGTTAAATATCAAAAATATCAATTTTAATGATTTGCCATAAAATGTGTATTAAATTGCAATTTCAAAAATCAAAATTATTTGATATCAAAATGACTTTCTTCGTATTCAGAATGCAATTCGATATGTCTGATGTGCTATAATGTCCCAAAATAAATACTGTCCAAACGTTCATACCCCAGCCCTTAAGTAAAAGATATGCATAAATACAACATTTACATGATGGAAGTCAGGGGGAATTTCATCCCAAAGACATGGAAGGGATAGAAACAAACGTAGAATTAAAGAAGAAGGATGTTTTGGCAGTTTGGTGCAACAACCTAGAATTATCCAGAATACTTAGAGCGAGTGGAGGGACTAAATGATGGGGTCCATGGGCTAGCTTTAGAGCCCCTGGCGGGGGACCTGGAAGCTCCGAGGTTTTAGCCTTTTGGAGGGCCAATAATTTTCATTCATGTTTTTACCTTTATATGGTAGGCCTATTTTGCTACTATGGTTACAAATATGAAAACTGAAAAATTTCAGTCCTGGAAAGGTTTAATACTAAATATTCTGAACGTTTTATCTAAATTTGTCAGATTACTGACAATTTGAGTCAGACTCAAGTTCACATGACCGATGATACAGCATCAGTATAATAGCATGCAAATGCATGATTTGCTGACTGGCCCTCCAGGCCGGCACTTCAGTAGACCACTCAAAATGAACCAACGGTCCTTGGAATATGAGGGGGGGGGTGTACTTCCAGTTTCCTCATAAAATGTAAGGGAGTGGATGGTCTTATAGGATAGTAATAAGCATTTACAAAGCTGGAATTTGCAGAAAACCCCATTGAAATTGAAAAACCAGTTCAAAATTTGTGAACAATTAAAGAGTTTCCAAAACAACAGAAAACAAAAGGATATATTGCCTTTGTTTGGCTATATCTCAAAATCGTTATTTCCGAGTTCCGACTGATTTTGCTTGATCGCATCACAAATACAGGGGAATAAATGTGTGGTGATGCAAGGTATTCAATATAAATATGTTGTATGAAAACTTAACTTTATGTATTATTTGGGAGCACTTTATTTTTAAAATGAAAAGAGATGTAACATGATATCTTCTAATTATGAAATTTGAGAAAGAATGACCATAATTTTTTTTGAATGAATATGAGAGAAAACATCCAATTATTTGAATTTTCATTCCCCCAGTGTGTATATTGATTGGTCTTATCAAAATGACCCACCTACGCACACCTGTAGAACTAACAGAAAGCAGAGTTGCCAAACCCTAAATTTAGTACCCCAATTGGGCCACTTTTGAAGATTTTTACATTTACTTTAATATGACAATTTCCTGTTCCATAGAAACCAATGGTTAAGAAATAATTGGACAAATTTTCGATGTTGGCACTTGCTACTTCCGGTAGTTTCCTATCCCATAAACACGAATGGTTAAGAAGACAAGGCGGTTCTCGAACCACGAGTCTCGCCTGCTTTCGCGACCGCAAATATTTTTGGTAGAGGTAAATGAATTTGGCGGTTATTGGCTGGGCACGATTATCTGGCTGATGGTGACTGTACCCACCAAGTTTCATGCCCATGCAACAGTTTTTACTAATTTGACCTCAGCTGACCCCTGGTGACCCTGAAATGACCTTCCAAAAAGTTGACTCTAAATGTTGACTGTACCCACCAAGTTTCATGCCCATACGAAAGTCTGTACTAATTTGACCTCAAATGACCCCGGGTGACCCCAAAATGACCTTCCAAAAATGTGGCTTCAAATGTTGACTGTACCCACCAAGTTTCATGCCCATCCGACAGTTTTACTATATTGACCTCAGATGACCCTGGTGACCCCAAAATGACCTTCCTAAAATTTGGCTTTAAATGTTGACTGTACCCACCACGTTTCTTGCCCGGACACAAGTTTTTAATAATTTGACCTCAGATGACCCCTGGTGACCTTGAAATGACCTTCTGAAAATTTGGCTTTAAATGTTAACTGTACCTACCAAGTTTCATGCCCATCCGACAGTTTTTACTAATTTGACCTCAGATGACCCTGGTGACCTCGAAATGACCTTCCAAAAATTTGGCTTTAAATGTTGACTGTACCCACCAAGTTTCATGTCCATCCAACAGTTTTTACTAATTTGACCTCAGATGACCCCCGCTGACCTCGGAATGACCTTCCAAAAATTTGGCTTTAAATGTTGACTGTACCCACCAAGTTTCATGCCCATCCGACAATTTTACTAATTTGACCTCAGATGACCCCGGTGACCTCGGAATGACCTTCAAAAATTTGGCTTTAAATGTTGACTGTACCAACCAAGTTTCATGCCCATACGACAGTTTTACTAATTTGACCTCAGATGACCCCTAGGTGACCTCAGTGACCTTGACCCACTAACCAATACAAACCGGTTCTGTCTCGGGTCAAGATGCACCCACCCACCAAGTTTGAGGAACGTGCGACTCCTAGTCTCCGAGAAAATAGGCGGAAGGCAAACTTTAACCAAAACTTTAACCAAATTTGTCACACACACACATACACACATACATACGCACGGAAAAGTGATTATATAGTCTCCTGCCTTATCAGGCGAGACAAAAATTGGGTGGCTTTTCAAAGATTTTACCCATAGTTTGGGCTGAAGTTTTTTCAGCAATCTGACAAACAGACAGAATTTTTCTCCTTATGACCCCTCCTATGCACACCTGGGCTAACCTGGCAATTGATAATTTTATTGAAAATACAGCATTGCACTCTTGCCTGCTTTATCAATTCATCAAATTGAATTTTATTCTATTTGTGGATATGACTCAAGGATAAATAAGAGCATGGCAAATTATACACATTTTCAAACTAATTTGAGCTTTTGGATGTGACGGGAAAGAAAGATGTTTGCTGATGGCTGTCCAGGCATCAAGACTAAAGAAAAAAAGATGCGTTCAGGCAAAAAGAGTCAGAGCTTTACAAAATTGATTTTACCGATATAGCTGAAAGAAGTGTTTATTTGCTTTCTTATTTGATTGTTTTATGAACCATCAGTCAGGGCCACAGAAGAGTGCACACCAGTAAATAGGAATCTCCTATACCCTTGTAGGAAAAAACAGAGTGTTTTCAAATGAGAAAAAGTGCCATGTAGCTTAATGTAGGAAAGGCTTAAAAACAAACAATTAAACCTGATTCATATTTATTCCTCATTTAGGCCTGGGTAATAGGGTCCATCAAAAATGAGCAGGATCCGACTTTTAATGAAGATTTGACTAAGCTTTCAAAATGTGTTACATTTCAGAAACACCCATTTTGTGAGCTGGAGTAAGCTGTATGGGCTATATAGGGTACTCTAGTCGGCAATTTTCTGGAAAAAAATCACTGGACTCTGTATGATTTCTCTGCACTAGATGTCTTTATCTGACCTTCAACTTGCAGAAAGTAAGTTTTGAAGAGCTGAGTCACTCTGAAGTCAAGAAAATGGCACATTCCCGGACCCTGTTTGTACAGAAAGTCAATGGAGACTTTACCGGTGTGCACCAAGAAGCAGTTGCCTCATCATAATTTTTTTGAGGAGTTAACTCAACTGAAGAAACTATGATTTTCATAAATATGGCTCTTTTGACTTGTCCTTTGCTATCTGAATGTAATGTGAATCTTCTCTGTCTAAAATATCACACAATTACCTACATTTGATCTTTGGGTCACATTTCTCTAATCTTGTCAAATATGAAAAAGAAACTTAACCCCATGAGAACCACCTGCCGATTGGCCAAAAAGAAGTTTTCATTATCAATTGGACCAATCAGCAACATTGTTAGAATAATTTCACCACACAACAAAATTGGGGTGAATTATTTGCAAAGCTCCATTCTGATTGGTGATTAAAGTAAACATCATGTAATTGATCAATCAAAGGCAATGTTAGATAGTAGTGCAGGTAGTGCTTAGAGGGTTAAAATACTAGAACACAATCACACTTTCTTTACACTACACAAAATATCTAGCATTTAAAATTTTTAATGCTTAGATCCTAAACACATTTCATATGATTATGTGTTATAAATGTTTAAAGCCTTATGTACGATCTTTTTTCATAATATACCTTTATTTTTTTCAAAACCGATTTTTTGGCATATTTGTAATACTTACACATGTTCCAACTTAAATCTATGAGCAAACTGTCAAATTCGCCCTATTTGTAGTAAAACAGGATGATTTTCTGTTGGTCCGACATATTATCATAATTTTCAGATTATGATAATATGTCGGTCGGAACGCAGATCGCAAATCGTAGTCTCCTACGAAGCCAGTTTGGTTACGCTCCCTCCACATGTACAGGGAGCATAACCAAATTGGCTGCGTATGAGACTAACTCTGAGGCCGCACTCGCTGTCCAAATCCAAAAAGTGCAAGATATTTCGAGTGATAGAGGTGAAGTTTATGATGTTGTTTCTTTGCAAATTCCCAATGTTTTTCGCGTCCAAATGTATTGGGAACTTTCATAATGATTGCATATTATCATTTTGGAAGAAAAAAAGAAAAATCTAAAAATTTAACAAGATCGTACATTAATGCTCTGCGTGCTAGCCATGCGCTTCAACGGAAAAAGTTGAAGTTTTGAAATATTTTCTCAAAATATCAAGAGCTATCTTCAGAACTACTGAACCAATACTAGGCTTCTTTGTACTCATTTTAATGCATTTTTCATGCTGATTCCAAATATGATCATGAAAATTTACATTTCTGAAATTTTTGAATTTTTAAAAACATTTTGAAAAATGTTGTCTGCAGTCGACACCCAGGTGAAGAGAATTAAGGCTTTAAGATCTACACATTTAAGTGTTTAAATGCTAGACATTTAACTTTCTAAACACTAATCTGTCCCAGATATCTAAACACTGTGTTTGCAGTGCAAGTCTAGTTATGCAAGAGCACACACAGAACATATCACAGTATTGATGTAAACCTAGCTGGCAATTCTACTGGGTGTAAAATGTTGACATACAATCATTAATGCACACACAGATCCTTAGTTGTCAGTATCTTTGGAGACATGATACTAATATGATTGTGCTTTCTTTGTAGAGTATTTCTGTGATGTTTTGATTCCTTAGGGCATCTTGTACATAGCATCACTAAAATAGAGCAGGATATTTTATGGTTTTACTTTTTCACAATTTTTAACTGTTGGAGCATTTTGTGGTATTTTGTATTTGTGATTACAAACAGGTAAAAAAATTGTTGTGGGCTTTGAAATTCATGGTTCTGAAATTAACTGCTACAATAAAACCTCACGAAAATTTCTAGCAATACCGAAAATTGGAGCATTCTGTAGTATCCACATTAAGTTGTACTTTCGAAATCTAGATCAATGTGGACTGTCAAAATCTGCTCAAATACTCTATAATACTCTCTTATACAGCCAACAATGTGTTTCATAGTTTCAAAATATATGTGTGACACGATCTGGTCCATGGGGACCAAAGGCGGCAAATTTGAAACTGAGATAAAGGTAAAATATGGAGTAAAAAAACAATAAAATACATAAGAAAATAGACATTAACTTTAGAACCAAGTATGCTAGACCTCTGGTGTTTTCAGTAAATGATAGCCTATTACATAGGCTTAGGAACCGGGGAGTTCCGGGGGAAACTCAGCCCCAGCCAATAATCCTAGGTGAAGTTAAAAAATTATGATAAAATAGAGGGAAAATGGGTGTTTATGACCTATATTTTGCAAAATTTTCTGAATCCGAGGGGGGTAAAAATTTTCACATTTCCAGCCCCCCCCCCATGTTGAAAACTTCCTTAGCCTATGATGTAATAATTACAGTAACTCAATTTTCAAAAATGCCTCCTTTGGCCCCCATGAACCAGATCGTGTCACATATTGACCTCTCATTGAAGGTTAAAATGGTTGAGCAAGAACATGAAGAGAAAGAAAAAAAACACCCGACCAACAGATACTATCCATGTAAGGGTAAGGGACCGTTCACAAACACTTGTAATGGGGGGCCTGATGCAAAAAGGGAGGCCCTGAAAATTTATCCCTCAGAAAGGGGGCGGCTTTAAAAAATCACCTTAATTTTCTTCAAACATGAGTTTACACTATTTTCTATGGGTTTGACGTACATTTTTCACAGCCAGGGGTCACGAAAATAATTTCAGGTCCGAAAGTGGGCCCTAAAAAAAATATGTGCATTTTTCTTTTTTCATCAGGCCCCCTCTCTTTACAAGTGTTTGTAAACGGTCCATAATACATTTTGTTTTGCCAAGTCACACCATTTGAAAACTGCTGTAATGCATCGTGTAATATCATAATAACAAGATGCAGGACAAGTCATGTTTGGGAGAGAGTTGCTTTTACCACAAATTGCAGCCATAGGGGCCACATGTCTTTCAAGTTGTATATCACCCTTACGGAAAAAGGGTCTTTTTTATGGCCAGGGGCAATATGCACATATCTTGTTTAGGGTATAAAAACAGCCAAATGGGAATAAAGGGTAGGGCCTACCTTGATCGCAGATGTTACTAAAATGGGGTAGATAAACTTGGCACCCAGATGCCAAAAACAAAATCAGTTGAAATGGAGGTATAATTCTGGGTGAAATTCTACTCAAAATGTGTGCTTAGGGACCGTTCACAAACACTTGTTAGGGGGGCCTGATGCAAAAAAATTTCATCACGAAAATTTTTCGGGCCTTTTCAGACCTCAAAAATTTCAGGGGCCCCCTTTTTGACGTGAAAATTATGGGTCAACCCCATAGAAAAGCATATAAACTCAATTTTCCCAGGAAAATTTGTGGTCATTTTTCAGGGCCCCCCTTAGGAGGGTCAAAAATGTTAAGGGCCCCCTTTTTGCATCAGGCCCCCCTAACAAGTGTTTATGAATGGTCCCTTAGCCCTCATGCTATTGGCCTCCATGGTTTAAGGCATGTTCATAGAAAAACATCAGAAGATCATGCCTTTGCAACAGGAATTTTGCGGGGATGTGCAGGGAAAAAATCCACCCCTAAATGGGGTATACTTTCATTTTTACATGAAAAATTGGTCCCTTTGTTATTATTTGTTCTTTCTAATTTTGACCTTCTTTGACATTTTTACTTTGTTTCTATCCTGAAAAGTGGACGTGGGTGTTGTGGCTGCACACCGCACCTGCGTATGGGCCTGCTGAAGATCTTATTCTTTCTAATTCACTTTATTTCTTTTTCAGTCTTCTGTTGCTCCAGCATATTTACAGGCCATGATAACCAGCTATGTCTGTAAATTCAGGGTTCAAATTTGTTTAAAAATTGTGTGTAGCAGTTTTTGGCTAATTCATCATAATCAGGATACTTCCATATACTAAAGCACTATAAAAAGTGCTATACAAATGCAAAATTGGGTAGCAGTTACTTCAAAATGTGGAGCAAACTGCTATGCGATACAGCCAAATTTGAACCCTGTCTGTAATGCAACTGAGGTGTACCAACGAGTTCACAAAGAGCCAAATAAATCACCAAGATTTCCACCTAGATTCAATGGCAATGAGGCATCAATGTAACTAATCCTGGCTTAAACTGCTATACTTTCTCAAAGGTGATGCTTGAAACTGTAACCCCTTTTTGAGATTTTTTAACAAAACTGGGAAATTTATTGTCCAAAATATGCATCTTTTTACTAATGTCTCACAAAATATTGTGTTACAGAAAGTGGGTGTGATTTTCTGACATATTCTGACTACAAGCAGTAAGGAATAAAATAACACAAAATGACCCAAGTAATTAAGTGTTAAAGTAGTAAGTAGTGTCACGCTAAGTAGTGTCAAAATAAGTAGGACAATATTTGAATCCCCCTGGAATGATGAAAGAGTATCAAATTTAAAAGCATCTTCAGATTTTTTGTAAAAAGCACTGATGATTTTAGCTACAGAATCCATTTTGTGAGTCTTGATAGACATACTAGTTTGTATTTATTTGGTTTGAATAAACTTTCTTTAGATGAAAATCTAATATATAGCTGGGAGTAAAAACTGATGATCATTTGAAAACTTTGACCTTTCCTATTGAAGATACACATTTTGTTTCCCAAAAAGACCTAAATTTTTATTCCATAAACTACATTTTTGTGCAAATTGAGAGCATATTCACATATATTTTTATTTTAATTTAGCCTAATAATATAATTTATTCCTTACATATCATGATAAAAAGTTGTTTGAAAATTTCCTTGCTATTTGTTACTCTTTTCCTGATATTTTAATGCCATTATATACAAGTGTCAACCCATTGTAAAGATGTAAATACAATTTAAGATAAATAGCGCCATCAGTGTTCACATTTACTGAAAAATGACATCTTTACATTAAACAAATTGGCATGAGACTGCACTTTCCTAAAAAAACCTGCAAATGCATGTTAAATTGGGCAAAAAGTACCAAAAACAGGCTGAAATTAAATAAAGTTTTGGAAATTTTGGCTAAAAAAAACTGAATTCAGTTTTAAAACTGAAAATTCTTATGCCTGTGCTATGAGTATACAAGCATATTGGGGTTAAACACAGAATTAGAAAAGGAGAATCAGGACTCAATCAACATTTTTATACAGACATGGAGCAAAAATCTGGTATCTGGTTTCCCTCGGAATGCGCTCGAGCCATTCGTCGTCATGCAACCGCGACATGGACGATAAGCGCATTTGAGAGATGCACTTGATGCGACCTGCATGCGAGTATTAAGACGCTTCAGATGTCGGATGCAGAATTGTTTGTCTCCGCGCACCGTCAACAATCGCCCGAATACCCCCAATTTTCTCCCCACAGATGACAGCGCTATTGTATGTGGCGGTATAGGGAGTACCGGTTCTCCTTCTCTAATTCTGTGGGGTTAAAGAACTGTGCACTGACAGATGAGTCTTATTGAACTCTGGCATGTGACTGAATACGCTGATCCATTTAAAAGACATTTCAAGTATTAATTGCTGACAGAGGCAGTCTTTTAGCACCCGTATATAAAGAGGATAGAGATGAGAAAGATGTTTACCTTGGTCCCAAAACTGACATGGCATGGAGTAAAGGCGGATCCTTGTGTGTACTTATGAACAAGACAAGTTGAAATATAAAGCTTCATCTTCCATGGAAAAATTGGCTGCCGACATGTGCATGCTAAAAATAACTTTTTAATAGGCTACTTGAGTCAAGACTTCACCTATGCATGCACGAATGAAGATGTGATGCAATGTTATCAACATGTGACCAGCTTCAACAAAAACTGAAACAAGTCACCAGGCATGTTTATGAGTTATATGCCTTTAAAAATGACATTCCCATTAAAAAATCAAAATTTTGGAATTCTTAATTTCATGGTATTTGACTGTAGGACTAAGTAGCTCTAAGTGGATTTTCATATCCTTGAAAGTACTTTATATTAAAAAGAGGTTTATTTAATCAATAATTAACAGTTGAACTATGATAATCCCTATTCAACCCTGTGTATGGCAGGAAACTAATTGGCCCATTACTCAGAATAGCAATTTGGAAAAAATATCAATGTATCATTTACAAAATTATACATATCTTGAAAAGTATTGATGCTATTTATATAATCATTTTAAAGCTGATTGTCTTGTCTAGTGCTTACATTTTTATTAAAATCATGAAATGTCAAAAATTTGACTTGTTCCTGGTTTTGTCAGAGCGGGTCACATATGTGTATGTGCAGTGAAATATTATGCCAACTTTGTCAAAGTTGTAATGCAAAACTTCTCCCCGCACCTGTACAAAATTGCAAGTTTTCACTAAAAGTTATGATCCTGTTTACACAAGAGAAAGGTCACAATTCAATGTTGACCTTTTCACTATTGAACCCAGGGTTCAAGCATCAACATTTAGGGGGTCCTGTTTAAGGGTCCATTTTTGGCTATATTGACACTTAGGGTCTCCTTTTGAATCTCAGAATTCTCCATTTAAAAATTATATGTTGTGGTTACAAAGCAGAAGCTCTGAGCCTGAGACTTACTTAGTGTAAAAACCGTGTTTTTTTTAACCAACATGATATTAAAATAAATAATAAATGTTGGTATTTATTATTCAGTGCCTTTTCACATGTATCAAAGCGCTTTACATTTATTCCGCTGTCATAAGAATATGTCAGCTGCCATACAATGCCCAAGGCATGCTCATACCTTTGGGCGGTGCTCAATGGACAATATTCATAACAGCTCCCCATATTTCACCCCTAGGTAGAGAGAGGCAAGTAAGGTAAAGCACCTTACACAAGCGCACAACACAATGACACCACCGGGGCTTGAACTCGCAATCCAGCATCTTGCAATGGTAAGGGCATTACTTTCAAATTACTGAAAACAGCAATATACAAAAAAATTGTACATATCTCAACCCCTGGCTTATTTTGTTTGATTATGAATCAAAATAAGGCCAAAAAAATAAATTGTTTGGTTGCCCTTCCGAGACAAAAATTTGGAGGGTAGGTAGGTCGATCCTTTTTTTTTTCATGGACTCTTCCTCGCTTTTTCCTCCATTTTGAAAAGGCTAGTATTGACAAATGCTTGAACATTTTATGGTAAAAAAAATTGTGTGTTTTTGGACTGGATTTAAATGGAAATACTTTCAAATATGCATTTCATTTAATAAATAAAATGAGTGAATAACAAATATAAAAGTCCTTGATTCTGTCCAAATTTAAGGTTTCTTCTAAAAAAATGATTGGAAAAAAAAAAAACCTGACCCAAGATTTCCAATTTTTTTGGGTAGGTCGGTTGAGGGCAACCAAACATTTTTATTTTAGCCTAACATTGAAATAATAACATTATGGTATAATCTGAAGCTCCATTTGCCTTGAATGATATCTAAATGTCTTTGGAGTGACAATCATTGGTATTAATATTGCTGTACTGGGACTTTTAATAGTTTGGATTCCAATGTCACATAGCAACAAATAAATCTACTTTCAGACAAAACATTAGATAAATAATCCAGATTAAAAACTTGGGCATGGGAAAATTGGAGGCTGTAATGACAAGAATTAACAAAATATGGTCAGCTTATTGATTTTATTGTTTTTCTGTCATTTTTCAAAGATGTAGCTAATAGCCTGCATAAAAGCATCATGCACAAAGCTTATTCATTTAATCCTCTCCAAGCAGGATGAGAGCACACAAGTTCCAAATTTTCTATTAAAAAAATCAAAAATGTCAGAATTGTACATTGTCATGACCATATTTGGAATCACTCTGAAAAATACATTAAAATGAGTACAAACAAGCCTAGTATCGGTTCAGTGATTCTTGAGATAGCTCTTGATATTTTGAGAAAGATATCTGAAAACTAGCCTATGGCTAGCACACAAAGCATTAAGTTGCAACCTCTTTGGGGCATATAGCAAGATGAAATTGACCAAAATCTGCCTTATTTTGTTTGATTTTAATACAAAATAAACTTGAAATAATAACATTATGGTATAATCTGAAGATCTATTTTGCCTTGAATGATATCTAGATGTCATTGGATATGACAATCATTGGTATTAATATTGCTGTGCTGGGACTTCTAATAGTTTGTATTCAATATCACATACAACTGTACGAAAACTAGAAGGAAGCCGCCGTAAGTGCAAATTTGCTTCATGCATTTATCTAGATAGCTGGTTCTCTGGTTTCAATTCTATGGTCCCAAAGAACACTATCAAGGCAATTCAACCATTCTGTATATTCCAAAAGCCTTTTGCAAGAATTAAACCCTAATTATGTGCACATCGATCACTGTGCGCGATAATGCTATATGCATGCCAGACATATAGGCTTCAACATAAAAAGTCCCAAGTTTTGAGATATTTACTCAAAATATCAAGAGTTACCTTAAGAACTATATCCCTAACACTATTGCCAATCCTATACCTTTAACCATAACCTTAACCTTAATCCTTTAATCCTAACCTAAAAAGCCATAACTTACACCCTTTTTGGAAAAATGATCCTTCAGATAATACAAGCTTTTCTAAAACAAATGTACAAAACATCTCATCTCTCCATGTTCCTTTAATGTTTAAAAAAGCATCGGAGAGATGGCAGCTCTGTTATTAGGCAGTAGAATGTTCACCCACTGCAGTACATTAAGACATAATTCATATGTCACACATCATGGCTACTGCATTCCCAATAGAGCCTTGGTCCATCTTCATCAACCTTAAAGAAGTATGAATATTTACGTTTCCATGCAGAGAAATGTTTCCACTTAATCATAATTGACTTAGTAACTATCAAGTTATGTTCACTCTGACATTATCTCTTAAGATTTCTCAGATTTGAAATAATACTGATACAGTATCTTAGCTGAGGCCATTTGAATAACATTTGATCGTCCAAATTTGACTTTACAAAGATGGTTTCATTATCTACTCCCTGGTTTAGCAAGTTTAAATGTGTCTTGCGGGGAGGGGGCCCTTAATGCAAATGACTATACTTTACTATACTTGATTTTGATACCATAATTGACCCATTTTGGACTACACAGCTCTGCAAGACCCCTGAATGTGACAAACAGAGAGCACTAAAAGACAATTTTGATAATATCTGCTCTAAAAGACCCCTAAATTGTTCATAATGCTGTTTCTTTCAAGACGATTTTGAACCAGAAAGCCAGGAAAGACCCTTGATTTTGACGGTTCACATCTCTGAAAGACCTGCCTTTTACAGTCACCTTCCAACCCCCTATTTCCAGTTCTGCATGCAGAGCTACCCACCAAAAAATTTTGTTGTGACCCATAATGCACTGCATGGTTTGATCACCCCCGAAACATCAAACATAGGATGGGACATGTGAGACAATTATGACAATGCATCCGCAGTGGTTTGAAGTTCAAGAAATGAGATCATGTTCAAAATAAGGGTCCTGGTAACCCATGACCTATAATCCTGGCAAAAAAAGGTTGCTACACCAAAGCATTAATTGACCAACATCCTTCCCCACTCCCTTATGGCAATGCTGATTTGGAGAACATTGTCATCATTTCAAGGGTAGAGTGTAAGCTGAATATGCATTTGCCAACTATTATACAAAGATAATGCAGAACTATCACATGCTTAGCTCTGGCGATTGTATGCACATACTGGTGTGGCAACAAAATTCCGCCAGGATTGAAGATGTAAACAAATTTCCCAATCTGCTTTCATTACAGTTTATTGAGTAAAAGAAATCTGATCATTCACACAATAATGTATGCACATAATTTGGACATAATATCAATCATTCTACAAACTGGCCTGATGATGAATATCTTCATCAGTCACGTATGTGATATGATCATTTTTGCTAAAAAAAGTTAGACAGTCTGGCAGTCATGCACTACTTGTGCCTTGATTTAATTAGTCTAGGCACAATACAGGTGTATCTCGTTTTATAGATTATCAAACGAGTTGGTCTAAAAAAGTACATCAAAGAATACATATTTAGGGGCTGTGCACTAATTATGGGCCCTGGGGAGGGTAAAATTGGGGGAAGCAATTGTTGGCGAGCCAAAAGGGGGGGGGCAAGCGATTTTGGCATGCATTCATGGGGTGCCTTTTAAATAAAACGCTCTAAAAAGGCTTTGGAAAACAGTACGGAAATGCTAAACATATATCTAGACCATTTAAGGTTTGCAAATTGGGATCCCAAGGGGGGGGGGGGCAAGCGATTGTTGGCGTGCCGTTCGGAAATTTTACACCCCAGGGGCTCATAATTATTGCACAGCCCCTTAGAATGGCAAAGACTTGATGAATTCATCTGTGAGGTCAAATTTAGGCAAATAACATTCCGTATGTATGCCCAGAACTCCTACAAATACACTGAGTAAAAATCTTAAGGTTTTCAAACTCTCGAGATATTACCCACCTTGTGAAAACCACTTGATGGTTAATTTATATCTATATGGAATATATGGCTGTCAAAAATACAACTAATTTACTTCCTACAGTGAGAGTGAAATTGTACATTAAATCGACTGCTTTGAGCGCAAAGTGATTAATTACATAGGCTGCTTGATGTACAAAATGGTTAAAGCAATAATGTGTGATCTGCCTAAAACATAGATTCCTATTTAAATGTTAGTTTTCACTAATCACATTGTCCCCTTTTAATTTCAAGCCAAACAAATGAGGTAAAACGAAGAAAATTGCTATTTCATTCCAGCGCCTACAATGTGTGTATTAGCTTGCCAATTGTATTATATTAGCATAATTATTGGTGGAACCTCACACAGCTGGGATGTACAAACAAGACGTGACACAAATACACAGTTCATACGTCAAGATGAAAACGAATAGCGATATGCACACAGTTTATACGTCACTGATTCAATGATACAATGATACACATTGTGTGCATTATGCTTAGCCACCGCTCGATCGGTGAATTCTGAATAAAACCGGAGATCTCCGGATTTAATATAAAAACTTTATTTAAACCACTTTAGGCTTAGTCTTTCACGTGGTATACATGATTCAGATTCAGATTTTTTTTATTGACAAATACCAAATATAAAGGTCTAGTCAAATACAAAGCACATAACATTTAAGACATAACAATAATTATAACTGAGTACACTTAGAAAGAAAAAAAGCAAGGTACACCAACTTGACGTGGGGGAACAAGTAAAATACAGACTAGACAGTACGTAGTGGGGGAACAAAATAGGCATTAGAAGAAAAAGTGTACTAGAACAAGTGATGAAAATCACTGAGCACATAAGTAGACAAAAACCAAACAACCAATGTAGGCCTAAAACAGGCAAAGTTCGATGCTGAGTACCAAATCGGTATATTTCCGAAGGAATAATCAAAAAGCTGTCGAATTAGTCTCAAATATACTGTAAGTAGACAGTTTTTTGATGATATCTTCGAAATACACTGAGTTGGAACTTCTAATTTCTAATTTATTACATGATCATGATGATTATCATTAATAAAAACACTGTAGACTACCAATATCACGCTGTATAAATGTCGGTAATTTCATTAGAATTAGTCACATTTACAAAAAAAACATTACATGTTCTTTTTGCATGAGTGCTTGAAAGGGATGACATTTTATGTTATACGTAAGTTTTAAAGAATTTGATTTTCCAAATATATCAGGTCACCTTCCTTTAAAGTTATGAAAAGTTCATTATCAGAAATAGTATCAATATCAAGAGTCTCAGAAATATTCTGTATAAGTTCCTCCCGAAGTTCATCATAAAGCTTACATCCCATAAGAAAGTGAAATTCATCCTCAACTTCCAAGAGGTTACATGCTTGACAGATCCTATTTTCTGGAGGAGTTTTAGGAATTGAATATCTACCTTTTTCAATCATGAGACAATGGGCACTAATACGAATTTTAGTACACCACTGGGCATTACAACCATCCAAAAATAGAAGTTGAAGAAAAAATGAGGGCATCGCTGTGGAGCAAATCACACATAATGGCTTTTACTGCTAAGATTAAACAAAGGTTTTGTGCTCCAGGCAGCCCATAGAGTTGGCCATTTTGTCCGCCAAGCAGTGGCTATGTTAATCCATGGTGAGACAAGAATCTAGATATCAAGAGCACTTCTAAAAATTGAAGCAGCGATATTCCATATTTTGAACAGAAAAATCTAGAACACGTTATCTTGTTACAAAGTATACACAAAAAGAAAGTAGCTTAAGGTGGTACTTCACCCCCTGATCAATTTTGAGACTAATTTTGCATTTTTCTCAAAAAATAACTAAACACTGGTAACAAAAGTTATGTATATTATAGGGCAAGGAATCCAATTACTTCACTGAAATTTCAGTGATTCAAGACAAGTGGTTCATTATGTCATAAATAACATACCGCTTGTCTTGAGTCACTGAAATTCCAATGTAGTGACTGGATTCCTTGCCTCTATAAGCAACATAACTTTTGTTACCAGTGTGTTATTTTGAGAAAATGCAAAAATAGTCTAAATTTATCAAGAGGTGTAGTACCACCTTAAAACATGAGTATTGGAAGTCAGAACTAGCACTTGTTCAGTGCCTGTATGGGACAACTCCTCTCTGACATTACAAACTCCGCCAGTCCTATGTGCCTCGTTGGCTGCTTCGCGTGCACCCCCCCCCCTCGAGGAGCTAGAACTAGTTCTAGTCAGAACCTGTTCCTGTTATGATTGCAATATACACCAGGCACAAAAAGAAACTCGTCAGTTATATTCATCCTTGCTGTTCAATAACTTGATAATTTTGGATTATTCTGAAATATACATTTTGTTAATTGGACTTTTCTTTCTCATTTGACACCCTGTTCGTGAACATTGAGCAAGAATTGACCAAGATATGCGCCTCCAAACTCTCAAACCCCAAAATGACAAGTTGCAATTTTAACGATTCAATTGTGCCTGTTACACTGTGTGCTATATTGATTGGCCTGTGGTGCTTGTGTGCAATACAACGATGCGTTCCCATTGAAAACCGTTGAAAATGCAACTTTTCTTTTGGGGGTTTGAGGCTTTGGAGGCGCAAATCTTGGTTAATTCTTGTTCGTTTTTCACTTAACAGGGTGTCAAATGAGAAAGCAAAGTCCAATTAACAAAATGTATATTTCAGAATAATCCAAAATTATCAAGTTATTGAACAGCAAGGATGAATATAACTGACGAGTTTCTTTTTGTGCCTGGTGTATATCCATATACGCTGTTCTTGTAAGAAATATTTTCTTCTAAAAATTGAAGCAGTTATTTGATAAATTGAAGCAGAGATATTTCTTATCCTGTTGCAAAGTATACAAAGAAAGTGACTTAAAACATGTATATCACAAGTTAAACCTGTTCGCAGGGTTGATGATTTTGTTTTTAAATATAAAAAATTTGATTTTTTTTTTTAAATTTAAATAAGATTTTTTTGATTTATATCAATTTTTTTTTTTTTTAAATTCCAAGAACTGCTATACCACATGATATATTCAAAAGTGACCAGTGGAATGCTAGACATATGGCTGCAATCCTATTGGGTATTTACAAAAATTCAAAACGTGTTTTTAAATGTGAACATTTCATAGAAAAAATTTGGCAAAAATCATGTGAAAAAACCACTTGAATTCTGCACCTTGAAGATGAATTTATAGCAATAGATCAAATATCATCATAGAGGTATTGAATTGTATCCAAAAGTTGAAGAATCATTAGAAATGAAGTAAAACAGTCAATTTAAGAAAGAAATTAACTTAGTTTATCAAAAAAAAGTTGATTTAAATCAATGATTTTTTTGAAAAAATCATGTGATTTAAATTGCGATTTAAATCAATAAATCAATGATTTAAATCGGCATGATTTAAATCAAACAACCCTGCCTGTTCGTGTTGATGGTTACATCCGTATGCTGTTCTTGTAAGGAAACAAATTCTTCGAAACATTAAAGCAGACAATTAATAAATTGAAGCGGAGATTTTTTATATTTGAACACAAAAATTCTAGAACACCGTATCTTGTTACAAAGTACACACAAATCATACAGATATGAAAAAAGTGGCTTAAACATGTATCGGAAGCTAGAACCAGTTCATGTAATGTGATAGTTATATCCGTATGCTGTTCTCGTAAGAAAATATTTTAATCCATTTTATCAAAAGCCGCTAAGATACATGATCGTGTTTAATGTGTAATTTTTTAGAGTAGCACATATAGTGAGGTGACTAACTTTCTTCATGTTGTCTTGTCTGTAAATTGATAGGAAAAAATGTGTTTTTAAGGTATCAAATCCAGTTATTTTTATGTGTGTTAACTTAATAGCAAATCGTAGCTAAGAAATAGGTTATATCTGATGTGGAAACTTCATATTGACTATGGTATATGTTTGCTCATTATAATCAACATCATTCTGGTATAATTGTATAAAGTGTCTGTAATTGAAACTCTGGTAGCTGCCTTTAAGTATTATTGTCATGAATCATGGTAATGCAGGTGATACATGGTAACCTAAACCTTCAGCCACCTTTTGAAGGCAGGAAAACTGGTTTTGAAAAAAAAAAGAAATCCATGTTTTTACCATTTTCTGTGAATATGATTCAGAAATAGGCTGAAAACAATGACAAAAAATGCTGAAATCAGCTAAAACGCTGAAAATTTTCATGCCTGCTTTTGAGGTGTAATGATACTAGCGATCCTGCTGCTCAAAATTTTATGAATTGGAATGCAATCATACCTTATGAAAAAAAAAGTTTCAACTGCTTCAATGAGAACCAGCAATTTGTTACCTCCATCCTCCATGGATTATAAGTCTAACACCTTCCCCAAACTGACTGACAAAAGTGGGGGCACCACTTTGCACATGTCACTGAGGCAGGCACCTCAGTACATTGCTTTGTGAATAACATTATTGGTCAAAATCAATCCCAAGATATTTAACAGATTTTTGTGCAGAAATTTTCTGCCCAGCACATTCAACTTTGAAATAAATTACTTTCTCTATATAGTTTTCGTTGTGAACTATAAGGCCCTTTACAATTAATTCTTAGTTTCCTGTTTCCCGCCGCATCCAAAGTAGAGAATTGCAAAATATTTAATTATTTTATTTTTATTTTGGATTTTCTCTTTTAAAATAACTTTTAATGACTTCCAATTGCTACTTTCTAACTTTGATCATATCAACTATAATGATAAATAAACAAAGAACATAACTGTACCATTACTAATGTATTAAATCAAATATAGTTGTAAAATAATTAAATGCATGTTCCTAGTTAAAACGGGTTGATGTAGGTTGTGACCGCTTGTTTTAAAATAAAGAAAATAATAGATAATTAATAATTAATAATTATAAGTCGCCTCATCCCTTGTTTTCAAACAGGAAACTAAGAATCAAATGTGAAGGGCCTAAAGACGACACATTCGGTTTTCCCTAGGTGTAGAGAAATCTGTCACATGATAGAGGATAGTAAAAACAAAAAATTCCTATCGTTAAAGCCAAAATATAACATTTGCTGAGGAGAACGCCCTAAAAAAAATTTAATTCTGGTTTTTGCACGATTGTAATGTACTTTAGTAAACAAAGATACTCTGCAAAAATCAAGACTTTAGGTGCTGTAGTTTTGTCAAAATCTGAGATTTTGAATAAAACGCAGGAACCGTCGTTTTATTATTACGATGGAAATATTAGTCGAACATGTACCGGTATGCAATGTTCATAACACATAAAAACAGTAAGTACACGGCTGGAGTAACATGCATTGGTGCTAAGGCTGGCATTTTCGGGCAGGCATGCGGGTACCGCCTGAGATTACATTACCGGGCAGGAAATACCCTACCCGGTACCGAAATTAAAAAAAAAAAATTAAAATTTTTTTTTTTAAATTTTATTTTAAATTTTTTTATTTTTTCGATTTTGTAGTGACCCCGGACCTAGACCTAAGTGCTAGGATCATTCATGGTTGACCTGAAAAAAAAAAAAAGAAAAAAAAAATTCAAGATGTTTTGTATTTTTAATATGAAAATTGATAATTTGTATTCATGTCATACTCTATTAATGATTTCAAAATGCATTGAATTTTTTTTTTAGGTCAACCATGAATGATCCTAGCACTTAGGTCTAGGTCCGGGGTCACTACAAAACCGAAAAAATAAAAAACTTTAAAAAATAAAAATAAATTACCCGAAAATGCCAGGCCTAATTGGTGCTAGTAGTTAATTCCAATTTTCTGTGGTTTACCTCACTTGTTCAGCTCACAATTAAAAGAGGACATATATCACAGTAAAAGCTAACATTTTTATGAAAAATAAATACTAATCTATTTTTACAGAAATGTTATAATATGGCTTTAATTTTCTAATTTGAAGTCATGTCATTTTGTATCTGGTGCTGATTAAAATATACATTTGGCAGCTATAGTGGATCTAATGGTAAATCTTGAACAACACTAATATTGAGCCCAGGGCTGTAATACTTATTGCTATGTGAATTGAGTTACAGAAGAAGCAAATTAGGTCTTATACCTCCACACTCTATTTATTAAAGTGGCACTCTGAGATTTCAGTTTAATATCATTAACACAAATCTGGCTCTCAACGTTAGCATCTCAAATACTACAATGTATGAGGGTACAGTTCTTTAACCTCCCAATACATGTGTACACTCATAGAATTACCATGTATGCATTGGGTACACAAACTCATACTCCACAAGCATATGGTCATATTTTGAGTTATCATTATTGAATGGAGTCTATTGAACTGTGCCACTGAAATGATGTTATTTTATTTGAGCTCAATGTGCAATGTGAAGATTGTGCTATTGTGTAATGATACACATCTTTTTTTCCATTTCCAATATTTTACCAAATTGAGAATATCAGAAAGGATTATGTTTCAAGGTATTAGTTGAAACTAACTAGTGGTATCATTATGCTTCTGGTAAGCTTCTACCAAGAGGCATTACATGTATATTTCCTGTTGTCCACCAGCCCACTGTCTGAGCTTGTGAGCATGATTTCTATGAACTAGCAAGGCGTATAAATTACGTGTCTTGAGGGGTGGCAATTATAGCAGCCTTCAAATGCCATTATATTTTCATCAATATGCTAATTTAAATAAGGTAGCTCATTTGCATACAAATTCTTGTATACTTAGCAATTTTCAATTTTTATTTTTGTTATCATCTTTTTTGTAATTATTATTTTTTCCTCCGAGGGAAATTGCCCCAAGCAAAATGATATGTGTCAAGGTGTAGGCATTGTGGCTGATGCTTAGTATCGAGAACAACACAATTTCTATTTCTATACCTATTTTCATTTTGTAGTACAATTGGGTCAACAATACCTCATAAAATGTTACTTTCCTGATAAATGCTACTTTTTGATTTTTCTAATCACTTACCTGAAAGGATGAGAGATCCAATATAATAATCCATTGAAGACAACCCAATATGTAAAGAAATAAGACAGAAAAAGAAAGCGTTAAATCAAATAAATTCAAAACTGATTGTTTAATGTTTATACTAGCAAAATATACAATTCTATGTAAATAAAGTCTAATTAAAAACAACATTTGATAATAGTGAGTATCAAATAGCAACTGGGTATCAAATAGCAACTATACCTTTTGATTTCAAATTCAATAGGCTATGACTTGGAGGTTAATAACTGTGCATCGTTTATTTGGAGGGCATTGTGAAAAATCTAAACATTTTGCCTTTGGAACGAGGGATACTCCAAGATCGAAAGCAAAATGTTTAGATTTGTCACAATGCCCGACATATTACTGATGCAAAGTCACTTTTATCTCTTCACTTTACAAAATAACACCCAATTTTCCTCAAAAATAAACCATTTTTATGTTTTGCCTTTCCAAAAATCGATCAGCCTAAAACAGGAAGACCAATAACAGAATCACAATCTGTGCGAATCACAATCTGCGCAAATATGGTAGTTCACAATCCAAATACGGTGGTCAGCGCTCTCGCAATTTGTTCAACGCACAACACGCGGCGCAACAGGATCCAAATCATGGATTTGTTAGTTTCCATTTCGAACTCCACAGGTCATGCTGTATTCTGATTAAATGTCCATTCAGTGATCCCAGCAAAAGTGTACAAAAATTCTGTACAATTGTCTTAAAGTGAAGAATAGGTTATCAAAATTGTCGCTAGGCTAATTACAATAACAATAGGTTTTGAGACTATTAATTGATCGGTCAGTAACTTACACTGATAACAGAAGCTTGATCAATCAAGTGCTTTTCTACCCAATGTGGTGATTTACGTCCCAAATTTGGGTAAACCGCTTTTTAGTTTTAAAAATTGGGCTACTTGAGTTATTCACCATGGCCTGGCGAGTCAATTCGCCGCACTTTGGCACTAAAAAGTTTTGGCAACACTGATGGAGTAAAGTGTGGGGGATGAGGCTCTCAATCTGGTTGCCAACCTTTCAACTAAATTGTCAAAATAAAGAATTTTTGCCCATATGCTTCATCAGGTATGAATAAGTCATTTTATGTTACATAATGCAAACTTGTGCTGAAAAAGAAACCACTTTACATAAACAAAAGCCAACATGGCGCTGCACTTTTCACACAGATTATATAATCAATTCTGTGGGAGGAGTACTATTTTTAGTAAAAATGCACATAATGGCACTCTACATGGAGAGGAGATGATCAGCATAATGTACATTCAATGTGGTACTTCCTGCCTCTAAACAAGTCGACCATGATAATGTATTCTGTGGTAAAAGCTATGTTTTCTCAGACCCAACTGTTAATGCATCTTGTTACATAACACTTAAGGTGCGCTGGGTATCAAATAGCAATACTTCAAATTCAATAGGCTATGACTATGTTATAGCAAACCAGCTGAAATTGAATTCAAAATTTTGCTGATTGTTACAGGGTCCAAAGCATGGATTTGTTAAAACTTGTGCTGAAAAGTGCTGAAAAAGAAAACAAATTTACATAAACAAAAAGCCAACATGGCGCTGCACTTTTCACACATATTGTATAATCAATTCTGTGGGAGGAGTACTATTTTTAGTAAAAATGCACATAATGGCACTCTAAATGGAGAGGAGATGATCAGCATAATGCACATTCAATGTGGTACTTCCTGCCTCTAAACAAGCCTACCATGATAATGTATTATGTGTTAAAAGCTATGTTTTCTCAGATCCAAATCTTGTTACGTAACACTTAAGGTGCGCTTCTGTAATACATTCTATGAAATACATTTGCATGCTACAGTTGGTTTGAAATGTCACAACACTCATGCTATTGGTGAAATTTATGCCAAAAACAGTCCCAAACAAGGCGATGATTGGGGGGAGGGGGGGGGAATTTCAATCCAAAATGATCTAAATGATAAAAAGTGCTACTACATTTTGATGTGTCTGTCATGAATTATATTGAATGTGTCCGTCAGCAAAAATTTTGCATTATGCCATTTTTAACACATTTAAAAATGTGTGTTTCTGGGTGAGATATATGTTGTATCGCTTGCTATCGCACTTGAGTGGCATAGCCATTTGTTGAAACAAATTAGTGAGGAGTAAATATTTTGTGCCCCATCCCCTCTGATGTTTGGCGCAGGTGGACAAAAATTGGAGTCAGTCTGCAAAAATAACCCCTGCCCAGAATTTTTACAAAGCGTGCTAGGCAAGTCCTGGTCTGGATTTGGAAATATTATTATATTATTATTATTCAAGGTCACAATTTGGTACAAAAGAGAACATGTCAGAAAAACACACCACTACCTAAGACACCACCAAGATTTCCCAATATATTACAGACTGAATGGGGTATGTATGTTATCAGGAATTGATTTCACCAAGAGTTACATGTTGGGATCCCAACTCCCATATTGTAACTCTTCTAGGGTTTATTATTAAGGTATTCCAGCATGTCACAACTATTTGTGAAATCACCTCAAAAGGGTGGTATGTGTGCTCTGGTGTACCTACATGTAAGGCATACACAGCCTATACCTTATGCTACAGCGAGAGCCTGACAGATGAAAGTTTCAGACAGATTTTCTCAAAAAGTTATATCCAACCCAGTAACACATTATAGCAACTTTTGAGTCTCAAAATTAACTGTGTTACCAATAAAAAGAACAACTAGGCCAGGTGATATTCTTTAAACATCCTTCATTACCCAAATGACTGCTGCTGAATATGCCACCCTACCAATTCCTGGTCACGACAATGGAAAATCATCATAGAAACACAGGCAAAACAAATTATTAGTTTCTTCCCTGGTGGTGTGTCAGGCAAACTTGCAAATAGCTACTGTACGTCTTCACACCTACACAAAATTTGCCAATTACTTTTCCAAATTTTGCCTTTGCTTTGGTTGGAATTCATAAATAAATGCATAGCATGCATATCACTTATTCCGCCTCCCTTGTCATACCCAAACACTCATCAGCTCCCTTGATTCAATAAATTGGGCTATTCCAGTTGAAAACCACCTCCCCTCATACATGTACATGACCTTAATCTTCCACACAGGGAGTGTGAATTTCAAAATGGGGTTACCTGAATAGGTGACTCCATTTGAAATCTACACACCCTGTGTGAGAGATCGAGATTAAGGTCATGTCTTCTATAGACAATAGAGGGTGTATGGATTTCAACTGGAATACCTATTGTCTATATTCAGTCAAATTTTATAGTGCTACTTGTCGAGTTACGCAGACGACACTTGATACTTCCGGCGCAGACAAATTTAATATCAAATTCCACAGCTACTATAATTACCATACTATAATTGGCACAATAAGATGCTTTCCATTTCTGGGGCCAATTTCATAACAATTTTAAATGAGACCTTTTCTTGTTTGCTAAATTGGATTTAGGAACTATTTTCTGATGGAAGTACAAATTTGTAGACAGAAACTCTTAAATAAATGCACAAACTTGTTAAAATTCACAAAATATTGCTGCTTAATAAATAGTTGTGAATTGGGATATTTCTCTACTGTATAGCACTTCATTCATGTTTAGAAGTGTGTGTGTGTGTAGAAACTGTAAAAAAACTTTTCAGGATGTCAAAAATGTTGAAAAAAAAAAACCTTTTCCAAAATTAGGGTCGTTATTCATTTGTACAGTGAAATAAAAACAACCCTTTTTTCCAGATTTTCCAGATTAGGGTCAGTAGGTGGAGGCTAAGCAAACAATCTTTTTTTTTTTTTTTTTGGGGGGGCCTTATTCATTTCCACTGATCTGACAACATCAATGTTTGATCAAGACACAATTCTTACACACTTGGTGTATAATTGTTAGCTACATTTAAATAATATGGTTTATCAAGCAGCTTTCTTCTATCTAGTCAATGACCTCACCAGTTGAGATATTATGGCACCATTTTGAAGTACTGCTTGGAGTCATTTTGGAGGAAACATTACAAAAACTATAATCGAAGCTCTAAGTTTTGGCCCATCAGCTTCCTGTAATGGCTCACTCACAAGTGAAATCCATCGAAAATGCCATTGTGCCCTCGTTAAACACAGCTTATAATACGATGCATTAAACTTATCACATTACATTATGTTCAGATCCTTTTTTGTTAATGTCAATGAATATAACACAATCTTTATAGACATTCATTTTATCAACCTGTAGGTGTGTGTGCACAGTTCAATCCATGTACTGATACCATGCTATCTTCAGTAGATAGCAATGATGATAGTGGTGTGCCTGGAGTTTTTGTGTCAGTTCCTGCAGAACTGACACCTTTAGTACAGGTTTGACGATCACGTGACAATTCGAATCATCATATCGAAATATCACGTGCTCTGTAAAAATATCAATATCGATATCGATACTATTCGTCAATTCAGCCCCAAACCAAATCGCCCACATGCCAATTCGAACCCTGTATAATGATGTACAAAAAAAGTTGGCAAAATTTAACTACTTCGTGATTTTCTCCATAACCGTTGTTTTTACACCAAATCTGTATATTTAGATGAATTGATGTCTTGCATTCGGTCACAAACCAATTCGTTGTACTTTGTGCAATAACCCTCTATCTTTTAAACCAAATATCCTAAAGAGTCGTGTGATATGTCGAACTTTTCCTCTGGTCATAAAGAACAAAACAAGTCAGCGTTAGCAGTATCTGTATTCGTAGTCCGCAGTTTGTGGCCCTCACAACACGGGATTCCGGACCTAGGAAATGGAATATTACTGATAAATATATAAAGATGGCAAAATCAGTAAACCAGTTTAAGTTACAAATAAAGAAAAGTCTAATAAAAAATTACATCTAATATTTAGGGATTATTTAATGACCTCACCCATCCTTCCACCCCCCACCCCCCATATCCACTCCAACTATCAATTTCTTGTGTGGACTGTGGAATGTCTATATGAAATGTTATAAATATTAATATTGGTTCGTTCTTTGCATGTTCTTCTCCTTCTTTTTTTCTTTTATTTGTTAACTTTGTGTAATTGTATGTTGTAACTTAAGGCAGTGTAAGGGGGTGCTCGCTTCAGGCCTTTGGGCCTTTTGAGCATCTCCTCATTCAAATGTTGTGTCTTTTATATTTTGTATGTTGATTTGAATGAAAATAAAATGATGATGTATGATGATGATGATGTACATCATTTCCTACAGAGTCGTGAGATATGTCAAACTTTTCCCTTGGTCATAAGGAACAAAAAAAGTCAGTGGTTGGTTAATAAGATATAGTCACTTTTTTTTAAATTTTTAACCAAATATCCTAGATAGAGAGTCGTGCCATATGTCAAATTTTTCCTCTGGTCATAGGAACAGAAAAGTCAGTGGTCGCATATCTGTAGGATCATTGGTTAATGAGATATAGTCACTTTTTTTTTAATTTTGTGCACTTAACCCTCTATCTTTTTAACCAAATATCCTCGAGTTGTGCCATATGTCGAATTTTTCCTCTGGTCATAAGGAAAAAAAGTCAGTGGTCGCATATCTGTAGGATCATCGGTTAATATATAGTCACTTTTTTGTACGTTGTGCACTTAACCCTCTTTTTTTTTTTTCTGGATATCGTTTGGAGTCAAATGATTTTTCATTTTAAAGCTTATGATATATTTTCTAAACACGAAATAAAACAAAATTGACCATGAGCCGACTTTACAGCTGTTTCGTGATGGACGGTCACATATATTCATTAACATATTAAATCGTTTATCCCTTTTGGTCAATATCGAATTGGGGTGTGGCTGACTTAGCTTGGGGCCAAATGCATGAATTGGCATATGGCCAAGTCAACTGTGGACCAATTGGTTTGGCGAATGGACCTGATACCAGGAAGTGCCGAAAAATTACGTATTTTTTACAAGGCAAAATGCAACTTTTCTAGGCATTGTTGACATGGTGCCTTCACCCAAAAAAGTTTCCTACTATAAAGACCTAACTTTTGAGATGGTTTGTATCTTTGAAGGTGCAAAATTAACAATAAGCTTAAAATAAGACCTGGTTAACCGCCGGGTTTTCATCAACGACTTTGACAGATGACGTCCACTGTGGATGACGTCAGACACTTAGCTTTCAAACATAAGTCTTGATAGTAATACGCTGTTATACTTAGCCTATATCTGGTGGCAGCAGCATTTTTCTACAGTCACGTGATAATGGCGCCATGGATAATACACGGGGAACTGACGGTGTCCACATCTTTTTTTTTTTTTTTCTTTCTTTCTTTTTTTTCAGTTTTTTTGTATTTTATCAGTACTTGGAGCTGGTGGGGGAGAGAAAGCATTAAAATACCTTCAGGAAAAAATACAACTCGAACCAAAGATGAAGGCTCCATTTCAAAATCAAAATTACAAAAAAAAAAAAAAAAAAAAAAAAGCAACAAAAAAACACCAGACAATGAGCAGGTTCAAAGACCCACAGAAGGAAGATGACAAAACAGAGTCCTGACCCTATCCGAATCCTATTTTGACCTTTACACAAATAAACCACCAGCCCCCTTCTTCATCACATACAATATTTTTATAAAAACACCCATCATGTCCAGTGTTAATTAAACAAAAATCTTTTTGTATTGCGCTGGTATAGGAGTTACAAGGGCCTGATACTTTGCTGATATCGAATGATGAAATTCGCCATCTTCCTCCTGTGAAAAAATTTGAAGAATAGAAGGCTGACGTTGCGCCAAAACACGCAGGCCTATGTAAGTGTATAATTGGGCCTATTTAATGATAAAATGAACTACCACTAAATGTTCTTGTCAGTGCTGCAGTGCAAAACTTCTCTTTAACATTACATTAAAATAATAGTTACATTGTAAATTGGAACTGACACCAATTTTTTTCAGGAATACTTGTTTGTCAGGGGGCAAAGAGAAAAATGTACCCAGTGAGTATTTATTTAGTTTGGCCTAATTTTACTGGAATATCTGTGCCGTGAGTGCTTAAAATATTTCAGTTTCATACTATTTGACATGAAAGTTGATACAAATGGGTTCATTTGCAAATTTACACTATTTTATACCCCAATCAAGGTGTTCACCGAAGATGTGTGTCTCTAAATAGTACTACCAAATCATCAGAATGAGTAATATCATTTTTCTTTGAGTTGGCAGAAGAGCTTACCAATTTGTCATGCTATCTTCAGTAGATAACAGTGCTATCTTCAGTGGATAGCATTGCTATCATCAGTACATAACAGTGCTATCTGCATGAGATAGCAGTGCTATCTTCAGTAGATAACAGTGCTATCTTCAGTGGATAGCATTGCTATCATTAGTAGATAACAGCGCTATCTTCAGTCAATAACAGTGCTCTATTCAGTAGATAAGTGCTATCTTCAGTAGATAACAATATTGTCTGCAGGAGATACCGTAAAATGGGGTAACTTTGGTCAGCGGGGTAACTTTGGTCGGTCAAATTTTTTTTTTTAAATGGTAATATTTTCAGGAAAAAAAAAAAAAAATGAGCGTTTTTTACATTTTTTTCAGAAAAAATAAAAATCGATATTTGTGAGCAAGGATGTGTGCTTGATTAATTTTGCAAGGGTTCAAATGTCACAAAAAACAACAACTTGCCCATATACAGCGAAGATCAATTTTTTTGATTTGTTTTTCTTCATGGAATGTAATACTCTGACCAAAGTTGCCCCAAATGAGGGGTAACTTTGGTCAGGCTTTTTTTTTGACCCCTAGGGCACCCTTACAAAATGATAAAAAATCTTTTTCAACTTCAAGGTGTAGAAGGGAACCCTAATGTCATAAAAAGAGATAATTAGAAATATAATTGGTTTTGTTTGGAAGCAGTGGTTTAAAAACTCTGAAAAGTGGCACAAAGTTACCCCATTTTACGGTAGCAGTGCTATCTTCAGTAGATAACAGTGCTATCTGCAAGAGATAGCAGTGCTATCATGGGTAGATAACAATGCTATCTTCAGTAAATAACAGTGCTATCTTCAGTAAATAACAGTGCTATCTGCAAGAAATAGCAGTAAGCCTGCATAATTACCTTGTTAAGATTTAAAAAAACACTTGATTAAAACTTTTCCAGTTTAATCAACACAATAAATTTCCAAGCATATGAATGTTTTACTATCAAAGGGCTCCGATGTCAGCAACTGCATAATTTTCAAGCTACAAAATATGTTCAAATTGGTACAGCACACAATATTTGTGCCACAAATATCCATCTTTGGCAGTTATAATAAGATTTTCTTACTATAACACAAAAGAACACTGTCATGTAACACTTCTTTTTCAACACAATACAACTGTGTATATATTACATCCCTTTGATAGTGTGCCTCTTTCATCCTAAAGCCAAATAGAATTATATGAAACTATAAACTATTGACTGGGACAAGTAGCATGTCCTCATATAAAAAAAAAGTGACAAGGAACATGACACTGTACAAGTATGATGCTACCATAGTGTGACTATCCATATGGTACTTTGTAATCCAGTTTCACTCAATATAGTTTAATTTGGATGTGGTTCATTTTGGTTGCTTGCATCACATATGTGACACGATCAAGGGAAATGAGTCGCATGTTCTTTTGTTTTATATTGTTTTCAGTGATAGATAAATTGATGTAACTTCGCAAACAAAAGACATATCAACATGGGGTTTTCAATTTCTGAAAGCTCTAAACGTCCTCTTTAGAAATGTATGTACAACTCATTTTCGACCAGGGTCGACATGTGACTCATTCCCCTTGATCACGTCACATATGAATACTTCAAATTAAGTGATGTAACAAAATATTTGAACATTCCTTTTATGCATTAATTTCACATTAACTACTGAAAGAAATCAAACCCACCATCTATATAAATTACATGGATGAATCGAATGATAACAAACATGATTTAAGGCTATATGGAGAGTGATTCAAGATTGCAAATATTAAAACTTGTGGGTGTGCTAAGGCCTGTGGATTTGGCAGTAGCGGATCCAGGATGTGCTACCCCCATATTTTTGACAAAATCTTGTAAACTCAACAGCTTCTGCGTCCGGTTTCAACAGTAACAGTAAGTTAAACGCAAGTGACCATGCAATACCCCAAAGTCATGTGCATTTAAGCAGAGTTAACCGTCCATTTGTTGCCAAAATGAGTAAAATGGGATTGTTGACATAGACAGTTCTGGTTCTAAACCCTCGATATGGGCAATGAGCAAATGCAGTTGGCTACTAATTCATTTTGTTATGATGAGTAGGCCTATATAGTATTGTTCAATTATGTGAAAATACACTAAACAATGAAAATCCCTCTATAATCAGATTTATTATTTTCAAATGATTCTGATAAGTCATGCACCATTAATGTGCAGTGGTTCAAGTTTAGAGGCAAGCAAGAAATAATGGGTTGGTGTATCACACACACGTACAAATACGGATCAGTTGGTCAGTATTTTTGTCTTTACATAGTTTGCCATGCACCAACAGTCTTTAAATGCAAAAGGATGCACCTTTGCACTACAATGAAACATGGAATTTCTCATAAACAAAAAGGAAACAAACAAAAAATACCAAAACACATAAAAGTTCCCACATGGCCTTAATATCATAGAGCATTTTTCAAGCTGTTAACCCAAATGATGCAAATACATAGCTACATTGGAATGCTAAAATATAAGTCCATTAATAATATATAAATGACAAGGTACATTTGTTACAGGGGTGCAAAAAGGTATTATAATATGTATTACAGCTCTACTAGCTACATTTTTTGCAAATGATTTCTTCCACTTCTGTTAAATATTGATGAAAGATTACACACAAAAACAATGATTATTAAATATATCTGAACATTCTTTAATATGTATTATTATTGCTTTATTCACAGGGCCAGATTTACCTTTTTTGGGGACCCTGGGCCAGGCTAAAATGTAAAGATCCCCAAACTCACTGTGAGGATAGAGTGTGCATTTAAGTAGCCAAGTTTTGGTGTACCTATAAGATCAACACTCGACAGTGACGGTAAAAGCATTAAAATTTAGAGGGAGATGAGCATATTTTGTTCCAATAAAAAAGTGTGCAAAAAAATTCCAGACAATTTTATCCCAAAACAAAGGTGAATTTTGCTATATAAAGGGCCAGGATCTGGGCCCATCTGGCCTAATGGTAAATCCAGCCCTATGTTCAGCAGAAAACATTGCTATCTTCAGTTGATACCATTGCTATCTTCAGTAGATAGCAGTGCTATGTTCAGAAGATAGCAGTCAGACTTCATAATTATCATGCTATGATATTAAAAAAAAAACCTGTAACGTATGGATAATTAAAAACTTTTCCAGTTTAGTTGACATTATAAATTTGTTATGAATGATTTTGCTTTTAAAGGTCTGCAATCAGCAACTGTACAGTTTTCATGCTACAAATACATCTAATCTTTAAGTACGCATAACAATATTTTACATTAATCTTGATTAGATTATAACTACGTGTCATTTTTAAAATATCATACATCAATGGCCTAGACCCCATTTATCCTCGTTTGATTTTTCCTCTTCTTTTTATTTGTACCAAATGATTCTAATAAAATCATGCATGCAGCAATATACAATGCCATCATGTCTTTCATCCAACTGGGAACCTTTATCATCTAGTGCTTTTATTAGGCTATTCCAGAAATTAAAGGCAATCCCCTGAAAGAAGACATGGGATTCCCACAAATTTCAACCATTTTTTGCTCTTGGAATTCTCCACCCCCCCACAAAAAAACATTGGTTATTATTTTCAAAACTTTAAAAAAGATGTGAGAATTCAGAAGAAAAATGCCCACTTTTAGGCTTAGGAATTTGGCAAAAATTTGCCCGCCTTTTTTAGGGACACTGGCAATTCCCAATTTTTTTAAGCTTTTTTTTCAAAATGGGAATTCTCATTTTTTTGTGGATAAAATAAAGGTCTGGGAATTCCCAAAACTTTATGATAAAAATTTACACATCTTCTTTATGGGGGATGCCATTACTTTCTAGAAAAGCCCACTGCTGACAGCCCAGTAATTTATCCCAACAAGAACATATTACAGTTTATTGCTATAATAGGTTATGAGCTCCATGCTAACGATCACCCAACAATGGGACGCTCATTAGCTTCTGATGAAAGATTGATTAATTGCAAACTAGGACAATGACTTAATTAAGACACTAAGATTAATGACGGATTCCTTTCTTCATCAAATTGTTGTGTACGCTATGCCAATTTCCGACATCGCATTACCCGAGGACGAAGTTCAACATATTCTGTGTAATGTCTATACATTTATGTGGATTGAGTTGTTCTAATAATCAACATACATTACTTCAAGCCCTGACATGTTTTGCATACACAACAAAGGTCGACACAGTGTCATCAAATATCAACTTTTTCATTTGCTTCTTCAAACTTAAATTTGCTCTTTCAACTATCATCATGCCTAGCTGGAAGTTAATAGATTTTTGCAACTCCCCTAAATGCCAATCTGAATAATAAAATTCCACTTTTTTCTGTAAAAACATTGAAAATCAGCCTTTCTTGAATAAACAGATCACAAGAAGTCCACTTTTGTCAGTAAAAATGTTAAAATCTGCCTTTTTTTGAAGGAAAATTTGCACACAGTCGAGTCCACTTTTGAGTCTGTTTCACCCGCAATAAATCCTGGTCACAGGCCTGATTGCAAGATTGCTAATTTCTACAAACAAATTTCTTTAAAATGCTTAGTCACCAATATGAAAGATACAATCAAGAAATAGATATGAAACACTTAAAATGGAAAGAAATAATCAGAAATGGTCAAGGTCAATAGATGGATAAAAGCAAGAGGTGATTGTTAATTTTAATTCAATAAAGATATATGGCTATAAGACTATCTATCTGCAAGATAAGTTAAAATCCATACTATCAATTCGTCGTCTGCATCACATACAAGTTGTATCAAAATGATTGGTACCCGTCAGTTTTCATTGGTAATGTATGAGCCTGACACATCAAAATTCAACATATAGATCCAAATAATTTGTAGAATAATTATAAAGCTAGTCATAAGCTATACATTCTGGAGATTTCAAGAGTGTCCACTGTTGTATTTGGAGGAGGCAAGCGTTTCAATAAACATCAAAATTGATGGGTACCAATCATTTTGATACACCCTGTACTGTCATATCTAAAAAAGCTGCCTAGTGTGATTTTTATTTTCATTATTGCAGTATATATTGTAATTTGATATTTGAGCACACTTCTCTCTTCATGAGGTTGTAAATATTGTGATAATACATCAAAATTAATATTATAAAGTTAATTTAATATCATCACAATTAGATGACAATACTAATAAAAAACACAAAACGCAGCTTTTTGAGATAGGACAGTATGTGATGCAGACGACAAATTTAGAGCACCACAATTCAATTTAACATTTTAGTATAGTTTTTGCTTGCTAACTGAGTATTCTACCTTTCCATGCAGGTCAACACCTCCCAAATTTCTCATCTCTTTCCCGGTGAAAGTGAAAAAGTATTTTCAAAGAAGGCTAAATCAATACAAATCTAATTTCATATATGAAATTTATAAAAAATGAGGAAAAACAAAACGGTAATGAAATAATGTGAAGGTCAGTTGTAGTCTAATTCTACCTAAAAGCGAGCCACATTATTTCTATAGATCTGCTGCGCATTCAAATTGCATTGTATTGCATCGTAATTTCATTTGTGTCCATGCTAATTATGTTTACACAACATGAACTCACATGTTTTGAAGCAAATTCGCCGATAATAGGCGATCAAAAGCAATCGGAATGTTACAAAAGTACATATCGCATTCAGCTTACTTCATATGAGATGATCTTTGGAAAAATACGGCATAATTTTGTCATGGTGCTTGCGGAATGCCATGCAGTAAAATACTAAAACGTTGCGGCAATTCATGATTGACAACTAAAAATTGGTGTGTCGTTCGTATCCTTCGCTGTCAATTTCTTATCCACTCACTAGTCCTCACAAAAGTTTTGTGTTGATTACGTAAGGTGTGGAGGCAAATTGCAATAAGTACAATGAAATAATGAGTAGGGCGGGCTCCGGGGCGGGTTCTTCTTCGTCTTACGTAACAGTATTGTTCTCCAAAAAAACCGGAAGCTTGTTGTCTGGCGCTCTAGCTGAAATACAGCAAGATAACAGGCCTTGCCGTCTAGATTTTAAAGGCGAGTGGCCAATCGCTCGCTAGCATGATGCTAGGCGAGTGGTCACTCTCTAATTGTATGTAGTGGTCGAATCACTCTCTAAGTCTGCACGATCATTCATACCAATATGAAATACTTACGGGGTGTTGAATAACCTCTCTTTCGTTTTCAGGAATTAAGGCTAATTCATTACAATATACCGAATGAATAAATTGAAGTTCTGAAACTTGAATGCAGGGAGCGATATTTAGTGTCTATGGCGAGTGTAAAAACGCTCACTAGAAATTGAGTTTGGGCGAGCGGTGGCGAGCGAGAGCGATCGCTCGCCTCAAATGGCAAGACCTGAGATAATGTAAGATAGTAAATGTAAAGCTGTATTTTAGCTAGAGTATCTCGAGCTAGTGTAGGTCCATTCAGCATGTTGCTGTAAGCAACCTTACGGAGAGAACAATATTTCCAAAATGGACTAAAGTGTCAAATTACATCCTTATCAGATCGATTCAGTCATTCCACATTTTAAGAATATATATTCATTATATGAGCCATTGGGGGAGCGAGTTGGCGCAGTGGTAGTTCCCTCGCCTTGCACCACTGAGGTCCCGGGTTCAAGCCCCGGCCGTGCCCAACGCCTGTATGTGTACTTGGTTTATCCCGATCCATGCTCGCTCTCGCAGGTTTTCTCCGGGATCTCCGGTTTCCTCCTGCTTTCAAAATCGGTGATTAGTTGTTTCCTTATCAAAAACTTCCTTCACCCAATGGAATTTGGGGAGCTGCAGAAAATGGGTGGATGTTACAATCTAAGTGCGGATAGGTTTGCGCCAGGTTCGGCTGCAACTAGCCTAGTTGATGCGATCTGATTGTGATGATTCACCACGTGCGAAATTACAGCGCTTTGAATCCTCCGAAAAAGCGCTATATAAATTCGAAATTTATATATTTATTTATTTATTCTAAGAGCTTTATTTTGCTGAAAACCCCATCATAATTAGACTTATGGTTCCAGAGATATGGCCATTTTAGTGTTGCTAAGAACAATAAAATACAAAAGAAGTTGAATGCTATTATTGGTTATATCTCAAAATTAATATTCCCGACATCCGACTCATTTTGCTTGATCACATCACATATAGATGAGTTGACTTCTGATGTCATTGACTGGCAGAATGCGCACGCATCATCACAATTTCCATTGTATTTTGCCTGACAGTATGCCTGTGCATCATATTTTGTTCAGGGCCCGTGGTTTTAAAATTCCCGCCACATCACAATAAGGCTATTGAACAGTATAGTGGTTGCATGGGGTTCACTCAAGCATATCGGTATACCAGTCCATTGCTTTTTGTTGATAAACATTGAGGTCAACTCATCTATAAGCACACCTATAATACTTTTTTATTGGAGGGGGGCATATGGGTGTGGGTGGGTTAAGATATTCCCCTGGTGCCAGATTTAGATGCAATTATGCAGAATTCTTTCTTCTCCCAAAAAATCTAATACCCCTTCATTTGACTTTTCATTTGACCTTCATTTCTCACTTATCACTAGTTTGAAAGCTTCCACTCTCCTCGCACTCTCCTTACGCAACGCTCATTCTCCATACAATGCTACTCTCCCAAACTAATGACTGCAAATACCATCCAAGTCACTTCACTTACTGCATGATTCAATGAAAGAAATTGTTTCTTGCAACAAATGTTACGAGAATCATTACGAGAATCAATTCAGTGATTCTCTTCGAATCTGAGGCCACCAAATCACTATCCCACCTTTAATCACACAATCTGTTGCCCTAAAGATTCTTTTCTCAAAATCATGACTTTGTCCCCATTAATTGCATGTTTTCACCTTTTTCAATATCAAGATGTGCTTATTGCTCTATTAAAGTGTGATTTTTTTTTGTTACTGTACACTGAGTGATCTATGCAACTTGAAACTGTTACCAATTTGAGCAATCAACTGTAGATCAATGTAAAGTCGCACTGTGACTCTCTACATTAACCCTATACAAGACGATATCAACTGAGTCGACGGCGTACACATTTTGTACAAAGATTTGGAAAAAATTCCAAAAAGCGTCATTAACATATTTGGAATCAGCATGACAAATGCATGAAAATGAATACAAACAAGCCTAGTATTGGTAGGATTGGGTCAGGAGTATATTTGGCATGCTATCTTAAAACTCTGACTTTGTTTATTAATGGTCTGCATGCTAGCCATATACTTCAACATAAAAAGATGAGATATTTTCTCTAAATATCAAGAGCTATCTCAAGAACCACTGAACCAATACTATGCTTGTTTGTACTCATTTTAATGCATTTTTCAAGGCGATTCCAAATATGGTCATTATAATGTACAATTCTGAATTTTTTTGAATTTTAAAAACTTGTCATCTGCAGTTAACATCAACATGGAGAGAGTTAAAACCTATGGTCGTGCGTAAAGCAAAGCATTAAGTTATTGATTTCTCAGTTCAAGTTTCACACGGAGCGCTATAAAATGTACAAAATAAAAACCCATCTGACGGAACATCACAAATGTAAAAGTGTTTTTGAGTTAAATTTGTCCTAGAACTGTCAACTTTGTGAATACGAGTTTCCCTTTGTAAGTGCCATGTGACATATTATGAGGTTGCTATTTGTGTCGACTGGTTGCTATTTTGATGTTCCATTTGGGCTGTTCCAGTTAAAACCCATACACCCCTATGGAAGCCATGGACTTAATCTCCCACACAGGGAGTGTGTTTTTAAATTGGGTTACCTAAATGGGTGACTCTATTTGAAATCTAAACCTCTGTGTGGGAGATTAAGGTCATGTCTTCAATAGGGTGTATGGACTTCAACTGGAATAGCTGCATTATATAACTATATAGTAGAGCAGAAGTTCAATTCTTCCCATGATGCATTGCCTGTAATTGAGCTAAATCACAGATTAGAGATGCACTGAACAGTAAGAGTGACCATCAAAATATGTATGCCAATGCCAAAAATGCCAATGCCAAAAAAGAACAAGCTATTAACAAGTCCTTGCAATTGATATGGTTATTTCAATGTTTGGTGATGAAGCAACAGTCTTTAAATTTAATGCATCTTTTTTTTGCACATAAACCGACAATGTAAACTTTTCACAAATTTAATTTTTAAACTCAACCCGTATTTTTGAAGCTTTTCACTTCTCAAAATCTAGTTGTTGATGTATTGCACTGTGGAATAGCCTACATATCAAAGATCAGAATTCAAGTAAATAACTTTGCATCCATGGGTAACAAGAACATCTCAGCTTTTACATAAGACAATGATGTCAAGCACATTTTGTTTGAAATATGCACATATTTGGCCTAAATTTTATGTTTTTTTGTACTTCCAGGCATGGGAGCTTACTGTTCAGTGCCCACTTAGGCCTTGATAGAGACATGACAGGGTCAGTATTCATGACCATCTACAATGTCAGTTATACAGATCATGGTAATGTTAATAATAAAAATTGCTTATTTGTTATCTATTGTAAAAGTGGTTATTTTCGTGTGTGTATTTTTTTGCGTTTTGCCGATTTTTAACCATTTCACTTCTTTTAAATTTTTTGATTTTGAGTCTTCTTACGTAGACCTATACATAAAAAGAACATATTCGTGTGTTTTTATTTTCGCAGCAGCTGCATTGAGCGCGAAAAGCACGAAAATTAATGTACCACAAAAATTTCCACTTTTACAGTACTAAAGACATCTCAACAGATTATGTTAATGTTGCTATCTACTGAAGATACCTCATATTGGATCATATAGATGTTGCTATCTACTGAAGATAGCTAATATTGTATCATATAGATGTTGCTATCTACTGAAGGTAGCTCATATTGGATCATATAGATGTTGCTATCTACTGAATATAGCTAATATTGTATCATATAGATGTTGCTATCTACTGAAGGTAGCTCATATTGGATCATATAGATGTTGCTATCTACTGAAGATAGCTAATATTGTATCATATAGATGTTGCTATCTACTGAAGGTAGCTCATATTGGATCATATAGATGTTGCTATCTACTGAAGATAGCTAATATTGTATCATATAGATGTTGCTATCTACTGAAGGTAGCTCATATTGGATCATATAGATGTTGCTATCTACTGAAGATAGCTAATATTGGATCATATAAATGTTGCTATCTACTGAAGATAGCTAATATTGGATCATATAGATGTTGCTATCTACTGAAGATAGTTAATATTGGGTCATATAGATGTTGCTATCTACTGAAGATAGCTAATATTGGATCATATAGATGTGAAGATAGCTCATACCAAACCATGTTAATGTTGCTATCTACTGAAGATAGCTCATATTGGATCTTATAGATCTTGCTATCTAATGAAGATAGCTAATATTGGATCATATAGATGTTG
This sequence comes from Amphiura filiformis, assembly GCF_039555335.1. Lineage (NCBI taxonomy): Eukaryota > Metazoa > Echinodermata > Ophiuroidea > Amphilepidida > Amphiuridae > Amphiura > Amphiura filiformis. The sequence goes on along the minus strand of NC_092639.1, from coordinate 40,715,658 downwards.
CTATCTACTGAAGATAGCTCATATTGGATCATATAGATGTTGCTATCTACTGAAGATAGTTAATATTGGATCATATAGATGTTGCTATCTACTGAAGATAGCTCATACCAAACCATGTTAATGTTGCTATCTACTGAAGATAGCAACATTGCTATCTACTGAAGATAGTATGAGCGATCTGCTGAAGATAGCTCATATTGGATCATATAGATGTTGCTATCTACTGAAGATAGCTCATACCAAACCATGTTAATGTTGCTATCTACTGAAGATAGCTCATATTGGATCATATAGATGTTGCTATCTACTGCAGATAGCTCATACCAAACCATGTTAATGTTGCTATCTATAAGATAGCTCATATTGGATCATATAGATGTTGCTATCTACTGAAGATAGCTCATACCAAACCATGTTATTGTTGCTATCTACTAAAGATAGCTCATATTGGATCATATAAATGTTGAAGTGCTATCTACTGAAGATAGCTCATACCAGATCATGTTAATGTTGCTACCTGCTGAAGACAGCTCAAATCAGATCATCCTAGCAAACATAAAAAGTTTTAGAGAACATGTTTAAATGTTGGGTTATATAAAGATATAAAAATGTTTTAATAACATTATAAATAAATTTTGGATTTATAAAGCACCTTTCTCCAGATCTTAGAGCACTCAAAGCGCTGTAATTTCGCTGCAATGGTGAATCATCACAATCAGGTCGCATCAACTAGGCCAGTTGCTGCCGAACAGCGCACACCTATCCGCATTTAGATTGTAACATCCACCAATTATCTGTGCAGCTCCCCAAATTCCATTGGGTGAAGGAAGTTTTGATAACCAAACAACTAATCACCGATTTTTTGCGATACAGGAGGAAACCGGAGATCCCGGAGAAAACCTGCGAGAGCGAGCATGGAATCGGGATAAACCAAGTGCACATGAGTCCTTGGGCGCGCCGGGCTTGAACCCGGGACCTCAGTGGTGCAAAGCGAGGAACTACCACTGCGCTTAACTCGCCCTCCCCATTCAAAAAACATTTTTGAAAACTGGATGCAAAACATTTTTAACAGAATGTTATTTGAGTGTAAATATGTTTGCCCAAAATATTTTACAATAACGTTATAAAAATGTTTTCATGACCTTAATATAATCCGACATTTTTTAAAATGTTTTAAGAACATTTTTGTGTTTGCTGGGATGTCAAAATTGGTATTATTGTGTATAGCTCATATCAGATCATTTTAATGCTGCTATCTACTGAGGACAGCTCATCAAATCATGTGAAAATTGTTGTCTATGCCTACTGAATATAGCTCAAAATCAGATCATGTTAAAATGATATATACTGAAGATAGCTCCAATCAGATCATGTTATACACTCTTAAAAATACGGTGTCAAATATGCACCAACTAAGGGAACAACCCAAAAGTTTGATGAAGCCCTATAAACGAAAGTTAGTGGGGGAGGGGGTCAGAAAGTCCGATTACGTTTGTAAAAATGTAGTTAAAACATCGGTCAAAGTTGATCTTTTTTAAGGATTTAATATATTATTTTCAAATTTTAGTATTTTCCGAAGTAAGATATTGACATTTTACAGTGGTTTCTTCAAAATGATTTCAAAGTGCAGAACTCGCAACCTGCAACGTCATGTAAGTTCGTTTTTAAAGCACCTGTCCCAGCAAACACAAAACGTTTTTAAAACATTTTAAACATGTTAAATTTTGGAGTTTTGGCTTTGGTAAAAACGTTTTAATAACATTAAAATGTCGGGTTATATCAGGGAACTTCGATATCTGGGAATTGCGACTGAAAAAGGTCACGATTCAGACAAGTGGTATATCATCTCTACGAACTGAAATGACATTTATTTCCCGGCATTTGGTCACGATAAAATATATTTTATGGTATAAGAACTATTCTATATAGGCCTAAATCAGTTATACCAAGTAACTGCAGCATAATATTAAATGCAATCATCTTGTTATCACAAGGCGTGGCCTTTTACTTCCGCATATATGGCCGTAGTGGTATATCATCTCTTCTCAAATTGTGACCTAGGTCCCGACATTTAATCTGACTCGAGCAGTCTCATCCTCCTGGTTATAATAAAGGTCATGAAAACGTTTTAAAACGTTATGTATGAAAACACACTACAAAACTATTTCTAAAATGTTTTCAAAATGTTATTGTAAAATATATTTTAAAGAACATTATGTTAGAATATTTGCAGGAGGTTATGTTTTTAAATGTTTATGAAAATGTTTTTTACCCTTTATATATCCTTTATATAACCAGACATTTAAACATTTTCTGGCAACCTTTTCTAACTTTTGGCGAATGATGTCGAAAACGTTTTGTGTTTGATACCACATTCTTTTTTATTTGAAAATCCAGCAAGTCCTATTTTTTCCGTGCCAAAGAAGATAATGAAGAAAACTATTTTAAAATAGAATGCAATATTTGTTTCTTCTATAAACATGATCAATATCCTAGCATTGTCACACACCGACATCGCCCAGTTAATAATTACATTATACAGCCAGAGACACTGAAATGAATACCCGGGATCGATACACGTAAATGTGCTATGCACAATTGATATTCAGACGATAAATCTTTGGATACCGGGTAGAAAATGATGAATATCTCCGTAAATGATTTCGTATAAAGAAACCAGATCTGGTTCCTTGCACTTGAACATATATGTTCAATGGATATGATAGTCGTTAGCTTGCTTCCTGAGAAAGAAGCGTGCGTCTTGAACTTATAAACTGACAAAAATATTCTGATTTTCTGATGTGAACACTCACTCACATGGCATATACATGTTCACCCCCACACAGAGGTCACACACAGCGTAGTGTGAGCACTCACTCACATGGCGTATAGAAGTTCACTTACACACTAGAGAAGTCAATTACCGAGGTATTGACAGTAGCCTTAGTCGGGATGTCCCTCGGCTCATTATGCGTATTAAAGTCGGAACAAAATGGCCATGCGTGGCTGTGGAATCAACCTACCATGGCGATTTCTGCCATGAAGATATCGGGGCGATGACACTGTGTGTCACACCCCCTTCACAACCCCATGCACCATAGCGACGGCCCCTGTATCTTATATGAATACGGGTTGGGATTTTCGATATTTGTCACTTACGTTAGAGGGGAGGGGGGGGGGGGTTAGCCTTCTAACGAAAGGACTTTCGTTTATAGGGCTTAATCGAACTTTTGGGTTGTTCCCTAAAAATAACTTGACCCCGTTTTATTGAAAACAACCACTTTTGTAGTTAAATTTGACCCCGCACTGGGTTAAAAAGAAGTGATTGTTTGCAATGAAATGGGTCAATTTATTTTTAGTCGGTGCATATTTGACCCTGTATTTTTATATTGATATATATCTAGCTCATATCAGATCATGTTATATTGTTCAAATTGCTATCTACTGAAGGCAGTCTGGCTCAAGGCAGGTTATTCTTAACAATCTTCAACAAATCGTGTTAATATTTTACCAACTACAGATATGTTCTATATAAGAATATGTCTTTATGCTGCTAAATTAATAAGCCAATGTTGCTATCTACCGAAGATAACCCATATCAGATCATAATATCCACTGAAGAGAGCTCCTATCAGATCATGTTCAAATTGCTATCTACTGAAGATAGCTCATATCAGATCATGTTAACATTGCTATCTACTGAAGATTGCTCATATCCAATCAGTGGCATAACTAGGGGGGGGGGCAATGTGCCCTAGGCGTCACCCTTAGGGGCGCCAAATTGACCAATTCAGCATTGATTCTGTGTCCCTCCAAGCGATGAAAGTCAAAATTTTTGTGCGCTTTGTGCGCATTTCAGCACAAAATCAATTGAAAGAACATTTTAAGACCGATATTGAACTTCTAGTAACCAAAATTGATTAGTGGTAGGCCATATTTGTCCAAATTTTCGCATGCTCTGCGTGCAATTGTTTCAAGAATGGGGAGGGGATTATGTATACTTTGCCCTGGGTGCCACAACCCCTATTCTTGGGTGGGGGCACCAATTTTGTTTCTTGCCCCGGGCGCTACCAACCCTGGTTACGCCACTGTATCCAATCATGTTAAATTGCTATTAACTGAAGCTCATATCAGATCATGTTAACATTGCTATCTACTGAAGAAAGCTCATATCAGATCATGTTAACATTGCTATCTACTGAAGAAAGCTCATATCAGATTATGTTAACATTGCTATCTACTGAAGAAAGCTCACATCAGATCATGTTAACATTGATATCTACTGAAGAAAGCTCATATCAGATCATGTTAACATTGCTATCTACTGAAGAAAGCTCGTATCAGACCATGCTAACATTGCTATCTACTGAAGAAAGCTCATATCAGATCATGCTAACATTGCTATCTACTGAAGATAGCTCATATCTAATCATGTTAACATTGCTATCTACTGAAGATAGCTCATATCAGATTATGTTAACATTGCTATCTACTGAAGAAAGCTCATATCAGATCATGTTAACATTGCTATCTACTAAAGAAAGCTCATATCAGATTATGTTAACAAGTTCCGAATCGCTGGTTCGAATCCCAACGAAGCCTGTGGAAACTTTTTTTTCTTCAAAATTCATGATCGCATTCGAAATGAGTCACTTGTCGGTAAATCATGTATTGTATCCTTAACATTGCTATCTACTAAAGAAAGCTCATATCAGATCATGTTAACATTGCTATCTACTGAAGATAGCTCATATCAGATCATGTTAACATTGCTATCTACTGCATCAAGAAAGCTCATATCAGATTTATGTTAACATTGCTACCTACTAAAGAAAGCTCATATCAGATCATGTTAACATTGCTATCTACTGAAGATAGCTCATATCTAATCATGTTAAAATTGCTATCTACTGAAGAAAGCTCATATCAGATTATGTTAACATTGCTATCTACTGAAGAAAGCTCATATCAGATCATGCTAACATTGTTATCTACTGAAGAAAGCTCATATCAGAACATACTCAAATTCCTATACTGAAAAGAGCTCATATCAGGTCACTTTAAAATCGCTATCTGCTAAAGTCAATCTCGCTCATAGCAGGTTATATGTAACAGTCTTCAACAAATGTTAATATTTTCACCAACTACAGATATGTTGCACGTGGCATGCTATAGATAAGTTTGCATTGACATTTTTCTGACATATGGTGTGAATAACACTCACATTTCCTTGTCTGTTTGTCCATTTCTTTTCTTATTACCATTTTTTCCCAATTTCAAAACATTTTGCACTTGTCTGTTTCAATCCACTCATTTATCAAATGCTGCAATATTTTTTTCAAGAAAAAGTGTTCATAAAATTGAAGCACACATTCCTTTTCAGAGACCAACAACTCGTTTAAAAGGTCAAACATTTATATCTATGCCTGTATCGTGTTGTATAGGTTTATCATTTCAAATTGAATCAATCATCAATAGAGAAACTAGTACATGCGAGACATGCACTAAGCAGCTAATAATGTCTGCTCTATACGAACACTAACACCAACTGATGAAAGGTATGTTCCAAAAAAGCAACACACATTGCGCTATTCCAATTGAAATCCATACACCCCCTGTGAAAGACATGACTTTACTCTCCCACGGGGTGCAGATTTCAAATGGAGTCATATTCAGGTAGTCCCATTAAAATTCACACTCCCTGTGTGGAAGATTAAGGTCATGTCTCCCACAGGGTGTATGGATTTCAACTGGAATAGCCCATATTTTGGCGCAGACAACACTGAATGGGTGACCCCATTTGAAATTTACACTCCATGTTTGGGAGATTAAGGTCATGTCTTCCATAGGGGTGTAAGGATTTCAACTGGAATAGCCAATTTCATTGAGAGTTCTCACTATAGGCCTACATGTAGAATTTATTGGAAATCAGGAGACATTGTAGCCAACATAAATGTGCAACAGTTAGCCTGTGGCCTGCAGCACCCAAATGTAGCCAATTTAACCCACAAAAATAGCTCAATACCACATGCCTGAGGGAAAATAAACATGACTAGTGCGTGGTAACACTTCCAGACTGCGTCAAAATATTATATGGGTTATCCACATTAAACTTGCCAATTTAGTTCAATGCAGAACACTTCTGACTGAATGGATTGTGTGAAACAGGCCCGTATCCAGGGATGAGGGGTTGGAATGTCTTTTATTAAGTCTGCCTTAACCATGCAAATTTGCTTGTAATCTGTTTAGCTTCAAAAAATATTTCAACTTATATACCTCACTGCATTGGCAGGCACTGGAGCCAACTTGTAAAATAAATAACCCACCAAAAGTCATCCCTACTGGCCTGATGTTGAAAAATCTGTAACACATGAATACAGTCATGTAATTTTACATGTAACAATCTGTAAGAATACCATGCATTAAGGATGCATTAATAAGTAATGGAAATGCACACTGATCTAAATTACTCCAGATTTTAAAACCTGGTTTAGATAGTCCATGATTGTGTTTGTCCCATCTCCCATAGTTACCCCCGTGAGCACAGATGCATTTCTTACAGAGTCTCTGATTGGTTAATAACATGATATAATCATCTGAGTAACCAATCAAAATAGAGCTTTTGATCTCTTACAGTAGCACTTTCAAGCTTTTAAGCCCTACCAGCCATTCTTACCATATCTCTGATTGGCTCAATACATGATATCACACTCTTTGTAACCAATCAAAACAGTTCTTAGAGGCTGATAATGTGGCTTGGAGTACCCTTGGGCTTACACATCTATGCATACATCATTGCAGTCAGCTCCAAATGTTCTTTGTTGCTTAGACTTTTTGAACGATTCTCAAAATGTGATGAGACCTCTTTATCCTGTGCATTGCACATTTCTGGGCTAAATATAAGATTCACAGGACAAATCTGGTAATTTGTTGCCCAGGAAAATGGAGCTGAAAAGCCCGTCTGGGAGCTCTGCCCCCACCCCACCCTTTAAAAGTTGTGAAACCATATCACATTTTAATTGCTCATTTTTCAGCAAAAAGTGATGCACTCATGATTTGAACATACTTCAAAGCAATGACTATCTTGTATGTCAACTAAATTTATTTACATCAGAAAAGATGTGCATTCATATGCTTTAGAGTGATTATTTTGTATTCTAGCTTTAGGCCAAAAAAAAAAAGGTTTGTCTGAAAGCTCGCGTGCGCATTTGGCGAACATTTTTTTCTCAAAATACCATAAAAATACTAAGTCGGGAATTTAAAAAAAAAAAAAAAAAATCGCATTTAGCATTTGTTTTCAAACCACTCATGAGCTTTGAGACAAACCTTTTTTTTGTGCCTTATCTCTAAACATCTGACAAGCATGCATGATGGCATGTCCTACCTCTTGACAAATCACAAGCTTTATAAAAACACTCACAGTGTATTACCAGAGAATCCCAAGTCATTCCACTTAGCTGTTACCATGGTAACACTAACAACACTTTTATCAGATTTTGTGCCAGACAGATCTTTTAGGTGATTCCGTCGTCAGCTTTGCTCCTTGCGCAATTCTTAATGGACTATTTAATTTGAAATCCATACACCCTCTATTCACTCGGTCAGACATCCGCGAATATTGTCCCCTTTGCACAAGCGCGCACATAGCAACCAGCTCGAGAAAAGGGAACTGCACATGCGCACACTGGTTTTACAAGGCTATTTCCCCTTTGTGACGTCAGCCCGACCAAGAGAATGGAAGACATGACCTTAATCTTCCACAAAGGGGGTAAAGATTTCAAATAGAGTCACCCTATTCAGGCAACCCCATTTGAAATTCACACCCCCTGTGTAGCAGATTAAGGTCATGTCTTCTATAGGGGGTGTATGGGTTTCAACTGTAAAAGTGTGCTGAGGCTTGTGGATCAACGTCTAGGCGTTGTGCCTGTGCATAGCGCACTATCGCGCTGGAATAGTCCAATCTCCTAATTAAAAGCACACAAAGAGGTTTTCTGTGCTAATTATTTTGCCTTTAACCAACCCACAAATTGATATTCATTTTATTTATATAATCATTATGTAACACATGCATAGCTTATGAATTCAGCAGCCTCATTCATCCCCATTCAAACTGTTCATGTGACACGATTTAGTCCATGGAGGCGAGGATTTCTACAGTATTAGATAGGCAGACATCACTCAGTATGGAGTGTTTGAAAAACACAATTATAAGCTTTCCTCACTTTATATGGGGGGTAGTGTGGATGTCTCTGTACGTATGTACATAACTTTTTGTGTGTGTAGGGCGCTCTCGCTTTCAATGGGCTTTCACATAGGGGTGTGTGTATTTATTTAAAAACAATTTATTTTGGGCCTCACTTAAGCTGTCTGTGTGCTCACTGACCCCATTAAGCCAGGGCCTAATCCCTTTTTAAAGCAGGCCATTATTGAAGTTTTAGATTACTGTAAAAAAAGAGAAGCTAGTTAAGAAGCATCACCTTAACCATTCACACATACATTCATATTTATACCCCAAGTCATAGCAGCACAAATCTCGCACACGTCTCTGACGATTAGTCTAATATAAACATTCCACAACAAAACCTAATTGGACTACCGTGTCGGCAGGGCGTTTGGGGAAAGCCAACCCGGTTGCCAACCAACAGATTTGGTAGTCCAATTAGGTGATTTTTGTAGATTTGCCCCACCACTATTTAGTACCCTTTAGGAACTTATGGTAACAAGAAAAATTGGGCAACTTTTCAACATTGGCCACTGCAATATCCTGTAGTTTCAAATCCCATAAAAAACAATAGTTAAGAGACAAATTGGGTGACTTTTTTGATGATTTGCCACACTGATTAGGCTGAAAATTGTTAGCAACTCTGAAACAACCTAGTTCCATTGGGATATGTAGCTAATCATAACATTGAATGGCTGCAGGGGGAAGCGAGCGACAAGAGAGATCATCACCACTGACGTGTGTCGTCTATTTTCTGATAATGTATTGAGAGATGGTGATGAAGATGGTGAAAATGAGGATGGCGATGTCCCAAGTGAAATGTAAGGGGAAGGCCCGCTTTATAGTTTTAAGCTGTTAGCGGATATCCAATAATGAATACTTAAAGACCCATTCAGTGATCCCAGCACAAGTTAGTAAAAAAATTAAAATTGTTTATAAATTTCTTAAAAGTGAAGGATAAGTCATTAAAATTGCCATTTCATATTTTTGAAATGAAAAATTTGGCACAAAATGAAGAAAACAGCAGTACTGATGATTCATATACTGACAGTATCTATACAGATTACATGTAAATGATTTATTTTGTCTTAAATACACGGCTTTCGGCTGAACCACACTGTTAGCACATCTATGACAATGACAAAGGTACCAAAATCTAAATTTTGATGATTTTTACGATCGTCCGGTTGAGCAAATCACTGAATGGGCCTTTAAAAGTATGCAAGATACTCTGTAGCGGATATTAGATAGCAATCTTTCTTAATCTTTCTTTATTGAGGGTAAAACAGCTTCAGTGTCAAGCACTGCTTTCGAAGCTGGTGTGCGGTATTTTTGATTTTTTTTTGACAAGAGAGATCAACATCACTAACATGTGTTGTCTGCTTCTTGATAATGAAGAAGATGGTGAAAATGATTTTCTGGGGGGGCCGGTGGCAAAGTGAATTTCACGGGGGGGGGCACAATTGGCAAATTTTGTGTAAAAGTTGCGCAAAAAGTGGAAATTTACATAATTTTGGGTTTTTTGCCTCTATAGTGGGGGGGGGGGGGAAACTGGGGGGAAGAAAAATATATGCCCCTTGACCCGCCGCTGCTCAAACGGAAGGTAAGGGGTCTTCTTTATAGTTTGTTAAGTTGTTAACGGATATCCGATGATGAATACTTAAAAATTATGCAACATACTACAGCGGATATTTAAGCAACAGTATTTTTTTTTTGTATAACAGTTCTGACAGTCTTGTAATGTGCTTAACCTCCCTCCCTGCTTTTTGCTTAAGTGGAGGGAAAGAAGGAAGAAGATGAACAGAGGATTTGACCCACCAATCCCTCCCTCAGGTGCCAACCAGCAGAACAGGTGTAGCAAGCCACGTGTGTGACCATCGCCAGGCCAACATCGGATCACATGGGATGCATGGCCTGGCAGTTGCTTCGTGCTGTACAGTTTTGTCTGGTCTGGCAGCGTTAGAGACACAGTATAATAATATTTTGACAGAATTTACTTTTTCATGATTTGTACAGATTTGTCAGTTTTATAGATTCTTTAATGGATATTCTATGACAACACTCACAAAGTATTCAACAACACATACTGAGCACATGGAATATTTAATTGGCATTATTTTTTAGCGATTAAACTGTAAAAATAGTTTTCCTGTCATCTCAAACAACCACACATTAAAGGATACAGGTCAAAAAAGGTCTTTCAAATCAGTAAACTTAACAAAATTAACTGTAAAAAACATTAAAAATAGAAAAAGAATTTTGCACTATAGGCTACCATAAAAATATAAATCAAGTTATATATAAGGCTAAAAAGTGTTATGTCTCAAAGTGCCCACACGTAATATAATAGGCACAATCATTTTTTTAATAGTTTTTCCCATAAAATCATGAAATTCTGAGAAAAATTTTAAAGAAAATTTACTTGATTCGATTATAGGTATAAAACAATTGATATTGTACTTCAATTGTGTAAATGAACCACTATTTTATGCTGTGTACGTTTAAACACTCGTAAATGACAACTTAATTCAAAATTAAGTTTGAAAGAAATCTTAAAAACAAAACAAAAACAAAAAACACATACTGCAATCGGTTTTTCCCCTCACCTGATGGCAAGTCCTTTTTTTTTGTTTTCTTCTTGTATACGGATGATATAGGGCCTATGTCAATATTGCATCACACAATTTAATATGCTTCAACTCAATATGCCAGCAATTTTTTATAACCTGTCAAATATTTCTTGACATCACAAAAAGTGTTCTTCGTTTATTGAAAAGTGACACAATTTAAAATTGAGTTTTCATCAACTTTCACAAAAGACACTGCCATTTTCTTTGGAAAGAACCCAAGATGGATTAATTTGGGGGTGTTGGGAGTTAAAAAACTGCATTTTGGTGAACTTTTCCTGCATAAAGGGCTATGTTTTTCCCCAAAAAGTGGACCTTTTGTGAATTTTTCCTTCAAAAATTCAATGTTTTTTACAGAAAAGGTGGCATTTTGGGGGTCCTAAATATGTCAGTGGTAGAGTAAATTTATGACCCTCCGACTTGGGTTGACAATTTTGATGACCTCCTCCTCCCCTCCTGCACACACAGTCCCAAAATATTATTCCAACCGGTCAAGAAATGTATTATGATTAAAATGTTATTGGACTATTCACTACCTCTTTGGAAGATTTTGAAAATATCATCCACAGGGGGGAGTATGAGTTTTGAATAGAATAGATAATTGGGTAACTTCTATTTGAAATACTTGCTCCATTTGTGGAAGATGTAGGTAAAGCCTTAATACAGGGGGAGTTTGGGTTTCAAAATGATTAACCCTGACCAGTTACATTTGAAAAACATACTCCCCCTGTGGAAGATATTTCCAAAACGGACACAGGGGTAGTGTGGATTTTAAATGAAATAGCCCATTTCTACAACAGCTGTGGTAGCCCTACTAGTATAGGGCCTTTTGACTGTGATGATCCAAAACCATGCTATATCATAAAACCTGGTTTAATATGTCCAGAGGGCTATGGCTATATACCGGTAGTCTCATGTCGTGCGTCATCTTATGAATAATAAGGAGAATTTTACCAAGATCGGGTTTATATGACCTAATAATAAACTGGCAACTTAGTCAAATAGGACCACCAGTATACAGGCGCACACCACTAAATAATCATTCACACTGAAATGCCGGTATATTTACCTTGAAAAATACCTCTCGCTTGAAACGTAAAGGAATTTAGTGTTATAATACCATAACAATGCTATGCGGCGCGATCTTTAAACTTTGGCAGTGGGAAATAATTAGACTTGCCAAAGTCGTCTTGTTTATTAATTTGATAAGCATGCTAATTCTTATTATTTCAATAAATAAATCTTAAAATAAATAAATATATAAATTTTAAAAAAGAAAGAAAGGAGAAAAGAAGGAAGAAATAAAGAAAGTTTGTTTTCTTAAATTGTATCGAGATCCATAAAATAAATAAATTATACAGCCTAAATATTAATAAATAAATATTAATTAAATATATTATTCAAAATGTAAATAAATCCAAGTAAGGTAAATAATCCACGGTAAAGTGCTCAAGCAAGAAGGGAGCTGGAATATATTTAAAATGTAGGCCCTACTTGGTATCAAAGTAGGGCCTACATAAAGTATTGTTGTTTACGTCACTGACAGTGGCGTGCGCATGAGGGGGGGGGGGTAGGTGCGCCCCCATTTTTGTTGGTCATTCGGAGGATAACGCTAAAACCGCACCTTACACACCTAAATCTGACTCCATTGGGGGAACTGAACAACCTGCCCACCCCCCACACACTTTCAATGTGCTGCGCACGCCACTGGTCACTTTACGACGTTGTTTCATGAAGGTCAGTAAGCGGGCTATCAGAACATAATGCAAAATATACCATGGTAGTCTCATGTTTTAAATACTCGGTTCCAGAAGGCCCGCCAAAAGGGTATCTCATGCAGTCATGTTATGATGATAAAAACTGCGAGGTGTTCGGTGCAAACTGTTTGTCTCATGTCATAAGTGTGACATGTTTAGACGCTCAGGTAGTAGGCCTATGTTATTGATAATGAAAAGGGCAAAAACTCTCAGGTAGTCTCGCGTCGTTTTTTAAAAGATTATAGGCCTAATATAAAGAGCTATCAAGATTTATCACGGAAATGAACCCCTATATCCCCAGTAGTCTCACTCATGTTATTGATAATAATCATAGGCGAGATCTTGCTAGTGAAGATGGTCCATACAGCCCCCCATGTTGACGCCTAATAGGCCCTAAGTGGGTTTCTGAACAAATTAACCTCATATTGGCTATTTTAACCTGAAAAAACCTTTTTGCGTGCCTCGCGTGCATTTGTTCAACTTTTGTACCATATTTCACCAGTTTAGCTTCAATATGCCAAACCATAATTATACCATAAACTTATTTTGTCGCTAAGGTGCGGATTCACAATACTTCAAGAAAAATTTTCCAACTCAATGATCCCCCCCCTCAGCTCCCCTATGTCAAAAAGAAATCTACGCCACTGACTATCGCCCGGTATAATCTCATGTTAATGAAAAAATATAAGAATATATCACGGACTATAGAAGACCCATCACTAGATCGCCTAGTTGTCTCATGTTAACAAGAGGTCCAAATCTCTCCGTTACTTTTAAAGAAGCCCCTCCCCCCTAAGCCCACCATATATATTTATTATCACGGACCGTGTTAGAATTATTGATAATAAAAGGTCACACAAACTTCCCGGTAGTCTCCTGTCGTTTAAACGAATCCCTCTATGCTCTATAACACACAGATATATCACGGACATCACAAATAGACAAATCGCCGGTAGTCTCATGTTAAAGAAAAGAAATATATCACGGACATAATAGAGGCCCTATATCACCCGGTAGTCTCATGTTAATGAAAAATAAAAATACTCAAGGACATGATAGAAAGACCCTATGTCACATGGTAGTCTGTCTATGAAAAAATATCACGGACATGATAGAAAGATCCCTATATCGCCCGGTAGTCTCATGTTATTGAAAATAAGCTAAAATAAGAGGTCCAAATATCTCCGGTAGTCTCATGTCGTGTGTAAATGAATCCCTATGCACACGGACACGATAGAAAGAGCCCCTATGTCACCCGGTAATCTCAGTGAAAAAGAAATATCACGGACATGATAGAAAGCCCCCTATATCACATGTTAATGGAAAAAATATAGTCACGGACATGATAGAAAGGCTCCATGTATCATCCGGTAGGCTCATGTTAATGAAAAAATATATCACGGACATGATAGAAAGACCCGATATCGCCGGTAGTCTCATGTCAATGAAAAAATATCACGGACATGATGGAAAGACCCCCTATGTCGCCCGGTAGTCTCATGTTAATGAAAAAAATATCACGGACATGATAGAAAGACCCCCTCTGTCGCCCGGTTGTCTCATGTCAACGAAAAAAATTATCACGGACATAATAGAGAGACCCCATATATCGCCCGGTAGTCTCATGTTAATGAAAAAAATATTATACGGGCATGATACAAAGACCCCGATATCGCCGGTAGTCTCATGTCAATGAAAAAAATATATCACGGACATGATAGAAAGACCCCTATATCACCCGGTAGTCTCAAGTCAATGAAAAAATATCACGTACATGATACAAAGACCCCGATATCGCCCGGTAGTCTCATGTCAATGAAAAAAAATATATCACGGACATGATAGAAAGACCCACTCTATCGCCCGGTAGTCTCATGTCAATGAAAAAATATCACGGACATGATAGAATAGTAGTCTCATGTCAATGAAAAAATATATCACGGACATGATGGAAAGACCCCCTATATCACCCGGTAGTCTCTTGTTAATGAAAATAAAAGGTCCAATAATTCACCGCCTGCAGTCTCATGTCGTGTGTAATCTATGCACACAAATCTATCACGGACATGATAGAAAGACCCTCTATTATATCGCCCGGTAGTCTCCTACACACGACATGAGACTACCGAAGTCTGGTCCTCTTATTTTCATTAACATGAGACTATCATAGGGGGGGGGGTCATCTATCATATCCTTGATTATATTTATTCATGAGACTACCAGGCGATGTACTGGTCTTTCTATCATGTCCGTGAGTATTATTTTCATTAACATGAGACTACCGGGATACTGGGGTCTTTCTAACATGTCCGTGATATATATATCTTTAAATATAGGGTGGGTGGGGGAGGCTTCATAATGTCTTTTTACCCTGCCTAGCAAAGATATTGTCTTCTTTTACAAACTACATCAGACTACCGGAGAGATTTGGACCTCTTATTTTCATAACATGAGACTACCGGGCGATATAGGGGGTCTTTCTATCATGTCCGTGAGTATTTTTTTTTTATTAACATGAGACTACCGGTCGATATAATGGGCTCTCTATCATGCCCGTGAGTATTTTATGCATCCACCATGAGGCATACTGTTTTTTGCAATGTCCGTGCTTCCGTGCTTCCGTCCGGATGCCATATCTCGGGCATGGATGGGCGGATTGACTTCAGATTTTCAGGATAGGTGGGTCATGGTCAGAAACTTTTTGGGTGAGGTTCAAGGTCATATGCTGAGGTAAAGGTCATTTGAGGTCAGGGGCCCATTTTCCTTATTTACCTCTTTTCTTGGAGACTAGGGGTCGCATGTTCCTCAAACTTGGTGGCCGACGGTGGGTGCATCTTGACCCCAGGCAGAACAAGTTTATATTGGTTAGTGGGTCAAGGTCACCTGAGGTCATGCTGGGGTCATTTGAGGTCAAATTAGCAAAAACTGTCATATGGCCATGAAACTGGGTAGGTACAGTCAACATTTAGAGCAAAATTTTTGGAAGGTCATTTTGGGGTCATCTGGGGTCAAATTAGTAAAGACTGTCGTAGGGGCATGAAACTTGGTAGGTACAGTCAACATTTAGAGCCAAATTTTGGGAAAGGTCATTTTGGGGTCATCCAAGGTCACCCAGGGGTCATCTGAGGTAAAATTATTAAAAACTGTCGTAAGGGCATGAAATTTGGTGGGTACAGTCAACATTTAGAGCCAAATTTTTGGAAGGTCATATCGGGGTCATCTGAGGTCATCCAGGGGTCATCTGAGGTCAAATTAGTAAAAACTGTTGGATGGGCATGAAACTTCGTGGGTACAGTCAACATTTAGAGCCAAATATTTGGAAGGTCATTTTGGGGTCATCCGGGGTCATCCAGAGGTCATCTGAGGTCAAATTGATAAAAACTGTCGTATGGGCATGACATTTGGTGGCTACAGTCAACATATGGGAAGCACGGTGGCCTAATGGTTAGGGCGCGAGCTTCATAATCGGAAGGTTGCGGGTTCGAGCCCCGCCACGGCCAATGTGTTGCGTCCTTGGGCAAGACGGCTTAATTCCCAATTGCTTCACTCCACCCAGGTGTAAAATGGGGAGCTGCTGGGGTAATCACAATCTAAGTCAGCTGAGAGTACCTGCGCATTAGTTGCGGACTTGTGGAAGCGGAAATGATTCTGATATATCCTAATGGCAGCGGAATAATTGTTGAAGTGTGCTGGTACTTAGGTGTAGCGCACGTTAAATCACCGACATTTATTTATATAGAAATGTTTGGAAGGTCATTTCGTCAAAATGTCCGTCACATATTTGAGAAGGCTATTTCTCGGAAGTGGTGTGATGCACTTTGGTGGAATACAATTGTTATGCAGTAGATTTCGGCGCAAAATGTGCAAATGAAGTACAGCTAATTTGCATAATGTGCTAATGTACAGTGATGGGACTTGGTGAAAAGGTGTATTGGGGTCAGGAAATTATAGATGCTTTTTTTTGAAGGTCATTTTGGGGTCATCTTAGGTCAAATTCTAATATTTGTCCTTTGGGCATGAAACTTGGTGGGTATTGTTACCATTTACCGCCTATCATGTCCGTGATGTTTTTCATTAACATGAGACTACCGGTCGATATAGGGGTCTTCCTATCATATCCGTGATATTTTATTCATTGACATGAGACTACCGGGCGATATAGGGGGTCTTCCTATCATGTCCGTGATATTGTTTTCATTAACATGAAACTACCGGTCGATATAGGGGTTTTCTATCATGTTCGTGATATTGTTTTCATTAACATGAGACTACCGGTCGATATAGGGGGTCTTTCTATCATGTCCGTGAGTATTTTTTTATTATTGACATGAGACTACCGGGCGATATAGGGGGTCTTCTATCATGTCCGTGAGTATATTTTTTCATTGACATGAGACTACCGGTCGACATAGGGGGTCTTCCTATCATGTCCGTGATATTTATTTCATTGACATGAGACTACCGGGCGATATAGGGGTAGAAGTTCCTATCATATCCGTGATATTTTTTTCATTAACATGAAACTACCGGTCGATATAGGGGGCTTTCTATCATGTCCGTGATATTGTTTTCATTAACATAAGACTACCGGTCAACATAAGGAGTCTCCCTATCATGTCCGTGATATTTTTTTCATTAACATGAGACTACCAGGCGATATAGGGGGTCTTCCTATCATGTCCGTGATATTTTTTTCATTAACATGAGACTACCAGGCGATATAGGGGGTCTTCCTATCATGTCCGTGATATTGTTTTCATTAACATGAAACTACCGGTCGATATAGGGGGCTTTCTATCATGTTCGTGATATAGTTTTCATTAACATGAGACTACCGGTCAACATAGTGGGTCTTCCTATCATGTCCGTGATATTTATTTAATTGACATGAGACTACCGTGCGATATAGGGGGTCTTTCTATCACGTCCGAAAGTATTTTTTTAAATTAACATGAGACTACCGGGTGATATAGCTGTCTTTTATCATGTCCGTGAGTATATTTTTTCATTCACATGAGTGACTACCGGGCGATATAGGGGGTCTTCCTATCATGTCCGTGATGTTTTTTCATTAACATGAGACTACCGGTCGATATAGGGGTCTTCCTATCATCATGTCCGTGATGTTTTTTTTCATTAACATGAGACTACCGGTCGATATAGGGGTCTTCTATCCTATCATATCCGTGATATTTTATTCATTGACATGAAACTACCGGGCGATATAGGGGGTCTTTCTATCTTGTCCGTGAGTATTTTTGTATTAACATGAGACTACCGGTCGATATAGGGGGTCTTCCTATCATATCCGTGATATTTTATTCATTGACATGAAACTACCGGGCGATATAGGGGGTCTTTTTATCTTGTCCGTGAGTATTTTTTTATTAACATGAGACTACCGGGCGATATAGGGGGTCTTCTATCTTGTCCGTGAGTATTTTTTTTATTAACATGAGACTACCGGGCGATATAGGGGGTCTTCTATCATGTCCGTAAGTATATTTTTTCATTCACATGAGACTACCGGTCGATATAGGGGGTCTTCCTACCATGTCCGTGATATTTTTTCATTGACATGAGACTACCGGTCGATATAGGGGGGTCTTCTATCTTGTCCGTGAGTATTTTTTTTTTTATTAACATGAGACTACCGGGCGATATAGGGGTCTTCTATCATGTCCGTAAGTATATTTTTTCATTCACATGAGACTACCGGTCGATATAGGGGGTCTTCCTACCATGTCCGTGATATTTTTTCATTGACATGAGACTACCGGTCGATATAGGGGACTCTCTATCATGTCCGTGAGTACCGGTATTTTTTTTAATTAACATGAGACTACCGGGCGATATAGGGGGTCTTCTATCATATCCGTGATATTTTATTCATTGACATGAAACTACCGGGCGATATAGGGGTCTTTCTATCTTGTCCGTGAGTATTTTTGTATTAACATGAGACTGCCGGTCGATATAGGGGGTCTTCCTATCATATCCGTGATATTTTATTCATTGACATGAAACTACCGGGCGATATAGGGGGTCTTTCTATCTTGTCCGTGAGTATTTTTTTTATTAACATGAGACTACCGGGCGATATAGGGGGTCTTCTATCTTGTCCGTGAGTATTTTTTTTTTATTAACATGAGACTACCGGGCGATATAGGGGGTCTTCTATCATGTCCGTGAGTATATTTTTTCATTCACATGAGACTACCGGTCGATATAGGGGGTCTTCTTACCATGTCCGAGAGATATTTTCATTGACATGAGACTACCGGTCGATATAGGGGGTTCTCTATCATGTCCGTGAGTATTTTTTTAATTAACATGAGACTACCGGGCGATATAGGGGTCTTCTATCATGTCCGTGAGTACATTTTTTCATTAACATGAAACTACCGGTCGATATAGGGGGCTTTCTATCATGTCCGTGATATTGTTTTCATTAACGTGAGACTACCGGTCGACATAGGAGGTCTTCCTATCATGTCCGTGATATTTTTTTCATTGACATGAGACTACCGGTCAACATAAGGAGTCTTCCTATCATGTCCGTGATATTTTTTTCATTAACATGAGACTACCAGGCGATATAGGGGGTCTTCCTATCATGTCCGTGATATTGTTTTCATTAACATGAAACTACCGGTCGATATAGGGGGGCTTTCTATCATGTTCGTGATATAGTTTTCATTAACATGAGACTACCGGTCAACATAGTGGGTCTTCCTATCATGTCCGTGATATTTATTTAATTGACATGAGACTACCGTGCGATATACATGATATAGGGGGTCTTTCTATCACGTCCGAAAGTATTTTTTTAAATTAACATGAGACTACCGGGTGATATAGCTGTCTTTTATCATGTCCGTGAGTATATTTTTTCATTCACATGAGTGACTACCGGGCGACATAGGGGTCTTCCTATCATGTCCGTGATGTTTTTTCATTAACATGAGACTACCGGTCGATATAGGGGTCTTCCTATCATCATGTCCGTGATGTTTTTTTCATTAACATGAGACTACCGGTCGATATAGGGGGTCTTCTATCCTATCATATCCGTGATATTTTATTCATTGACATGAAACTACCGGGCGATATAGGGGTCTTTCTATCTTGTCCGTGAGTATTTTTGTATTAACATGAGACTACCGGTCGATATAGGGGGTCTTCCTATCATATCCGTGATATTTTATTCATTGACATGAAACTACCGGGCGATATAGGGGTCTTTCTATCTTGTCCGTGAGTATTTTTTTTTATTAACATGAGACTACCGGGCGATATAGGGGGTCTTCTATCTTGTCCGTGAGTATTTTTTTTTATTAACATGAGACTACCGGGCGATATAGGGGGTCTTCTATCATGTCCGTAAGTATATTTTTTCATTCACATGAGACTACCGGTCGATATAGGGGTCTTCCTACCATGTCCGTGATATTTTTTCATTGACATGAGACTACCGGGCGATATAGGGGGTCTTCTATCTTGTCCGTGAGTATTTTTTTTATTAACATGAGACTACCGGGCGATATAGGGGTCTTCTATCATGTCCGTGAGTATATTTTTTCATTCACATGAGACTACCGGTCGATATAGGGGGTCTTCCTACCATGTCCGTGATATTTTTCATTGACATGAGACTACCGGGTCGATATAGGGACTCTCTATCATGTCCGTGAGTACCGGTATTTTTTTAATTAACATGAGACTACCGGGCGATATAGGGGTCTTCTATCATGTCCGTGAGTACATTTTTTCATTAACATGAAACTACCGGTCGATATAGGGGGCTTTCTATCATGTCCGTGATATTGTTTTCATTAACGTGAGACTACCGGTCGACATAGGGGGTCTTCCTATCATGTCCGTGATATTTTTTTCATTGACATGAGACTACCGGGCGATATAGGGGGTCTTTCTATTGCGTCCGTGATATTGTTTTCATTAACATGAAACTACCGGTCGATATAGGGGGGTTTTCTATCATGTTCGTGATATTGTTTTCATTAACATGAGACTACCGGTCGACATAGGGGGTCTTCCTATCATGTCCGTGATATTTATTTCATTGACATGAGACTACTGGGCGATATAGGGGGTCTTCTATCATGTCCGTGAGTATATTTTTTCATTGACATGAGACTACCGGTCGATATAGGGGGTCTTCCTACCATGTCCGTGATATTTTTTTCATTTACATGAGACTACCGGTCGGTATAGGGGGCTCTCTATATGTCCGTGAGTACATTTTTTCATTAACATGAAACTACCGGTCGATATGGGGGGGCTTTCTATCATGTCCGTGATGTTGTTTTCATTAACATGAGACTACCGGTCGATATAGGGGTCTTCCTATCATGTCCGTGATATTTATTTCATTGACATGAGACTACTGGGCGATATAGGGGGTCTTCTATCATGTCCGTGAGTACATTTTTTCATTAACATGAAACTACCGGTCGATATGGGGGGGGGGGGCTTTCTATCATGTCCGTGATATTGTTTTCATTAACATGAGACTACCGGTCAACATATGGGGTCTTCCTATCATGTCCGTGATATTTATTTCATTGACATGAGACTACTGGGCGATATAGGGGGTCTTCTATCATGTCCGTGAGTACATTTTTTCATTAACATGAAACTACCGGTCGATATGGGGGGGGTGGGGCTTTCTATCATGTCCGTGATATTCGGTTTTCATTGACATGAGACTACCGGGCGATATAGGGGTCTTCCTATCATAGGGGGGGCTTTCATCATGTTCGTGATATAGTTTTCATGAACATGAGACTACCGTTCGACATAGTGGGTCTTCCTATCATGTCCGTGATATTTATTTTATTGACATGAGACTACCGGGCGATATAGGGGTCTTCTATCATGTCTGTGAGTACATATTTTCATTAACATGAAACTACCGGTCGATATATAGGGGGGCTTTGTATCATGTCCTTGATATTGTTTTCATTAATATGAGACTACCGGTCGACATCATGTCCGTGGATATTTATTTCATTGACCATGTTGACATGAGACTACCGGGCGATATAGGGGGTCTTTCTATCATGTCCATGATATATAGATCTGTGTGCATATAGGGATTCATTTAGACATGAGACTACCAGAGAGTTTGACATTTAATTATCAATAAAATAAAGGGGTCTTTCTTTATATATCTTTAAATATAGTAAGGGGGGCTTCTTTAGACAGTCGACATCATATGGGGTCTTTTTTTATTCGGCTTAGCAATCTTCTTCACAAACAACCCGAGACTACCAGTGAGTCTGTGAGCTCTTATTATTTGGCCTATTATACCGTATAAAATATTTGTTTGTTTAATCTTGTATATGGTAGGTAGGCAGTTTTATAGAATAATGAGTGATTATGAAATAACATTCAGAGAAAATGACCGGTACTGAAAATAACAATTCGATTTCAAAGAGGAAAATTAGTTTCATTTATTTATTTTAACTACTTCAATGTGGCAACATCCACATCCTGACACGGCCTTGAACGCTCACGCCGAATACAAGTTACACGACAGTTAGGGACGCACCAATAGATATCAATGGGGACTGTCGACTGGGTAGGGTAGTTGGGTCGATTTGTTTAGCACCCGGTTAGCACCTCGGTGAAGCATAATTGGAACACCTCGGTGAAGCAATTTTTGTTTGGGGGGGGGGGGTTTGAACACCTTGGTGAAGAATTTTTTTTCATTAACATGAGACTCAATTTTTTGTTTTCATCGTTAGGGGTGGTGCAATAATTATGTGTACCCCCGGGGGGTGAATTATAGGGGGGGCAAAGATCTTTTTCTTTGCTCAGATGGCGAGACAATTTTTTTCCATAAAACTATCAAGCCCTCCCTTTATATCTTATGGTGCGCCCTTATTGGTCTTCTCTTGCATTCAAGCAGTGACAGAAAACAATTTGAGCCACAGTTGCAATTTTATTGTTTCCCAAAAATTTTACTACAGCCTTATTATCACCAAACATGTCAGTTGACCTAAATTAGTAAGATAATGTCAAGAATATTTCTGGGCCCCTCCCCGCGATAACATTTAGGCTACCGTAATTACTGGGCTTTACCAGGGTTTTACGTAGCCTACTGTATACCACGTGAGGCCTCACGTGTGATGCCTGATACCATCATGGGCACTTCATGCCAATTTTAACTGCTCATTGATTTGTGCGAGCGAGCAGCGAGGAGAAAAAATATCGTGTCAACTCTTCTAATTGTCTCTACCAATTACCTTGTAATATTATGAACTATTATTTTATTTCTAACCAAAATACCCAGCCAGAAACACCGACTCTGAGACACCCCAGCCATCGCGCGCCATACTGTACTGCCCAGTGCCGGAGTGGTTTAATATGCCACTGGCTGACCCGAAGTGGCCCTGATATTACTCATTAATATTCATATTAACACAATGACGTACAGCATGAGACTACCGGTATATAGCAGTGTCGATGTCCAGAGAGCTGCTGCCAGCACTGTGCTGCCAGTGACTGCTATTAATTCCCCAGGGAACAGCGGTTAGTGGGTTGTGAGCTGTCACTGGGTTTTTTGCAGTTCTCAGTATATAGGGCGCACACCACTAAATAATCGTCCCATTGAAATACACGGAAAATACAAGAAAGTAAGTTTGTTTTTCTACCCCATGTAACAACATTTTAAAATTTTGATCGAATCAACGCCTTAAATAAAGATTAAACTTTTATTTAAATATGATTTTTTTGGGACAAGTTGAGACAAGCTTAAAAGATACGAACTCCTGAACAGCGCCATCCCGAATTTCAGCCGACACTCTCGCCTCCTTACCAGTTCCGCCATGATATTGTTCCGAGGGCCTATTGCCCATGTACATTCGATTCGAACATTTTCTGAACAGATTTGTAATGTTGAGCTCCTATTCTATCGCTTTTATCAAAACAACCAAGAGTCACTCAAATTTGGTTCCTTGGGACGCCGATATATTTCGTGATAGGCGCTATTTTTTACCGAACTATGAAGGGTTACACCAAATGCGGAAGGATTTAGTGTAGTGCACTCTTCTAAGAAGAAATATTTTTGATATTCTTTATTTTTGGAATCAGTGGTCAACATCCTACAAAAGTGTAATTGCTTTTTATCGCTAGTCGCTCTAAAGTTATAAAACAGGGCTCCAAACAAGCTGGGACTGGGTGAAAAATATGATACTTTTCGCAATTTTCGCATTCAAGGGCCAAAACAACATTTTGACCATGTTAAACTGTATTTATAATCCCATTAACATCTGGAAAGTGACTTTGTTTACTAAAATATGTACAATCACAAATATAACATGACCGGTGCGACATGTCATTATTTCACTTTCCCACTCTTATATCATGCATAATATAAGGACGTGCAAATAGGCATGTGCCTAAAGTTTGGGGGGGGGGGGGGGGGGTAGATAGAACGTCAATTTGACACCCTAAAATGTTAAATTTCCCAGTTGGATCTAAAATTAAGAACCCCCATCATTAGAATTGTTTGATAAATTTCTCTCTTGGGAATTGAATATTTGGTCATATAATAAAAATGCCGTCATTTTTCCACCATTAGGCCGTAATATAGTATGCTTTGACTTTAAATGTCTATTGAGACCCAATTAAAGGTTCCTTGATTATTTTCAAAACGGTTATAATTGAGTTTTGATCTTATAATTACATTTTGCATCAAAATAATTCCAAAGATGTTTCATTTTTTCTGCACCGAGATAATCAAAAGTGACCACTTCTATGATATTGTGGCCAAAACAGCTCAATTTCTATAGCCCGGTCTTAAATTGTCAATTCGACGGGAACTTGTGTTTTGAAGCAAATTTCTCAGTATGTTTAAGAATGAAATCGCAGATTTGTAGACGGAAATAGAAAACAGATCTTTTTTTTTTTTTTAAGACATCAGTTTCAGACAAAAATCTCAACTTTTTGGCACTTAAAATCAGGTATTAATCATGTCCATAGCCTATAAAAATGAGTCTTCGAAGGGCGCACACCACTAAATAATCGTCCCATTGAAATACACGGAAAAATACAAGAAAGTAAGTTTGTTTTTCTACCCCATGTAACAACATTTTTAAAATTTTGATCGAATCAACGTCTTAAATAAAGATTAAACTTTTATTTAAATATGATTTTTTGGGACAAGTTGAGACAAGCTTAAAAGATACGAACTCCTGAACAGCGCCATCCCGAATTTCAGCTGACACTCTCGCCTCCTTACCAGTTCCGCCATGATATTGTTCCGAGGGCCTATTGCCCATGTACATTCGATTCGAACATTTTCTGAACAGATTTGTAATGTTGAGCTCCTATTCTATCGCTTTTATCAAAACAACCAAGAGTCACTCAAATTTGGTTCCCTTGGGACGCCGATATATTTCAGATAGGTGCTATTTTTTACCGAACTATGAAGGGTTACACCAAATGCGGAAGGATTTAGTGTAGTGCACTCATAGCATGGTGTATAGTATATAATGTGTAATAAAAAAAGGCCCTGTGGTAGGGCTAAGCTGTGGTGTGCTAAACTTGATTTTCTTACTTACTTACTGATTGTGTTTATTTATTTGTATCATTTGTTTTCTCTCTTTAAAATCATTAGATATTATGGTTCAATACTTGTTTACATACAATAGTTTTATCTCTAATATTTTTAATGACTAGTTTTTTTGTCAACAATCAGGGAAATTGTTTTGTCGACAATACACCAGGCCGTGTGTCCTGAACTCGCCACCCTTAGCGTTACATGACAAATATTATGAATTTTTACACCAACCGGTTTCTAATTAGATTATCTCTACAATCATCAACCCTAAACTAGCAAAAGTATACATTTTTTTTTAGCTGAAGTCATCAGCAATTCCAATATATACATTTTAACTCATTATACAGGGTGACCTGCAAGTTATACAGGGTGGAATAAAAAAGATTTTGATAAAAAATGGGTCACTCAATGCATTGCTTATTACCAACTTACAGTAATAAACTGGAAGTAAACAACATTCATTTGGTTAGAGGATATGGAGAGCCAACTGACTTTGGAAGAAACCAAAATCACAGCTGTTTGGTAATCTCGGAATATAGGGTGTCCCAAAGTATGTTAGATTTTTTTACAATTCAGCATATTTTGAACCTAAACATTTTTCCCCTAACCCATACAGAAAAAATATGTCCATATTTAGATTCTTCGTCAAATTTCCCTTCAGAAAATCTATACTTTGACTATGATAGGATAAGTAGGCCTAATTAAAATTTTACAGTAACTTTCAGATTTTGAAGACATCTACATTACTTACTATAGTGTTTAATAGGACAACGGGTAGTTTTGTATGGAAAAGTTTGTATTTTCTAACTAAACCAATCATAAATGATTAAAAACAATTAGTAGAATTGTATTGTTTAGCTGTAAGGCTGTGAGTCGTTTAGATGCGAAATAGAGTCCAAATCCAATTTGCAGCCTTTACAGAAGCAGATTACGCACTAAAAATACCATTCCCATAGAGTTTGTGTATACCACATCCCCCACCACCACATCCCCCACCACCGCCACCCTGCCCATTCTGAATCCTATGAAGCACAGTCTCAGTATTAAAAAAGTTCAAGTATTTCTTTTTACAGGGTTGAAAGTGCATTTTATTTAGCAATAAAATGAGACCACAGGCATGACAATAACTTCTTGCTTGACAGAGATATCATCATTTGTTTTGAGTCAACTTTGGCAAAATGTAACGTCGCCACCTTTTTTTGGTGGCGAGCTCAAGACACACGACCACCAACTTTGTCGACAACAGCCCTAGTCATGCATGTTACAAAGCAGGCAAGTAAATAACACTTGAGATCTTTTCAACTGCCTAAGCAACAACAATGGAGCTGCCCACCTAGATGAAAAGAATTTCACTTGTTATTTACCTCCCTGTTGCAAAGGATTCTGGTAAGGGTAAGAGATCTTCTCTGGAGCAAATTTAATCTATTCTTCAACCTTCAACTAGGAGCATTAAGGCCAATGACTGACAAACATAATCAACACAACCAAATTGGCTTTCAGAAAACAAATTTGTCTGCAGGATTTTAGGTTCCAAAGTTAATTGAACAATTTTATTTGACCAATACTGGAATTTTGTTCAAATGTTGAATGCTTTCCCAGGGATGACGTCTTTCCAACCAAATATATATTTATCTATGTTCATGATGTCAGAAATGCATTTGATGACTTCATAAAACCTGTGCTTATCACTTAAGGAATTTGGAATGAGCGTTTTGAGCTTTTCGACAGTATTTTTTGTGAGACATGAGAGCACATCAGACTTATCGAATTGCATTCTGAATACGAAGAATGTCTTTCTGATATCAAATAATTTTCATTTTTTTGAAATTCAGGATATAATACAAATTTTATGACAAATTATTAAAATTTGATATTTTTTTCATTTTTGATATATAACCGTCCTCAAAGTAAATTTCATAAATCTGATGATATATTCTTAAAGTGTATGTAAGCTGGGAGGAAAAGACGACGATCAATTGAAATTTTGACCTTTCATATTGAAGATATGGATTTTGTTCCCTAAAAGACCTTATTTTTTTTGGTGTTTTGGGAAAAATCCATATCTTCAATGCGAAAGGTCAAAATTTTCAATTGATCGTCGGCTTTTCATCCCAGCTACATACACTTTAAGTATAAATCATCAGATTTATAAAGTTTACTTCGAGTACTGTTAAATATCAAAAATATCAATTTTTAATGATTTGCCATAAAATGTGTATTACATTGCGAATTTCAAAAAATCTAAATTATTTGATATCAGAAGGACATTCTTCTTATTCAGAATGCAATTCGATATGTCTGATGTGCTCTAATGTCCCACAATAAATACTGTCCAAACGCCATACCCCATCCCTTAATGATGTGTAACACCGATCAACTACCTCATCATCCATTTTTCTGATAAAAACCGCGATTTTGATATCAGAAGAAAGCTTTTGTTTGCATTACACTAGCAAAATTTAACATCTGAGATACATTTAGTTCTGATGAACAGTGAGTACAAAATCATGGTGAATTGTTATGGGCATTGTTATACATGGTTTTGCTTCTCATATCAAAACCGCTGCAGCAATACAACTCAAAATTTGTAATAAGATTGTTTTAATGGTAGGCCTTAATGTAAAAGAGAAAATAAAATTTGAAAAAAAACTGACCACCCACTTGTACAGGAAAACAAATGTTAGATAAATTACATTGATCCATCTGCACACACATGATGTCAGCAAAAACAGAGATTCTGTTCTGATAACAAGGATTAAAATGCATTTGATGACATCGCAGAACTTAACACAGGAAATAAATGTTAGATAAAAATAAGTTTATAGATGTCAACAAAAACAGATAGCTTTGTTAGGATACTATAAATATGACCGAAAATGTGTTTTATGAAATTATATTTGTTTTTGTTCTCATGAATGAACAGGAAAGCAAATGTTTGATAAAAACCATTCAACTACCTGCAAAAGTAATGTCAACAAATACAGAGATAGTTTAGTTTTGATAATTAGGCCAAAAAAAACACCAAGTTTGTTTCCTGTAGCGCGCACATTTCGTTTTTGACGGCTTATTGTGCAATTTGAATTTTTTTTACTTACAGAGAAAAAAAAAAAAAAAAAAAAGCAGGACAAATCGCAAAAAAATAATATAAAACACTACTGGAGTAAACATTTACACATTACACAACAAACGAGCATAGTGAAAACTACTGCATGTTGCACACCGACATCGCCTGGCTAATAATTATTTGGTGCTGCAGAGACATTAAAATGAATACACGGGATCCATACACGTGAATTGCTATGCACGATTTTGATATCAGACGAAAATCTTCGGATACTGGGTTACAAAATGATGAATATCTCCCGTAAATGAATTTTTCTCAAGAAACCAGATGTGGTCTCATACACTTGAAAATACTTGTTGAACAGATATTATAGTCGTTAGCGTGCGCTTTGAAAATTGGCCGTGCGCTTTGAAGTCAAAATTTGACCAAAACTCTCAATTTTATATTGCGTTGGTCCTATATGGACTACAGCGCACAGCAGGCTATAGCGGCACTCACTCAAGTGGAGAGAGTATAACCATTGACCGCAATGTCGTATACAAGCTTGCTTACAGAGCGAGAAATCAATTACCCCGTCTATACAGTAGCCTTAGTCAAGTCACTTCGCTAATAATATGCATCTCATAAGGTCCGAATAAAATGGTCATAGGTGGCTGTGGATTCAACCTACCATGGCGATTTCTACTATGAAGATATCGGGGCGATGTCACTGTGTGTTGAAAGGGGGTCATAAATATTCTTGAATATGAAGAAATATGATTTTTTTTTTTTTTTTCGGAGAAACCCACTGTAAATTCCCATTCCAATTTGCAGCGAAATGGTATTTTTTCCCATTTCAAGACATGGATTTAAAAAAAAAAAAATTGTTTAAAGGCATTTCACATTTGACATTTTGGACCTGCTACAGGAAACAAACATGTTTTTTTTTGCCTTATGATTAAAATGTGTTTGACGACACCGGAATACATGAAGATAAAAATATATCTGTCTGTGTCATAATTAAACAAGATATCTTTCAAGGTCATATTAACAACAAAATGGCAACAATAGATGTGTTCCCAATTACAAAATAATTTGTCTATCTGTGTTGTCATTAAACAATAAAGAGGTTTTAATTATTCCGTCTTAAATGACATAATCAGATTTGTTTTTCTCATATGAAGAGCATTACTAAATGATATAAAAACATATCTAGTATCTGTGATGTCATGCAAAATTATATTTAGCCTCGTCAAATTAAGAGCAACAAGGACCATTCACAAACACTTGTTAGGGGGCCTGATGCAAAAAAGGGGCCCTGAAATTTTTTGACCCTCCTAAGGGGGGCCCTGAAAAATGACCACAAATTTTCCTGGGAAAATTGAGTTTATATGCTTTTTATGGGGTTGACTCATAATTTTCATGTCAAAAAGTGGGGCTCTGAAATTTTTGAGGTCTGTAAAGGGGGGGCCCCGAAATATTTTTTCGCTATGAAATTTTTTTGCATCAGGCCCCCCCTAACAAGTGTTTGTGAACGGTCCCCAAGGTCTTTGAAAAACCTGCCAAAGCTGGTGCATATGGATGCAGTTACTTTAAGGGAACACTGTGGAAAGCATTGTAAACAACCTTCCCCAGACCTAATCAGGTCGTAGCCACTGCCGGAATGAACGTACACATACGCTCTATGACATCATCATCAAAATGACATTGCTCGTGGTCAAATTAAAAATAGAAAAAGAATAGTTTTGTCATAATTGCTGTGGGAAAATGGTAGATGACATCAGAACAGTTGCATCATTACTAATATTAGATTTCTAAAGGAAATCAGAGTGTCCAATTACTCCATCTTGCAGATATCTATGGTGATTGAATTGCACAATAAAAGAGAAAAACCTGTTTTTGGCTGATAAACTTTAGGTTTCTGAAGTTTTTCACACAGAAACCCTGAGTTGTCAACTGAAATAAGCTTTCTAAAAGATTTGGGCTTTTCGAGTTCAATAAACCTGGTGTTTCAATCCAAAAATTAAAGCCATATTGTAACATTTCCATTCATTTATTTTTCTCAAAATGCAAGTTTTCACTGTCAGATATGCCACCTTACCATTTTGGCCGTAACAGATTGGGCAAAACAAACAAAATTATTGCTATTTTATTTAGGGCTGTGCAATAATTATGAGCCCTGGGGAGGGTAAAATTGGGGGGGCAAGAAATGTTTACGAGCCAAGAGGGGGGGGGGCAAGCGATTTTTGGCACGCATTTATGGGGCGCTTTTTAATAAAACGCTCTAAAAAGGCTTAGGAAAACAGTACGGAAACGCTTAAATATGGCATGTTCAAGGGAGGGGAAAGGATTTTGACGGGCCAAGAGGGGGGGGGGGCAAGCGATTTTTGGCGAGCCGTTTGGAAATTGGGGGGCTCATAATTATTGCACAGCCCCTTAATACCACCGTATATGTCGCCAATGCATGTCACTCTGTAGATCATGACTGAGTTTGGTTCTTTTGATGTGTTGTGACCTTCCAGTGTGCGCCGTGTAGTATGTACAGTGTTATGGCCATCCCATACGTGTTCTTCTAATATTTTTATCATAATAACTAAATGACATACTCCGTTTAGAGAATAAACGATAGAAATTTTTATTTTGACTATCCTCTACCGTGTGATAGACGACAGGCAGATCCAGTAGTTTGAGTAGTGCTGCCTGTCGCACACCGACATCGCCCGGTTAATAATTACATTATACAACCAGAGACACTGAAATGAATACACGGGATCGATACACGTAAATGTGCTATGCACGATTGATATTCAGACGATAAATCTTTGGATACCGGGTGGAAAATGATGAATATCTCCCGTGAATGATTTCGTATAAAGAAACCAGATGTGGTTCCTTGCACTTGAATATATATTTTGAACAGATAGTCGTTAGTTTGCGTCTTGAGAGAGTAGCTTGCGTCTTGAACTGAAAAAGTGACCAAAATTCAAGATTTTAAATAGCGCAGCGTAGACCCTCGTGGAGGTAGTCTCGGGCCAGACTGTATGTGGCTATCACGAACATACAGGATCGACAAGTGTCAGACCGACTGACACAAACTGGCTGTGTAGGAGACTATCGTAGAGGCAGTCTATAAGCAGATGACAATGGCGAATGTATGCTCACTGACCGTACAGAGGTCAGTCACAGGCTAATGTCATTAGCCTTAGTCGGATGTCCTTCAGCCCACTATGCATTTAAAAACTATTAAACAGGTGGGAACACAATGGCCATGCGTGGCTGTGGATTCAACCTACCATGGCATTTTCTGCCATGAAGATATCGGGGCGATGACACTGTGTGTCGTCTATCATAGGTAGAGGATAGTCAAAATAAAAATTCCTATCGTTTATTCTCATTCTTAGTCAGTTAAATATTATTTTAATAACTGTAAACTATTTTTAAAGCAAAAATTAAGTTACCGTCATAAAAACTCCCCTTTTTCTAAAATGAAAGAAACTTGTTTACAACTTCACATCTTTTGTTGCGCGTACTGCTAGCACGTGCGAGTATTCCGCACTGCGTCTACTCATACAACACGATACATACGCGCACTTCTACAAGCGTGTTACACATTATCAACACGTGGGGTCGTCTACGGCCTGATAGACGACACCCGAAATCATGCGATTGTCCAATCAGATTATGTGTCTACGTAATAGACCACTCCCACTGACTAAGAATGTTTATTCAAAATAATCTCAGATTTTGTTACAACAGCGTACACAGCACCACAAAGCCATAATTTTTGTCAGGGTACGTTAGTTTACTAAATTGCATTACAATCTTGTAAATATCCTCCTCAGCAAATATTGCAATATGGCTTTAAGTTTCACCGATTTGAGAAGCCTTTTCAAAACCCTGCTTTTATCAAGTTTGAAGAAAAAGGTTTTGTTGATTCAAGTAACCAGGTTGATTGATTAAAAAAGTCAAGTTTTTTGAAGCTGTAGAAAATAGGTTTTTCAAAACTTGAGAAGGGTTTTGTTGTTCACCTCCTAATTCCAGACATGCTAGTTGTTACAAGTATATTTAATTTGTTGATTGCTTTACGAATGGTTTGAGACAGTTTGTACATTCTATGCATAACATGGTGTGATGTAACATTGCCTGACTCCAGCTTTTAAATCTGCAACAATGTGGTTCAGAGGTACTTCAGAAATCCAGTTTAATGCGGACTTCCCGAGCACGTTTGGGACCATGTATACCCTATCTCCTCTAATAAACGCACTGGGTGTGGAATTTGTTAAAATGGGGGCATTTCTTGAGGGTCATTTTTAGAACAACAATAATTCTTGTTAAAATTGTTAGGTAAGCTTAAACATCACACTGAAATTATGAACTTAGGATCAATGCCTTTTGGTTCAGCTGCAGGTATGTGGTGTCACTTTTGCCAATTATCGACGCCATTAGCAATCGTGTGAACAGTGTGGTAAGCTTACTACACAAGACAGCAAGGAAATTGTTTGGTGTTTTTTTTTTCAAATTATTTTGGCTTTATTGCCAAATGCAGAAGAGACAAATCTTTTTTTATTTATTTTTTTGGCCTTAAAGTCAGAAGTCACAACTGCTACTTTAATTGACTTGGTCATGATGTCCTTTACTGTAAGAGCTTCTCCTGACACAAGCTAGACAGTTCAATACTTGGCCGACAATGAACCTGTAGAAACTCTTGACTTGTATTTCAATCTTACATTCAAAGTCTCTTTTAATCACATTTGAACCTCAATCTGTAAGGGCAAGCTCTTTCAAGCATATGCCGCAATAAGAATAAATGACATTATGATGTGTACATTGAAAATCAGACAGGATATACTAATGTAAATTTTGGGCATTTTTATTTAGTTGTAAGAAAAATTGAAAAATGAAAAAAAATTGCCATGATGTAGCAAAAAAAAGAAAGAAAAAAAAATTCCACATTTCGCATCACTTTTTTTTCCAAATTTTTTTAAAAGCCAAATGCTGAAGAGACAGATCTCTTTTTTTTTTCTTTTGCCTTAAAGTCAGAAGTCACAACTGCCACTTTAATTGACTTGGTCACGATGTCCTGAACAAAGTACTGTATGAGCTTCTCCTGACATAAAGCTAGACAGTTCAATACTTGGCCGACAATGAACCTGCAGAAACTCTTGACTTGTATTTCAATCTTACATTCAAAGTCTCTTTTAATCACATTTGAACCTCAATCCGTAAGGGCAAGCTCTTTCAAGCATATGCCGCAATAAGAATAAATGACATTATGATGTGTACATTGAAAATCAGACAGGATATACTAATGTAAATTTTGAACATTTTTATTTAGTTGTAAGAAAAATTGAAAAATGAAAAAAAAATTGCCATGATGTAGCAAAAAAAGAAAGAAAAAAAAATTCCACATTTCGCATCACTTTTTTTTTCCAAATTTTTTTAAAAGCCAAATGCTGAAGAGACAGATCTCTTTTTTTTCTTTTTTTTTTCTTTTGCCTTAAAGTCAGAAGTCACAACTGCCACTTTAATGGACTTGGTCACGATGTCCTGAACAAAGTACTGTATGAGCTTCTCCTGACATAAAGCTAGACAGTTCAATACTTGGCCGACAATGAACCTGTAGAAACTCTTGACTTGTATTTCAATCTTACATTCAAAGTCTCTTTTAATCACATTTGAACCTCAATCTGTAAGGGCAAGCTCTTTCAAGCATATGCCGCAATAAGAATAGATGACATTATGATGTGTACATTGAAAATCAGACAAGATATACTAATGTAAATTTTGGGCATTTTTATTTAGTTGTAAGAAAAATTGAAAAATGAAAAAAAATTGCCATGATGTAGCAAAAAAAAAGAAAGAAAAAAAAATTCCACATTTCGCATCACTTTTTTTTTTTCCAAATTTTTTTAAAAGCCAAATGCTGAAGAGACAGATCTCTTTTTTTTTTTTTTTTTCTTTTGCCTTAAAGTCAGAAGTCACAACTGCCACTTTAATTGACTTGGTCACGATGTTCTGAACAAAGTACTGTATGAGCTTCTCCTGACATAAAGCTAGACAGTTCAATACTTGGCCGACAATGAACCTGTAGAAACTCTTGACTTGTATTTCAATCTTACATTCAAAGTCTCTTTTAATCACATTTGAACCCCAATCTGTAAGGGCAAGCTCTTTCAAGCATATGCCGCAATAAGAATAAATGACATTATGATGTGTAGATTGAAAATCAGACAGGATATACTAATGTAAATTTTGGGCATTTTTATTTAGTTGTAAGAAAAATTGAAAAATGAAAAAAATTGCCATGATGTAGCAAAAAAAAAGAATGAAAAAAAAATTCCACATTTCGCATCACTTTTTTTTTCCAAATTTTTTTAAAAGCCAAATGCTGAAGAGACAGATCTCTTTTTTTTTCTTTTTTTTTCTTTTGCCTTAAAGTCAGAAGTCACAACTGCCACTTTAATTGACTTGGTCACGATGTCCTGAACAAAGTACTGTATGAGCTTCTCCTGACACAAGCTAGACAGTTCAATACTTGGCCGACAATGAACCTGTAGAAACTCTTGACTTGTATTTCAATCTTACATTCAAAGTCTCTTTTAATCACATTTGAACCCCAATCTGTAAGGGCAAGCTCTTTCAAGCATATGCCGCAATAAGAATAGATACCATTATGATGTGTACATTGAAAATCAGACAGGATATACTAATGTAAATTTCCTTTTACCAGTGCTCATATCATAAGGATAACTCCTGTTCAAAATGAAACATACACCCACCTACATACTGTTGTTGCCTTGTCCCTGGACCACAATGGCCTCGTCCCAATGCCATAGTTCAATAACCTCAATTAAACAATCAGAGAGCAAAATTTGACCTCAAGTTGCGGAGTATGAGTTTGTGTACCCAAATTTCCAAAGGTCATTCAATGAATATGCAACTGTATTGGGGTTAAAAAAATGTGCCCTGATAGATGAGCATGTTGTGGATCCTAGTGATTGAAATCTGTCATATCCCTGTGGATGATCTAAAAATTGTCTCCCACAGAGGGAGTATGTTTTTCAAATGGTATTGGCTATTATTTTGAAACCCATATTCCCCCTGTATATGGATGGCTTTACCTATATATTCTACAACAGGAGTGAGTATTTCAAAAGATATATACTTCAGCTAAATCTTTCACATGGGGAGTATGAAGTTCAATCAGACTAACCCATTTTGAATGAATTCTTGCTTCCTCTATGGACATAAAATGTGATATGAACTGATCCAACCAGTCCAAAGGAAGCAATTTTGAAAATTTGACTTTTTGTTGTCATCAACTTGTACAATGTACAGAAACATGTCAATGTATGCATTTTATTGTTTTTTGCTCTCTATTTTTGCCTGTATTTTAATTTTAAAATTGCCACCCTATTCCTGGTTGATCAGACCATGTCACAACTCATAGTCATATAATGGCTACAATTCACTAATATTATACCACTCTGAATCTGAATTGTCACTTTCCAATTGAGCAGCAAGAGACTTTTGACTCTGGACCAAAAGGTGCTGGGTCATTCATTCTGCACTTTGTCAGAGTGTCCAGTGGCGTGGCGTCATAGGGGCACGGGGGCACATGCCACACAAAGGAAAATAGCCAAAAATGGCTTGTGCCCTCCAATCAGACCCGTGCCCCCCAATCATGATCAGTGCCCCCCAATATTATGACCCACACTACGCCACTGTGAGTGGATCAAAGCCAAAATATTGTTCCTGGGCGGAGTGATTTAGTGCTGTGCACCCAGAATCATGTGGGTAAACAATGGTATATAATTTGTCAGTGTGGTTTAAAATGTCTTAAAATGCAAACCATCCCTAATAAAACCACAGATCGAACTGCCATGTGTAGATGTGTGTTAATTGTCAAATGTTCACTGTGCAGCTATTGCACTTGCCCACTTCTGGCACTGAGCAGAGCACATATGTGACTCCTCGCCACAACTGAGCCCGGATGTCGCCAATCATCATTTTTGAGATATTCAACCAAAATATTCTGCTTGAAATTAGCTTTAAAATGATGTATATCATGTCTATAGTACTTGACATTTAAGTAGTGAAAAATCAATAAAACAGTCAATAAATCCTTTCTTTCCTATTGTTTATTGTTAAGTTCGATGGAGCATATCTCAATAGTGGCACTGGCGACATCCGGGCTCAGTTGTGGCGAGGAGTCACATATGGTATATTTTATGGACCAATAAAGATTCCATTAATAGCAAAAAATAGAATAATATATCACCATGTAGGCCTGTATGATGACAATTAGCATATATTCGTTCAACAAGTTCTTGTTGTTCAATCTATTTCAATTTGACAGAAAATCAATTATATTTGATGTCGAATGTGTGCTGGAAATATAGTTTTGATTTTACATGTTTCTCAACTTTCCTGATCAAATAGAAGATGGGATTAAATTAAATAACAAAAACATGTTGCATCGAATATTCGGCATAACTACAGAATACCCACCTCACCTCCCAACACAGTGTTAGGGTTAGGGTTAGGCTTAGGGTTAGGATTAGGATTAGGATTAGGGTTAGGGTTAGGGTTAGGCACCCTAAGCAGGGTATTCAGTAGTTACTCCGAATATTCTATATCAAAGAAAGGGTTAGGGTTAGGGTTAGGTTAGGGTTAGGGTTAGGCACCCTGAGCGGGGTATTCTGTAGTTACTCCGAATATTCTATATCAAAGAAAGAGTATACAGTGGGCCTTATGCAGATGCACATGAATTAGTACACATTTGATTTACAAATTATCTTTACAAGCAGTTAAAAAGTATTATGAAAAGTAGAACGTATGGAAGCTATTTGCCTCATATTATTTTGAATGTTAGACACCAATAGCATGGGTAGTTTAAATATTAACTGTTTAATACCACTTTGTACTACTTTCACAAATGAAGAGCTTATTTCCATACCATGTTAAGTCCACAAACACATGTGTCTGATTTACCTGTGCGATATTGCTATGGGTTGTGATGCTATAGGTGTTATATTTCAGTTGTATGCACCATTACAAAACAAACAGTGGATGGATGCACAGTAACAATACTGTGTGAGGCCTTTGATTCCCAAATGAGAACAATAGTCTGCATATTGTTAACCAGCATTGTTGTGGTAAATAATTGGTTGTTGATGGTACAACTCATTGTTGCTAATGTCAAACTTGTCAAAGTATAGTGAAATAAAATCCATTAAAAAAGGCTGTTGGTTTACAAATCTGGACTTTCTTTGCTTGTATTTATTTACAAACAACATTTCAAAGTACATACATATCGCATCAGCTCAATTCCTCAAAAGAAACAAGGTCTATAGTGCACAGGCGTGTTAAGAGTAAATATTTCAAAGA
This sequence comes from Amphiura filiformis, assembly GCF_039555335.1. Classification (NCBI taxonomy): domain Eukaryota; kingdom Metazoa; phylum Echinodermata; class Ophiuroidea; order Amphilepidida; family Amphiuridae; genus Amphiura; species Amphiura filiformis. The sequence continues at coordinate 40,678,031 of NC_092639.1, read as the reverse complement.
AAAATTCTTTTGTTTTATATTGTTTTCTAGGATGATTGATGAATCACACCTCCTTTTCTTTCCTAACAAATTTTCTCCTCAACTTGTCTCATTTGCTACTAACAACCAGTATTCAGTGAAATTCCCCCCACTGAGCAATACCTAGAAACTTCCGATTAAACTGCTGAGAGCAACACTCTTTTAACCAAAGTACTCGAAACCTGTGACTGCCTATTGTCAATACAGATTGGGTAAAGCCTTTTTCATCTACTGCTGATAGCAATAGGTAAGTTAATCAAGTTACCCACACTAAGTTGAAACTTGCGGTCTACTATATTGCATAGTTATTGGGAATTTTTTCCACCAAAAGTTGTTTCATGGCCATATTTGTTTATGTTGCCATTGCAAAATATACAACTATGACCTGAACATATCGTTATGAATTCGGCAGAGTGACGAATCGAGAATTTTGAGCAAATTGAGTTTTTGTATGCTTATGATTATGTTTCAGGTTATCTTTTATTTCCACCAAAAATTAATGGTAAATCTTACTCACCGGCGTAGTTATTGAAATTTTGATTTGGACGAATTGCGCCTAAGTGCGATAAATGAATTCGGCAGAAAGACAAATCGTATACGTAGCTGTACAAATCATGTTGATCTATTAGTATTGTATAGCAGGGAACCCCGAATTTTCTATATTACATGTCCTATACTAATATTTTGATACCAACGTATAGCTGAAGGTATCTTCTATCCAGTGATACCAAAATAAGTACAAACATTCCCCACATGATATTGCTGTGGTTTAATAATGTGAGTGCGCGCCTGTGAAATTGAAAAATCCCGAAAATCATACATGCAAAATATAGGCCAATATTCTTATTTTTGCTTTAAAAGCCTTGAGTTTTTGCTAAATATTACAGGGATGACTATTTATAACTTATATAGCAAGTTAAGTCTACATAGCCTTAGGACAACCAGTAATTTCTACACAAAAGCCCCAAATCAAGAATGCATGCTATGGTTTACACGTAGTTGAATGCATATTCGACCTCTCTCTGCGCAGTGGTAGAGACATTTTGGATACAGCATAAAGCCGAATAGCTGTTAAAACGTGTTTTGAGAGATATATCGATTATTTCAGAACATGCAAGTATTGCCAATAATTCGTGTACATTCACTTCTATAATATACATTTCAAATGAGTGCTCACAAATGTTCTAAATTTTTAGAAGAACCAATGGAATGGTACCAAGAGTTTCAAACGCCGTTTACTCAGAACAGCAATTTTGCGTATTCGGCACTCTGTCGTGTTCATAACGATATGTAAAACAACAAAAATGTATATACAATTTGTGTGTAAAATCTATTGGCGATAACAAAAAGTATTTTGTCTATGAAAACATTGATTTTTGCTATCTACTGATGATAACAACATATCTCAGACTCGACAAAACCTTGGTACTTGCTATCTACTGATAATAACAATATATCTCAGACTGGACAAGACCTTGGATCTTGCTATCTACTGATGATAACAATATATCTCAGACTGGACAAGACCTTGGATCTTGCTATCTACTGATGATAACAATATATCTCAGACTGGACAAGACCTTGGATCTTGCTATCTACTGATGATAACAATATATCTCAGACTGGACAAGACCTTGGATCTTGCTATCTACTGATGATAACAATATATCTCAGACAGGACAAGACCTTGGATCTTGCTATCTACTGATGATAACAATATATCTCAGACTGGACAAGACCTTGGAACTTGCTATCTACTGATGATAACAATATATCTCAGACTGGACAAGACCTTGGAACTTGCCATCTACTGATGATATCAACATATACCTTAGACTTGATAAAACCTTGGAATTTACTATCTACTGATGATAACAATATATCTCAGATATGGACAAAATCTTGGTACTTGCTATCTACTGATGATAACAACATATCTCAGATTGGACAAAATCTTGGAACTTGCTATCTACTGATGATAACAATATATATTAGACTCGACAAACCTTGGAACTTGCTATCTACTGATGATAACAATATACCGTAAACGTTCGCCTACTGGCGCACACGGGCTCCTTTGCATTGGGGTAAATTTCATGTACAAAAAGAGACCTCCATCCTCTGAAAATCCTAACAAGAATTAATGGTACGTACCCTTATTTGCTGGTGGGATTTTTATGGGAGGACACTTTTAGATTGTACCTAAACAGTCAAAATTCAGTAATAGGTAAATTTTCACAGGACAATTTTCTGGACACATGACACCAGTGGTGTAGCCAGCACTTTTTCAGAGGGGGGGGGCAAAGGGGCAAGACAAATGTTAAGGGGGGGCACCTTTTGGTGACAAAATCAGTTAATGTTACTAATTAATGTTATTGATGATAACAATATATCTCAGACTGGACAAGACCTTGGAACTTGCTATCTACTGATGATAACAATATATCTCAGATTGGACAAAATCTTGGAACTCGCTATCTACTGATGATAACAATATATCTCAGACTCAACAAAACCTTGGAATTTACTATCTACTGATGATAACAATATATCTCAGATTGGACAAAACCTTGGAACTTGCTATCTACTGATGATAACAATATATCTCAGACTGGACAAAACCTTGGAACTTGCTATCTACTGATGATAACAAGATATCTCAGACAGGACAAAGCCTTGGAACTTGCTATCTACTGATGATAACAATATATATCAGACGGGACAAAACCTTGGAACTTGCTATCTACTGATGATAACAATATATCTCAGACGGGACAAAACCTTGGAACTTGCTATCTACTGATGATAACAATATATCTCGGATTGGACAAAACCTTGGAACTTGCTATCTACTGATGATAACAATATATCTCAGTCAGGACAAAGCCTTGGAACTTGCTATCTACTGATGATAACAATATATCTCGGATTGGACAAAACCTTAGAATTTGCTATCTACTGATGATAACAATATATCTCAGACTGGACAAAACCTTGGAACTTGCTATCTACTGATGATAACAATATATCTCAGACTGGACAAAACCTTGGAACTTGCTATCTACTGATGATAACAATATATCTCAGTCAGGACAAAGCCTTGGAACTTGCTATCTACTGATGATAACAATATATCTCAGACTGGACAAAACCTTGGAACTTGCTATCTACTGATGATAACAATATATCTCAGACTAAGTAAGGTTCAAGTAGAACCTAAAAAAGGTTCTTGAATTGTCCTGCATGTAGAACCTCAAATGGTTCTACAAAGAACCTAAAATGGTTCTGGAAAGGCTTGAATGAACTGTTTTAGACCTGAAAAAGTTCTATATATATAGAATGGTTCATTTAACAATGTTTAATTTCATAAAAGGATTTCATAAAACCCCTTTTTCTTGAGCTGTTCTGTACGTAGGGTTTTTATATGGGAAACTGGGGGAAGAGTTAATTCTGATAGGGGATTTTCCCCCATGATCCCCTGTGGTGCTACCACTAAGCTCAGCCAACCTCTAATACACTTACAAATCAAAGCGGGCTTTTCTTATTGATTACTTTAAAAGACGATAACAGATAAGGCATATACTATGGATCAGTACATCACTGCATGGTTGTAATGATTTATATATCAGTGCCAGAAGTGGGTAAGTGCAATAGCTGCCCTGTGAACATTAGGCAATTTACACAGAGTATTATGTACTCATCTACACATGGCAGCTATTGCACTTACCCACTTCTGGCAATGAGCAGTTGACATACCTCCATGTATGACATAAAACAAGATATAAATACCAGCACAGACTGGTGTAGTGATCAATTATTTATCTTATAACTTCCTGTCAAGCCAAATAATTATAGAGACTTGATTATTAGATACATCACAGTTCACTGCATAGGATTCAATTATTCAAAGTGCTAGCTTTGTGAGGATAAGATAGATACAGGCAAATGCTATTGTAGAGGCCAAATAATGGCATAAAAAGAAAAATGAGAAGTAAAGAAAATGGAAAATGGAAAAGCACTACAGTCTGTCCACTTAGAAGTACAAACCAAATCTGTGGTATCGGGGGTCGATGCTTTGCGTCACACGTGCGTGTTAAAAAGATGCGCCGCGTAAAGAGCGTGGTGCGCTCGGCTAGTACAAATCATGCAGCAGTTGGCGCGTCAAAGAAGCATTTATGCATGCATTGCACCGAAATAATTATTCTTTAAACCTCTATGTGGACAGACTGTACACACTTATTTTTACTCTACCAGTATGTGAAATGCCCTATTTTTGTGTGTGTTTTGGCCCACTCTTTTCTTCTTCAAATTTAGGGTTAGCTAGAAATCTTTAGTGTGTAAGAGACTTATTTCAGTCTCTTACAAACACACTCGGCAGTCCACGCTTTATAATGCGTGGCGGTTCGAAATTCTGAAAATTGGTGAAAGCGTGGGGGTTTAAACTTTTTGGGTAAAAAGCGTGGACTGATATAAAGCGTGGGATTAAAATAAAAAGCGTGGCGCTTCTTCCAACTTACAGTAGGGGAGAGCGGGGAGTGTTCGCCCTAGGGGTAGGTTCGCCCACCCCTTGTTTCTCAGCACTACGGCTATCGGGGAATTTGGTGTTGGCAAAATTAGGTGACAAAGGTCATTATAAACTTCTCATATTAGCTACGTGACATATAGGGACGTGTTCATCGAACTGCAGCCAAAACAAAAAATTTACACCAAAACGTAACTTTGTTTTGCATTAATAATGTTGTATTATCATTGATACATAAATACAGATGGTTTTAATGGAAATCTGTATTGGGAACATATGGGATTTGTCAAAGATTAAATGCAGTTATAAACTCCTTATTCGATTTGAATTTTGCATACCCTTAAGAAAATACAAAAATGTGCACAAGGGGCACGTTAAGCCCTTTTTGAGGATGGGGCATGTTCGCCTATATATCTTCCCGGGCGGACTTACCCCCAAACTGGAGGGCGGACCTGCCCCATCCGCGTATTATGCAAAATATTAATAATTATACCATTAAACAAGGTAAAACAACTGAAAATCATGTTTTTAAAAGTTATGTGGTATCAGTATTGCTCATACCACCATTTATTTCCTAATCCATAATCTCCCCGAAGTTGTAAACATGATACGTTTAAACTCACTTTGGACCCCTACATTTTACCCTGACCCGACCCCTGCAACAAATTTAGTGACTCCCCCAGAAGAGAATGAATGCCCTGTATACCCTTGCTAAATGTTTGCATTGAATATGTTATTGTTATGCAATGTTTAAAACCTTTTTTGGGATTAGGGTGAACTTACCCCACTATATGGGCTTAACCTGCCCCAATATGGGGCAAGTTCGCCACTTTGCAAAACTTTTTGTTTGCTCTATCCTGTTGCTATTGTAAGCCCTATAGTTCTGGGATTGTGGCGTATATAGCTAAGACATAGGGCTTTCACATGGGCTAATCAGGTCATCCCTAACCTTAAAATTGACATCGCTAGGCTGGTCAGAAAAAAATAGGGCGAACACTCCCCGCTCTCCCCTATATTTTTATTGAATGATAAAATAATCATAGTTCCAAGAAAAATCACTAAAACTTGCACACTATGTTGCAAGATAAAATTCCATTTGATGCAGGCTCGCGCTTGTTTACGTGAATCCAGTGCAATGTACACAATATCCTCCCCGGAAGCCCTGCCAAAACACTAGACGTCATATGCAAATGTCCGATTTTCCATGACGTGTTATTTTTCTTTACATTGATCGTATATGAGTGACGTCATTATCATGCATAATTGATTGAGCGAAGCAGCACCAGCAGCACAGAAGAAGTAGGATATAGTCGCTGAACATAGCGTACGTCAAGTTTCATGACAAGAACAACATTTGAACGCCATAAAAGTACAGTTATTCATTAAAATGCTTATTTTACAGTATAGTAGTAGTTTTTCACATATAATTTGCATTGTTCACGTAATGTATCAACTTAATGGAGAGAAAAACATCGGACTCGCACATGTGAAATAGGTGCAGAATTCGGCGTACTTGATACTTCGAACCAAATTGCGTGTGACTTTGTCAGTTTACAAATAGCGGAAAAAGCAAAAAGTGGTGGGGGTCAAGAATTTTCAGTATAAAGGGTGCCTTAGTAAAAAGCGTGGGGGTCAGGAATTTTCAGTATAAAGGGTGCCTCAATAAAAAGGGTGGGGGTAAAATAAAAGGGTGGGAGTCAAACCCCACTGCCGAGTATGACAAACTAATGCATTTGCGCTCCTTACTTTTACATTGGAATGACCATGGTCATAGGAACCAATTTGGTCCCATAATATAACTACATTGTGGCCTTGGTAAATGCAAATCTGATCTCTTGTATATGTGACCGTACACGACGAATGAGCCATAAATTCCTCTCCCGGTCAATTTTGTTTTATTTCGTGTTTAGAAAATATGTATCATGAGCTTTAAAATGGTATATCATTTGACTTCAAATGATATTCAGAAGCGGGGTTATGGTTTGTTGAACTTTGCTCCTTCAACAATGTTCAACAAAATGGTAGCTTTTTTTGTTTCTACGTATGTGTCTCTTTTTCCACATTGCTGGTAATAAATATCAAACAGTCATAATTGGCGGTCATTTCAAATCATCCCCAAATCAACGAGGTTAAGGAATATCCCCTCATTGTTAGTTAAACATACCTAGACAAAATACAATGCTTTGTAAACCACCACTTGAACAGGATTTAGCCAAAGCAAACAAAGACCAGAGCTATTAAGAATCCTTTAGACATCTAAGGTAGAAGCTTATTATCCTCTTCAACAATAGGATTATTGATTGGTTTAAAATGAAATACATGTCGTGCCAACTTGAGGTACCGATGAATACGACCTTCATGAACATTTTACACTGTAACTCGGAATACAATTTAGGACATTTACAGCTGTAAGGTCACATAGATTTGATATATACCGTATTTCGTCAAATAAACGCGCCCGGGGGTGTTACATTTTCCGGGGGGTGGGGCGTTTATTCAAGGTCAATTTTAGAACGATAATTCCCATTAAAATCATTAGGTAAACTTAAAACTCACGCTAAAATGACGAACTATGAACTAGAAACACTGACTTCTGGTTCACTTCCGGGTTTCCAATCCAGATTTTCGCCAATTATTGACGCTATTATCGACCATGTGGGCAACTTGGTAAGCTTACTACACAAGATATCATGGAAATATTGGCATTTTTGAAACATCTTGGCTGAAAAAAGTGGTGGGGGCGTTTATTTGAGGGGGCAACTATTTGACGAAATACGGTAGATGGAATAGCTCAATGTCCCTATGGTCATCGAACTGCTATAAATCCATGAGCATCATAATATGGTCATATGAAAACTTTGTCATCAACATATCAAACTAAAACACTCAACCTTAACAACATGTCTAAGGTTACTTAGAAGTGTTTGTTTTTCCCATGACGACAAGATATACAACAAATATGCAAGATGCCTGAAGTTGAACTATAAATTACTGCACTTTTCCCCATCATTACTTAATTTGAAACTGCCAACTAAATAATAACAATAATGTACATTTTTACCACAAATCTGTAAAAGCACTCATTGTGCAAAAAGCGATCAAGCAATAAAACCAAATACCAACAAATATATGAAAACAAGCAATAAACAAACAAGAATTTTAAAATCATGAGCAATAAAATAAACTCCTTTTTTTTTCATAAGGATATAAATGTGAAATAAAATTCACAAAATAAAATTCACAATTTTATCAAATTAAATTTGTAATTATGGTAGTTTTTCTAACACAGTTCATGGCTTTCACAATAAAATTGTGAAATTAAGCCATGGACTGTGTTAATTTTGATCAAAATTCACAATTTTATCAAATTAAATTTGTAATTACGGTAGCTTTTCTAACACAGTCCATGGCTATGCATTTTCAAACGGAATTGAGAATGACTTATTATAGAAGAACTTATTTAAAAACATGCCCACCCCAAATTTCCTTTGATATCAAAATACATGGTTTAACTTATCAAGGGGTTTGGTTAGTGCAAGGCGACCCTACCTGCAATAGCTGCCTTATTAACATTTGACCATTTCTGCATTCTATATTGTACACATAATGACATCTGGCAGCTATTACAGATAGGCCATTCTTGCCCTAAACTCTTGTTATGATTAATATGATAAGGTCTATCTGCAATAGCTGCCTTATAGACATTTGACCATTTTCTGCATTCTATATTGTACACATGACACCTGGCAGATATTGCAGATAGGGTCTTCTTGCACTAGCCCCTTGATAAAAACACACACACATAATTAGAACAAAACAGAAAATTACTTTGATAACTAGGCCAAATAAAATTCACATTGTGTAAAAGCTGGGTACAAAGCTCCATCTGTTTTTACCAGTTTATCAAAATTGCCACACAAAAATGTTATCACTTCTACAATACTGTTTAAGGTTGGTCTGAACCCTGGAAATATGGAAACTTTCGAGCCTCATAACTTTTAAATTGTTGGTCTAAAGTATATAAAAGTATACATATTTAGAATGGCAAAGACTTGATAAGCTTATCTGTGAGGTCAAATTTGGGCCAAAATGGCACTTTTGGCCCAAAATATCAAAAATAACGATTTTTGGCCCACTTCTTTTTCGTGCATCATAACAAAACAATTCTTGGGCCAAAAATTTTTTTTTATTAATTTTTAAAAACTAGATTAAAATATCTAGGACCCGTTTTTTCATTTTTTGGAATTTCGACCAAATTTGAGAAATTTGAGAAAAAAAAAAAAAAAAATGCTGATATTTCAAAAAATCATAAAAAAGCCCGATTTTGGCCCAAATTTCAAATATTTTTGGTGAAATTGGTCAAAATTCAAAAAAATGAAAAAACGGGTCCTAGATATTTTGATCTAGTTTTTAAAAATTAAGAAAAAAAAAATTTTAGCCCAAGAATTTTTTTGTTATGGTGCACGAAAAAGAAGTGGGCCAAAAACCATTATTTTTTGGATTTTGGGCCAATTGTGCCATTTTGGCCCAAATTTGACCTCACAGATGAACTTATCAAGTCTTATGTATACTTTTATATACTTTAGACCAACAATTTAAAAGTTATGAGGCCCGAAAGTTTCCATAATTCCAGGGTTCAGACCAACCTTAAAGGAGTATTTTGTGTTCCTAGCATCCTCTTTTTTATGACATTTTTCATACCAAATGTTTACAAAAAGTATTTACTTTCCAAACAATATGAAAGTAAACATGTTGAATGTTAGAATCTAAATACTCTCATGTGTTTACTCTTTGGCTTTGTGTTTACTTTGGTGTTTAGGTATCCTATACCTTTACTGTGTAAATGAAAAATTAAATGCCTAGCAGTGTTTAAAGCAATGTATCCGTTTTTCACTCTGTCCACGGAGAAGGTTTGGCTACTTCAAAGATTGAACAGTGCATATACCATGCATGAATATGAAACATTCCTCGATGATAACTTGTGTTATAGTTATATATAATGTGTTAGAGAAACCCTAAACACTTGGATCTACTCTAACAGTGAGCAACTACTTACAGGGTTAAGCACTTATGCCACCTACTGTATATACAGTTGACAGCAACCATTAACTCAACACCTCCTAGTCCGACGCAGTATGCATAACCCACATGTGGGGATTTCCCATATACCTGCACATCCAAGATGCTGCCATGTCATAAGAATGGCATATTATTTACAATGCAAGTTTTGGGTGAATTTGAAAGCTGTTTATGAAGAATGTTTAAGTAGTATGTTTTCTTTTCCTTATCCACATAATCAAGATGGCCATCATCAACCTTATTGCAACTCGCAATATTGCGACTTGTGCTGGGAGTGTGTTTTCATGCAATTTGGATTATTGTAACTTGTCCGCAGGATGGGTTAAGCACCTAGCAACCAGTCATTTTAACAAAAATTTGCTATCTTCAGTAGACAGCATCCATGTACATGACTTTTGTATGTGGTTACTGTTAATCCAGGACTGCTACCTATATACAGTGGACCGGTAACACTAATATAAGTCAAAATTCCTCCTCACAGCAATCAGCAACTACTGATTGCAACACACACAAAAATTGCTATCTACAGTAGACAGCAACCACTAAGGTCATACTTGCTATCTACATGATCTACAACACTGAACAAAAAACTCCTGCATACAATAATCAGTTACTAAAGTACGTAAAATTGCTATATACAATGTACCTATACTGTATTGTCTGTAATAAACACCTCTTCTAATAAACACCCTCTGTGATTTTTCAATGAAAAAATGACTGAAATACACACAGTTTAAAGCTTTTTTCACTGAAAATGCATACTTCTAATAAATGCCCCATTTCGAACAATTACAAGCCCCTGGGAAGTTTATTACAGACAATATAGTATGTGACAGGAGGAATATTTTCAAAATAGGTTTTTATATGGTTAAATGTGTAAATACAATATACCGTAAAATCTCGTCTACAAGCATATAGAGTGATTTTGATGAAGGCTATATTAACACGAAGCAAGCATAAATATCCCAATGCAATAGATTGGTCTTACAATAGTACTTCTTTGTATATTCTTGTATCGGTAATTTATTTGCTAAAACTCCATAATGTTCTAATTTTGTCGATAGGTGGCGTCTGGATCATTTTAGCTTTCATCAAAAGCACTATATATGCTTGTAGACGAGGTTTTACGTTATGGGCCCAAGCTCCTTAAATGATTTATTCTGTTTATAAAAACCAGGTCATCTTGGTCTCCAATCAGATTCAGACTCTATATTACATTGTTACACACTCTGAACACTATGGGTGACAAAGCTTTTGAAATAGCAGGTGCAAAATTGTGGAATGATCTACCTGTGCAATATTGAATAAAGACTCGGTGATTCTATCAATGTATTTAAGAAATGTTTTGAAACTCATCTATTCCCTGAGAAATCATGTTTGCTGAATAACATGGGTTTCAGCTTGCTACTATGTGTATTTGTTGCTGCCTTGTATTGCAAGGTCAACAGCGCTTTATATTCTTGATGTATTATTATGTTATGTTCTGTTAGGATTTAGTGCAAAATCTTGGTCGATCCTTCATGTAATTATTTCGTGTAAGCTAATCCTAACCCTAATCCTAACCCTAAGCCTAATCCTAATCATAACCCTAACCCTAATCCTAACCCTAAACTAACCCTAACCTTAACCCTAACCCTAATTTTGTGTAAAATTACATGAAGGAATAACCAAAATCTTGCCGACTAGTCGAATAACTAAGACGCTGGTGACCCAAGACGATGCAACTATGCTGAGAAATAAATACACTATTGTGATATGCAATAACACATGTGTGTCTGCCGATAATAAGCCATGTTCAATCACCTGTTCATCCGCTGGATAGGCCCAACTCCTGCTTTTCACACAACCTGATTTTATCACTTCACAACAATACCCTAACAAGTGAGTGTTTTATGATCGATATACATTCTTTGCCAGATAATTCGCTGTCGTAGTGCACGTTAGTAACCATTGGTTTCTGCTCCAAGCCTTGGCTCATACACCTGTTCCGAATTTTGATATGCCATACAGGCTTTGTCTTGTGATCATTTCGATCAGTGGTTCGTAACAAAGAAAGCGTGATCCAGTTGACCTAGCAACAGTAATATTCTAACGTGCACTACGACAGCGAATATCGACTAATCAACGATTCACAACTTCCAGTGGCGTACTGTGGCCGCTCCTACCCCGGGGGGCTGAAGAAAATTAAATTTTGCCGCCCCTTCCTCAACAGCCCGAAAAGGTTGACCCAATTTTTTTTCTCGGTGGGTTGAAAAAGTGAAGAGCAAAAAAAGAAAAGAAAAAGGATTTTAGGCGCTAGCGCCCTAAAAGCACTGTATAGTACCATTTTTTCACACTTTTTCAAATTTTTGAAATTGCCGCCCCTTCTTCTTCCGCCGCCCTTCTTTTTGCCGCCCCTTCTTCTTCCGCCGCCCCTTTGTTTTGGCCGCAAAGCCCCCCAAAATACGTGCATGACTTCCATTTAGAAGTTGTGCCCTTGAGTTCCAAAAACCTGGCTACGCCACTGACCTTACTCTCCCACACACATAGGTTTCAAATGGAGTCACCCATTCAGGTAGCCCGTAATAGAGCAAAGGAATTGCTTGAATGATTAAGTTCAGTTGTTACTTTGTACCTTTATTACAGATGGTTCTTGCATAGAGACAGTAAAGGAAATCCTATGGCTTAATTAAGATTCTTCTTTAATTTTCTTCTTATTTGCTCTGCTACATAATTTTTAAAGATGCTGTAATTTTCGCATGATTAATATAAATTTTTGTGCTTCGCCAATTTTGATTTTCACTTGAATTCACATTTCTAACCTTTGACCCATTGACCTATACACAAAAGGAATATTTTCATCTGTATCTATTTTTGCTGCAGCTGCACAGAATTCGAAAAGTAAAAAAATAATGTTGCGCAAAGATTTTCCCTTTTAATTGTATAAAAGAAAGGAAGTCCTTCTTTCCTTTCTGAGAAGAGATTTAGAAGGATTGGCATGATAAATACTATATCATATGCCAAGGGATTTACAGATATCAAATGATATGTACCACATTTGAAACATCTATTGAGATGTGGTCATCAATTTGTTACATAAAATACATTTCCTAAATCAACCTGCAAATTTATTTACGATTATTAGTTTTGATTGCAAAAGTTAGCTAAAATTGTTGTTAAATCAAGCTTGAAGTGGTGGTTTGAATCAAATTTTATACAACTTGATGCAAAAGAATTTTGTCTTTTTTTTTTTTAATTTTCACTTTTCAAATTTAATAATTAATTATTACCTCATGAATAATTTATGAGCTCATAGCCAAATATGATGAAAAATATTTTGATTCACATGTTTGAAGTGTATGAGTACATCAATGTGGCATTTCGATGCAGTTTTAAATACAATGCCGTATTTCTACATATAATAAAAAGAAATCTGAGTTACTCTGAACTATATTTAAAAAAATTATGGACATTTTTGGGCTATTTTAGAGCAAAATTTGGCCTAAAATGGTTAAAACATGCAAGTTTGTAGCATTGTAAACCATTTTATGATGTGTTAATGGTAGTTATATTATAAACAGAGGTTTTTGTTGATAGAGAATTGATAAATTATCAAAACTGTTCAAAAGATAAGACCTTATTTGTGTAAAATAATTTTTGTACATGCATATTAAGGCATTTTCGTGCCATATGGCACGAAATTGATGGGGGGGTAATAGAATAGGGTTAAGGGAACATGTTTACTCGCGTGGAGAAATTATTGCATCCCTGAGATAACTTCTGAAGGTCATTGTGTCTATGACCCAGTTATCATGTTGTTATGAATTGCGAGTAGCAACCTAGCTTCCGGTCCAATCACAAGTTCACCAAAGGGAGCAGGCCTATTAAATGAAGGTTGGATATGGTTGTTTTTAGTATCACATCAAATTCACCTTTCATCAAATTTAGATCAAGAAAATTATTTGTCTGTCTAAGGGTAATAAAACAGTCAATATAATGCCAGTTTTGCATGATTGCATGTTTTATTCATAATCAATACACACATACTAGCAAATGTTGCTTTGGTAAACATCCTTCTAAAGAAATTTGACAAATTCACAAATATATCAATTCAAAATGTAAAAATATACTTAAAAGCATGATCACATCCTGCTGAATGGAAAATATGTGTGACACAATCAAAGGAAACGTGTCTAATGTATCTATAATTGATTTTCAGTTTTTGACAAAAAAGACACTCAAATTCTTTTATTTTGTATCATTGTCAGCAACTGATAAATTGCGCTATTCCATTTTAAAATCCACCCCCCTGTGGAAGATTTAGCTAAAGTCTTCCACAAAGGAAGTGAGTTTTGAATACAATAGGAAATTGGGTAGCTTTATTTGAAATACTCACACCAGTTGTAAGATATAGGTAAATCCATATTAAATACAGGGGGAGTATGGGTTTCAAAATAATTAACCCTGTCCAATTACATTTGGAAAACATACTCCCTCTGCGGAAGATATTTCCAAAATCTTCCACAGGGGTAGTATGGATTTCAACTGGAATAGTCTAATGCCTATAACTTGCTAACCAAAAGCCCAATTTACACTGAGTTAGCATCAAAGAGCACCATTTTTGAGGCATTAAAGGAGTATTTTGTGATCCTAGCATCCTCTTTTTATGTCATTTTTCAGTAGATATCCATGAAAAAGCTTATTCCCAAAATTTCAGTTGATTCCGATTTTATTTTATGAAGTTATGCATGATTATGTGTATTACACTGCTCCATAGTCAATGTGTTGTAATTTTGTTCTGGTATACCAGAACGAAATTCAAATTTCACGATATCTTTGCTAAACGAATTAATCTGCAAGAAATATTTTGTACATAAACATTATGTAGCCAGAGGTTTCCAGTGATATAAAAATCTCAACTTTTTTGAGAAAAGTGGGGGATGATGCTGTGGATCACGAAATGCCCTTTTAATAACTGATGAGAAAAACTTGAAATTGTATATTTCCAATATCAGACTCATTTCCGTTCATCAAAACATACACCTTACTAATACTAGCCATAGACTTCAACATAAGAAGTCTAAGTTTTGAGATATTTTCTCAAAATACCAAGAGCTATTTCAAGAACCCCTGAACCAATGCTAGGCTTGTTTGTACTCATTTTAATGCAATTTTCATGCTGATTCCAAATATGGTTATAAAAATGTACTTTTCTGTTTGTTCTTTTAATATTTTAAAGAAAATTTGAAACTTGTCGTCTGCAGTCAAGACCTACCTGGTGAGGGTTAAACTAATATAAGCATATCCAATTGAAAGGATACATTATACCTGTCTTTCTATCTTTCTTTCTTTCCTTTTTTTATAAATGTATCCTGTTTTGAAGCAGTGAGAGAAGAAATATTACTCTTTACCACATTTATTTCTAAGGAAACATTTGATGTCAAAGGAGTGTTATAAAAATGGAAAACAATCTGCAATAGCTGCCTCAAAGAATTTTGCTATTTACTTCAAATTATGTGAATTTTTTTTTTTAAAGTTGCACAAAACATGCTTAGGCGACAGAAAAACCCTATCTATGCACGAACAGACTTGGAAACAGACTTGCTAAGAAGCGTCAGTTGGTCTGGATTTTGTTCTTTCATTATTTTTGTGGAAGAGGCTAAATGACCCTGAAAATCGCAGAAAGCTTGAAAAATCTGAAATATCCATACAAACCATATCGTAAAAAAGTAGCGGGTTTGTTAGCGGGTTCACCGTCGGACAAGTTTATAACTGTCAAGCTTTCATCAGGAGTAGCTCTGACTTCTTCAGGACAAAGTACCTAAGAATGAGACATGTAGACCACCCCTTGCCTCTGAAATTTTTAAAGGTTTTGGTAATTTCCATCAAGAAAAATATTTAATAATTTCAAATATATATACATTTCTTATTTACAATGAAAATGAAAATAAAATGTAGATTTATTTATTGCTCATTCGTCCTTTGATTTATGTTTCTTTGCCTGCGTGTCGGGGTGTCTGTCTGTCTGTCTGTCACATTGTTGGTCTGTCTATCTATCGATGTGTCTGTCTCTCACTCTCTCTCTCTCCAATCTTGAGAAAATCACATCTTCAAGTCACTTCACCCCAAACCACAGTCTAGAATAGTAGGCCAGCAGATACAGCATTTTGCGAAAGGCAGCTCATGTGATCAAATCTTTCTTACAATGTTCATAAGAAAAGTTTATTTTAACTGCAACAATTGCTCCTAATGCTGGTCCACCTGTTCATTTACACACACTAAAGGCTCATGCATACTTACTGCATTTGCGCTCTGTTGTGTTAATATTTGCTGTTATAATGATGTCACCTCTGCTGCAATTTGCAAAATTTGGTCATTGGTCAGCACATGGCAGGAAAGGTTAATGAGCTATTCCACTTGAAATCCATACACCCCCTATGGAAAACATTACCTTAATTTCCCACACACGGAGTGTTAATTTCAAATGGGGTTACCTGAATGGGGGACTCCATTTGACACCTAGCGTGGGCAATCAAGGTCATGACTTCCATAGGGGTGATCATCATCATCATCATCCTCATCCTCATCCTCATCCTCCTCCTCATCATCATCATCATCACCATCATCGTCATCATCATCATTATCATCCTTTTACCCCACTTGTGAAAAAATAAAATAAAAACTTGACCGAAATTGTATATGGCTTTAAAGAGGCAATCAGTGATAGTGATTAAACAAAGTTATCAAAATTCAGAATTTCTTATTTTAGGAACAAGCAAAAATTAATATCAACTGTGCAAAGTTCAAAGCATAAAATCTTTCATTATTTTTACGCACCCTGAATTTAAATTAAGCTTGCTCCAAAGACTAGCAAACATGAACGTGTGCCTTAATACCATCACCTCATATAAATTGCCCAGCAACCGAGAGATATTTAGTTGACAATCTTCTCCATGTGTGACACTGAGATCCGGGACTGAGATACATCATTGCAAATACAGAAGATCTCTCTGTGCCTGAAAAATGTGACTAAAATTTATGTTGTATTTACGGATTTCTTGCTTTCTTTTCAGTTGTTTGCATATTCAAGGCATCCTCATGCATCCTTTACTTCCCTTGGTGTCTTTTGTGTCCTCCTCCGTTGGCAGGGGCGGATTTAGGGGGGGCGCAGGCGCGCGCCCCCTCTATTTTTTGACTAGCAACGGGCGCCGGTCTAACTTAAAATACAAAAATGAAAGAAATTTTAAAAATGAACAAATTCGCCATGAACAGCAAACAAGGGCCAAAACCGTTGAGTTTTCGAGGGGGTAACCCCCTTAACACCATTTTTTCGTCGTCGACCAAAAGGTTGGTATCCCCGTTTCCTGGTATTTTTTATGTCTGAATATCAATTCCAGCAAAATTGGGCTATTCCATTTAAAATACATACTTAATTACTCCTGTGGAAGATTTTGGAATTGGAAATATCTTCCACAGGGGGAGTATGAATTTCATGGAATGAACTCCGTGTTCACTATAGGTCTACTAGTGACTTGGTGGTCAAAGCGTCTGTCTATTTCAAATCCAGCTAATTTCCCTTCAACATTTATGTGTGCCGTCCTCTCAATATCTGAATCACCTAGAGTACCAATATCTAAGAAAAGCACTTACGCATGACATTAAGGGGTACTACACCCCTACCCAATTTTGTGCCTATTTTTGCATTTTTCTCAAAAATTATAGCGTATTGGGGACAAGTGAGATATGTATATTATAGGGGCAAGGACTACAACTACTGCACTGGAAATTTTATTTCAGCACAGACAACAGTTGTGGAGTTACTGTCAAAAATGAGGGAAAACCAATATTTGATCAATAAATCAATAACTACTTGTCTTGAGTTGCTGAATTTTCAGTGCAGTAGTTGTAGTCCTTGCCCCTATAATATACATATCTTACTCGTCACCAATGCGCTATAATTTTTGAGAAAAATGCAAAAATATGCACAAAATTGGACAGGGGTGTAGTACCCCCTTAACAATTTAGCTCAATGGCAATGCAACTAATATTTACTAAACTCAAATTGCTAACTCCAAGTTCCTTTGAATTCAGTTTTAATGGATATGTATGAAATATTTAGATCTATGTGACACGTTGCAGGCTTTTAGACCAACTAAATATTTTATCATTATTTCTTTCCAGTAAATGGTAGACAGTTTTCTACTCAAATTTAAATGACCATTTCTTACAATGAAACTATAAAGTCTAGATGGTGCACGAAGAGTAACATTCCGTATTTATGAACCCTTTCAATGCTTAAGGGGGTACTACACCCCTGTGGTAAATTTGTGACTATTTTTGCATTTTTCTCAAAAAATAATAACACACTGGTAACAAAAGTTATGTATTTTATAGGGGCAAGGAATCCAATTACTACACTGAAATTTCAGTGACTCAAGACAAGTGGTTCAGTATATATGATAGGAAATGAGGTACATCCTAGCGGTACCTCTTTTCTTATCATAAATAACAAACCGCTTGTCTTGGGTCACTGAAATTCCAGTGTAGTAATTGGATTCCTTGCCCCTATAATATACTTAACTTTTGTTACTACTGTGTTATTAGTTTTTGAGAAAAATGCAAAACTAGACACAAATTTATCGAGGGGTGTAGTACCCCCTTAAGCTTAAAAGAATCTTTTGATGAATTACTTATGATGAGATTAAAGGCACATTGAGGACATTCATAGTTTTTGTGTGGACGGTTGATTCAAATGTTAAAACATAACTATTTCCACATTTTAATGGAGCACATAAACGTAAAAATGGAAGGAAAGTAGCAAGAAATATTTCAGTAATTAAGCAAAATTACAAGTTTGGTGAAAATTATTAAGATCCAGATAATTCTTATTGCACTGGTTTGTTTGTATTTGATAGTATCCCAGCAAACCCATTTTTTTTTACAGAAAACGTTTAAATGTTGGGCTATACAAAGGATATAAAACGTTTTAATAACATTCAAAAACATTTTTGAAAGCTGGATGCAAAACATTCTGAACAGAATGTTATTTAAGTGTTGACAAAATATTTTGCAAAAATGTTTGACAACAAATATTTGTTTTATTTTAAATGGAATAGCCCAATTGCTGTCTTACAATATTCTGGTTTAACAAATCATGACATGTCCCTTTAAATGGGAAAAAAATGAAAATTGATAACGTGACAAGAGAGTCAGTTTACTTGATTGCATCATATATGACCTGCTCTCATTCTCAAACCTGTGTCTGTAATACCAAGAAAAAAAGAATGTATGTCTCAGACACCCGTGCGCATTGCTATGTGAAATTCAATTTAGCGCTTGGCACTATGGGTTGGCCGTGATTCTTTTTTTTTGCCGCTATTTTCATTTTTTCAGTATCGTATAGCGATCCAATTGTGTCTTTTTTTCAAGTTTGGTTGTAGTTTTTTGTACACATTTCGCCATGATTGTAAAAGAGACAAACAAAACTATTCATTGTGTATATATATTACTATGTTTCTGTATACAAAAAGTACATAAATATTGTACCTGACTGTAAAAAAAAAAAAAAAAAATATTGCATATCGCATAGCTCATATTTTAAAAAAATAAAAAAACGCATAGCACTTAGCTTTTTTACCAAATGTGTCTGAGACATACTTTCTTTTTTATTTGGCCTAATATAAATGACATGACAAAGTCTATCCATCTTGTTTAGTCTACGCTGAAAGTAAGCCTATGCGGCATGCCTACAGTACCTCCCTGGTATGTGGGTCTCAATGTCACTATTCATGATGCAATCAAACAATGAATTTATATTGAGCACAATTTCAATTTTTTTTCAATTAACATGTGACATGATCAAGGGAATGAGTCGGATGTCGCTAATATTGTTTTTGAGATATTGGCAAAAACAGAGTTCAAATTCTTTTGTTTTATATTGTTTTCAGACATTGATAAATTCCTCATAACTCGGTAACCAGATGTCCGATTTTAATGGGTTTGCATCAAAATGTAGCAATTGTAAACTGCTAGAAAATGATGCAAAAAACTTCTAATTGAAGCGACTCATTCCCCTTGATCATGCCACATATTTGTCACATTAATGGACAATCAGACACTAAAAAGCAATGATGCGAGGTCTATTTGATCATATACCGTTAAGATTCGCTTAATGGGTCATATCAACTACTCAGTGCCAGAAGTGGGTAAGTACAATGGCTGCCATGTGTACATTGTAGGTGCCATGTGTAGATGAGTACAATATGCTGTGTTT
The DNA here is from genome assembly GCF_039555335.1 of Amphiura filiformis. Lineage (NCBI taxonomy): Eukaryota > Metazoa > Echinodermata > Ophiuroidea > Amphilepidida > Amphiuridae > Amphiura > Amphiura filiformis. The sequence continues at coordinate 40,658,160 of NC_092639.1, read as the reverse complement.
AAATGGCCAAATGTTCACAGGGCAGCTATTGCACTTACCCAATTCTGGCACCGAGCAGTCGATATGTGCTCCCTTAATGTTCTGAGTGCTTGCCATAGGCTTCAACATAAAAGGTCCCAAGTTTTGAAATATTTTCTCAAAATACCAAGAACTATCTCAAAAAGCACTGAACCAATACTAGGCTTGTTTGTACTCACTTTAATGCATTTTTCATACTGATTCTAAGTATGTTCATGAAATGTACAATTCTGAATTTTAAAGGAAAAATCGAAACTTGTCATCGGTAGTAGACACCCACATGTAGAGGGTTATCACTAACAGACATTGTAGGCATAAACTGGAAGTGCCCTCCAGTAAAAAATTCCTACCAGCAAAGCAGCAAATAAGGGCATGGACGGGTAAATTTTAGAGGGAGCTCTGTGTGAAATTTACCATAAGTCCTGTGCACCATTAGGTGAATCTTTATATTTGCTCATACAATTTGATCATTTGCTTATTCATGTTTACTTCATAAACAATGTAGTTTTACAACAACAACAATCAAGCATTTATATAGCATTCTCCAAAGACCACAGCACTTTCCAAAAGAACACATAATAAAACAATTTTCAGACAAGCAAAAAATTCACAAACAAGTGAGTTTTTAAATTGGTTTTGAAGATGTGAAATGTTTTGGCCTGCCTGATGTTGATTGGAAGAGAATTCCAGTTACAGTTTGTTGACAGTTGAACATTAAACATTGATTTCAAATAGAGTTGCTCCACTAAGAGACAATATCGGAGCAGTACTGTCTCTTTAATAAGTAGCACATCTTCTAAGAAATATATTTGACATTTGTCATCCATGTATAGGCCTATGTGTTGCAACCGACGATATGTATTTTCCATGATCATGTCCCATAATGGCTCTATACTATTGCACTACATGCTAGATGTTCTGTTGAACTGATTCTGACACATAGATTATTAAGAACATGCTCCCACCTTTACGTTAGCCTTTGAAAAGGCCTAATACTAACAAATGGCTCAGAAAAGAGTTACTAATAACACTGTATGTGGCCCGTCAAACTTTTACAATGCATCAAATGTGGCCCTCTGCTCCAAAAAGGCTAGTCACCCCTGCCATAGAGTATTTGGTACCATATTTGGAGGTTAAACCCCCAAAAACACAGAAATTTGTGTCATCAAAATAATACAAGATCTGATTAAGGGCTCGCTATATTAAATTTCCTGCTACACAGTATGGTACAAATGGGCATCTTTGTATGTGGAATTGTTTACGCTTTACTGATTTTGAACTACTATACTTGTTCTTATTCTTAAATTCACGATTTTGAGTTTTCGTACATAGCTCTATGCATAAAGAAACACATTTGCACATATTTATTTTTGCGGTACCTCAGTTGAACGTGATAAACACAAAAATTAATGTGCCGCGAAAATGTCCACCCACTATCTTGTCTGGATACAAAACACTAGCCCAGAGAAGATATCTTACCCTTCCCAGAATCCTTTGCAACATGACGCATCACCTCATTACAGAAAAACAACACCCATATTACTTTGTACAGGTTATCTTTGTTTTTATGTTGAGAATAGCCTAGCTAAACATGGTTCGATAGTAAAGAAATAAACATATTTTGCAAGCTCTGGATGTGCTCTATATTGAGGTAATTTTTGTCACTATCGACCCATGTTGCACCAGATAGAAATACATTATGGGAAGTGTAAGTTATCTTCCGCTGACACCAGCCCACTCTGCCGGCCAGCCATCTCAATATCTTTGATCCATATCAATCAACCTTCAATCCATCATAACCCTTATCCAATTAATGATTAGCAACAAAAATCTAATTTGAGCTTTGCACCGTAAACACTACCTACAGCCGAGGCCACAGTACGTTGTGACATTTCAGCCTATCACGCACTTCCTAGCTTCTCAATCAATAAAATAAATAGATGAGACCGAGAAAATTAGGGAAATGAAGATGCTGTTTGATGTTGAGGTGATGATGATGCGTGGGTCAGTGGTAAAGTCAACCTCACTAGTGCTGGGTTATTCCAGTTGAAATCCATACACCTCCTATGGAAGACACAACCTTAATCTTCCACACAGGGAGTGTGAATTTCAAATGGGGTTACCTGAATGGGTGACTCACATTTGAAATCCACACCCCCTGTGTGGGAGATTAAGATCATGTCTCACATAAAGGGTGTGTGGATTTTAAATGGAACAGCCCAATGATCTCAATACCAATGGCATTGTTCAATGATCTCCATTCAGTTGTCATAGATACAGAGTTGATGTCAAGTTTTTGTACCTCACATATTCAAATGTCATTTTATGAGTGCACTAGCATCAGGGTTTCAGAACTTTGTCTTGGCATGTTTAGGCCACCTTAATTTATTTGTTTGTAAAATTGCCTGCTTTTTGCACGTTATTCCAGCAGGATTAAGTAAATTTGATTTTTCCACCGTTTTTTATTGTTTTTCCAAAATCCACCACAAACCACTTCAGATGTCAGATGTTCAAATAGCATAAGTCGTAAATCTCAATACAATTCTTCAACACAGTGAAACTATACATGCATATTCCCCAGCAAATTTTTGTCAAAAATCCCTCCCACATTTTGACAGATTTGCTTCAAGTGACATTTAATACCATTACATACCATCCTCTCTAATAAACCATGAATGAATTAATAAACCACAGTTCATCTAGATATAAAATGCCAGCCCACTCTGTCATTCATCTCAGTCCGGCAAGGCCCGCAGAGCTGGCATAGTATTTGCTCACGGGCAACTCAACCCAAACCTCCATGTGGTGTCGGGTGGGTTACACAAACTTGGGCAATGGGGACCAGGCTTGGATGCGAGGAAGTCAAGCTAGCGGAGGTTCATGTAAAGTAATTTGACCACGTTCTAATCCTTCTTCGGCTGACTCAGCCTGGTGTGGCTCTGAAGAGATACCATTTGGTTTTTTACCACGTCTACAAAGAAATAAATTTGGATTCATCGTACGAGCACATACAGCAAGAGACATACAACGAGCTAGGCATGAAGAAGATATAGGAAATAACTAAGATGCAGTGAAGCAGATAATTACGTTTTGTGACTGAATGAAGATATACAGGTGCAATTTGACAAAGCAGTGAGTACTGGCGCAAATAACCCTGGTAGTTGAAAGCGCCATACAAATCTACAAAAAAACAAAATCATTCATCTCAATACACCCTGATCCATATCAACCAATATTGCTATCTACAGTAGATAGCAACTACCTGCCTTGGCTGCACAGTTACATAATATTGCTATCTACAGTAGATAGCAAATAGCTGCCTTGGCTGCACAGTTAGTAATATTGCTATCTACAGTAGATAGCAACTAGCTGCCTTAGCTGCACAGTTACGAAATATTGCTATATACAGTAGATGACAACTAGCTACCTTGGCTGCACAGTTATGTAATATTGCTATCTACAGTAGATAGCAACTAGTTGCCTTGGCTGCACAGTTACGTAATATTGCTATCTACAGTAGATAGCAAATAGCTGTCTTGGCTGCACAGTTACGTAATATTGCTATCTACAGTAGATGGCAACTAGCTGCCTTTGCTGCACAGTTAGTAATATTGCTATCTACAGTAGATAGCAACTAGCTGCCTTAGCTGCACAGTTACGAAATATTGCTATATACAGTAGATGACAACTAGCTACCTTGGCTGCACAGTTATGTAATATTGCTATCTACAGTAGATAGCAACTAGTTGCCTTGGCTGCACAGTTACGTAATATTGCTATCTACAGTAGATAGCAAATAGCTGTCTTTGCTGCACAGTTACGTAATATTGCTATCTACAGTAGATAGCAACTAGCTGCCTTGGCTGCACAGTTACGTAATATTGCTATCTACAGTAGATAGCAACTAGCTGCCTTG